>NC_069508.1:177894918-178227418 GCF_027579735.1 Bombina bombina
GATAGACCTCACGATTGTTTTTAGCTTCGCAATATTTATTCCAATTGATAGCCGACCTTTCATTGTAAAATCTTTTAAGAGCATTTTTCACATGATATGCTAACTGAATTTCAGTGGCCCTATTTTTTTTATTCAAAGCGTTTAGATAAGATTTAATTTCCCCTCTCAATACCGCCTTGGAAGCCTCCCAGAATAGCTCAATATTATTAAATTGGGTGATATTAAAAGTAACATAATCTTTCCATTTTTGCTTTAATAGCCAAAGACCAAATCTGGGATTATTATATAAAAAACGAGGGAATGTAAAACTTTGATTTTTGTCCTTTGGTTTATGCAAAGATGGAAAAGCTAGTGAAATAATAGCATGGTCTGATATAATTATATCATCAATTTCAGATTTAACTTTTAAGATGGAGAGAGATTCTGAAATTAAAAACATGTCAATTCTTGAGAATGTACTATGTACTTTTGACTCACAGGAAAATGTTCTCGAATCTGGATTCTCAATACGCCAGATGTCTAGAAGTTTAAGTTTCTGACAGAATTGCTTCAAACATTTTGCCCTTTTATTATACTCTTTTGATTTTTTCTGAGTTAATCTATCTATTTCAGGGCATAACGCGATATTAAAATCTCCCCCTAGAATCAGATTTTGAGAAACAAATGGAAATAATTTAAGTTTAATTTCCTCCCAAAATGTGGGAGTATGAACATTTGGCCCATAAATATTACATAGAACAAAGTCAACATTGTTGATCACTATTTGTAAAATAATGAATCTGGCCTGCGGATCAAGTTCCACTTTTTTAATTGTGTACTCCAGGTTTTTATGTAACAGGATGGCTACCCCTGCCTTTCTATTATTGACTGGGGTGGCAATGACCTCTCCCACCCATTTTACCTTTAATTTCAGAATCTCTGTTTCTTTTAGATGTGTCTCTTGTAAGAACACTACCTCTGGGTGGTGATTAGCTAGCATTTTGATGATAAGTTTACGTTTCATTGGGGAAGTTATGCCACCTACATTCCATGAGAGCATTTTAAGGTTTTGGCACATATTTAAAATCAATCAGCTTTCTGAGGGCCAGAAGGTTAAAGAACTGCATACACGAGGCATGGGAGGGGAAGAGACGGACAGGGAGAGAAAAAAAAAAAAAGGGACAATAATAAATACTGAAGTAAGACAATTTTCTAATAGATTGGCAGAGGCCGAGAATAGGATCTCAGATTTAGAGGATTTAACCAACACCCAAGACACGCAAATCCATGCTCAAGAATCTCAAATTAATATCCCATTAAGTCGCCTGGAGGATCTTGAGGATCGCTCCAGGCGGAATAATATAAGAATTGTAGGTTTCGCCCGAAATGACAGAATACAAAGACCTAATGAAATTCACATCAGTAACGCTTCCACAAGCTCTAGGCTATGCTCCTGCCCAATTACCGCTAGTAGTGGAAAGAGCCCACATGATAGGTCCTCCTAAAACTAACTCAAATGGTTCACCCAGGAATAGGATGAACATAGTTAAATATCTGAAATTCCAGGATAAATTAGAAATTATGAAATCTTACAAGAAAAGGGACGCTCTCATAATAGATAACAACAAACTATTATTATTCCAAGACTTCTCTAGCGATACCTCATCTAAGAGGAAATTAATGGCCCTGTACTGTTCCCAGCTTATTCATAATGGCTTCAAGGCCCATCTAATATATCCAGCTAAAATTGTATTAGAATTTCAAGATAGGCAAATCATGCTAAATAATACAGGTGAAGCGCAGGAATTCGTGGCAGCTAGAAATATTGCAGGGGCCAACTGACCTTGTATGGATTTCCCTCTAAAGGGAAAGGGAAGAAAAAAAACGAAAAGAATATATACATATATTTTGAACATCCTATGAGGTTTAACTATATCACGTGTAAGTGCCTTAGTACAGGGAGTGCAGAATTATTAGGCAAATGAGTATTTTGACCACATCATCCTCTTTATGCATGTTGTCTTACTCCAAGCTGTATAGGCTCGAAAGCCTACTACCAATTAAGCATATTAGGTGATGTGCATCTCTGTAATGAGAAGGGGTGTGGTCTAATGACATCAACACCCTATATCCGGTGTGCATAATTATTAGGCAACTTCCTTTCCTTTGGCAAAATGGGTCAAAAGAAGGACTTGACAGGCTCAGAAAAGTCAAAAATAGTGAGATATCTTGCAGAGGGATGCAGCACTCTTAAAATTGCAAAGCTTGTGAAGCGTGATCATCGAACAATCAAGCGTTTCATTCAAAATAGTCAACAGGGTCGCAAGAAGCGTGTGGAAAAACCAAGGCGCAAAATAACTGCCCATGAACTGAGAAAAGTCAAGCGTGCAGCTGCCAAGATGCCACTTGCCACCAGTTTGGCCATATTTCAGAGCTGCAACATCACTGGAGTGCCCAAAAGCACAAGGTGTGCAATACTCAGAGACATGGCCAAGGTAAGAAAGGCTGAAAGACGACCACCACTGAACAAGACACACAAGCTGAAACGTCAAGACTGGGCCAAGAAATATCTCAAGACTGATTTTTCTAAGGTTTTATGGACTGATGAAATGAGAGTGAGTCTTGATGGGCCAGATGGATGGGCCCGTGGCTGGATTGGTAAAGGGCAGAGAGCTCCAGTCCGACTCAGACGCCAGCAAGGTGGAGGTGGAGTACTGGTTTGGGCTGGTATCATCAAAGATGAGCTTGTGGGGCCTTTTCGGGTTGAGGATGGAGTCAAGCTCAACTCCCAGTCCTACTGCCAGTTTCTGGAAGACACCTTCTTCAAGCAGTGGTACAGGAAGAAGTTTGCATCCTTCAAGTAAAACATGATTTTCATGCAGGACAATGCTCCATCACATGCGTCCAAGTACTCCACAGCGTGGCTGGCAAGAAAGGGTATAAAAGAAGAAAATCTAATGACATGGCCTCCTTGTTCACCTGATCTGAACCCCATTGAGAACCTGTGGTCCATCATCAAATGTGAGATTTACAAGGAGGGAAAACAGTACACCTCTCTGAACAGTGTCTGAGAGGCTGTGGTTGCTGCTGCACGCAATGTTGATGGTGAACAGATCAAAACACTGACAGAATCCATGGATGGCAGGCTTTTGAGTGTCCTTGCAAAGAAAGGTGGCTATATTGGTCACTGATTTGTTTTTGATTTGTTTTTGAATGTCAGAAATGTATATTTGTGAATGTTGAGATGTTATATTGGTTTCACTGGTAAAAATAAATAATTGAAATGGGTATATATTTGTTTTTTGTTAAGTTGCCTAATAATTATGCACAGTAATAGTCACCTGCACACACAGATATCCCCCTAAAATAGCTATAACTAAAAACAAACTAAAAACTACTTCCAAAACTATTTAGCTTTGATATTAATGAGTTTTTTGGGTTCATTGAGAACATGGTTGTTGTTCAATAATAAAATTAATCCTCAAAAATACAACTTGCCTAATAATTCTGCACTCCCTGTATACATAAGAAATCAGGTAAATGGTATGCTGTTTTAGTAGTGCAGTCTTTTGTCCTTATTAAATTTTATTATTGTCTCTATAACTGTTGATAACTCCATCATTAGCCCAACCTCACATGCCCGATGTCTTGGGGTCACACTTGACTCAGATCTTTCTTTCACTCCTCACATTCAGTCCTTGGCTAAAGCCTGCCGCTTTCACCTTAAAAACATCTCTAAAATTACACATTTCCTTACACAAGACACAACAAAGATTTTAATCCACTCTGTCATCCTTTCCCGCCTCGACTACTGCAACTCTATCCTCTCTGGTCTCCCTAGCTGCCACCTAGCTCCTTTAAATCCATAATGAATGCCTGTGCCAGGCACATCTTCCTTGCACGTCGCTCCTCATCTGCCGCACCTCTCTGCCAATCCCTCCACTGGCTTCCTCCTGCCTCCAGGATTAAACACAAAATTCTCACTCTGACACACAAAGCCCTCAATTGCACTGCTCCCCTCTACATCTCAGACCTTATCTCCAGATGCTCTTCCTCCCGTCCCCTTTAGACTGGCTCCCATCTTATGGAACTCTCTGCCTCGCTCCACAAGACTCTCCCCTAGTTTTAAAAGCTTCAAGTGCTCCCTAAAGGCTCTACTATTCAATGACGCATGCAACCTACACTAACCTTCCTATCTCCCCTGCTATCCCCTAACACCCCATAGCATTGTAAGTCTATGAGCCCAGCTGTTTGTAGTTCACCTTCATAAGAGCCGACTACAACAGTGCAACTCTCTGCAGGACCCTCTACCCATTTGATCCCTGTAATTGCTTTAATAGACCACCTATGTTCATAGTGCTGAAGAATCTGTTGTTGCTCTACAAATACCTGATAATAATAATAATAATAATAATAATAATAATAATAATAATAATAATAATGGGTGCCCTTAACAAGAGAGCGGATAATTCAAAGGATACAGCGCCATCTATTGGCTGTAAAGGGTTCGGCCTATCCATTAACCTACAATAATGTGTGTTTGTATGTGTGTGCATGTGTATGTATGTGTGTGTATCTGCGTGCGCACGTGTGTGTGCGTGTATGGGTGTGTATGTGCATGTATGTATATGATTGTATATGTGTGTGTACCTGTGTGCATATGTATGTGTATCTGCTTGCATGCGTACATGGATGTGTATGTGCGTCCATGTGCCTGGCTGTATGTATGTGTGTGTTTGTGTCTGTGTATGTGTATGTATGTGTGTGTCTTTGTGTGTGTTTGTGTGTATGCATTTGTGGGTATGTGTGTGTGTTCATGTGTGTATAGGGAAAAAGGGGTAGTGTACAAGCGCTAAGGTAATCCCCAAGCTGTATCCAAACAGAGATCCTAACCAACCTCCAAAAAATATGCATAAGTAGTAAGAAGTGAATACAGCGCCAACAAGAGGCCAAGGGATAAATATACTCACAGAGAGATAAAAGAAGATTATTTAATGAACCATGTTAAAATGCATCAGTAATAAAAGACTATATATAAAAATGTAAAAAGCACATATAAATAAAATACAAATACAGGAATATCTTACAGAAGCGGCTCAAAGGGATCAAAGCTGATAATTACAATAAAAACAGAGGTAATAACAGGTGATCAGTGTGAGTGGTACACCAGAATAAGAGTGTATACTAATAAAACAGAATTAGCCTAAGTACAACTATAACAAGTGCATCAAGCAAAAAACTAATAAACAATAGTACAAACAATAGTGTTCAAAAGAATAGTGTTTCAAAAATAGTGTTCCAAAAAATAGAAAAATGCACTGCAGTGCAAAAAAAGGGGGGTAGCAAAATAATTGTATAGATACGATCAAATAGTGAGTGAGTGCAAATGGATATAAAAATGCTAGCTACTTAATCCAGTGAGGTTGAGATATAATTAAATAAAATACACAATATGCAATAACATAAAAAATAAATAATAAAATACACAATATGCAATAACATAAAAAATAATAAAATATAATCCAAAAAAATGTGTTCAAAAAGTTGATCAACAAATGTTAGTGAAGAACAAAAATAAGTCAATCAAAACTAAAAAAATGGAAAAAATGGATGATGAAAAGCAAGGTGAAAGTGAGGAAATTGATTCCTTCCAATGTTAGTTACTTTAACAGATCCAAATTCCTGAGTCATTTAAGCACGGAAAGTGGAAACAACCTTGGTCCTTAAGAGGTTAAAAACTATACTGGCTTTGTCATCAAACGTTACTGCGCCATCTATTGGTTGAAACTCTTTTTCAGAGGAAAGCTTTCTTCACTGGTGCATTTTGATTTTACCATAAGCTGGCCTAGGAATTGAAAGGATACAGCGCCATCTATTGGCCTATCTTACAAAAGTGTGTGTGTGTATTTATGTGTGTGACCGTGTATGTCTTTTATACTTTTTATAATTTTAGGAAATATCAGGAAGAATTGCTGGGCCTATAGCTCTTATCTGCCGTCAAAATCTATGTTTCTATGTGTGTGCATGTGTTTGTGTGTGTATGTCTATGTGTGTTTATATGTGTGAGCATGTGTGTGTGTATGTGTGCCTATGTGTGTGTGTGTATGTATATGTGTGTGTGTTTGTGTGTGTATGTCTATGTGTGTTTATATATGTGTATGTGTGAGCATATGTGTGTTTATGTGTGCCTATGTGTGTGTATATGTGTATGTTTGTGTGTATATGTGTGTGTATATGTGTATGTTTGTGTGTATGTGTATGTGTGTGTTTATGTGTATGTGTGTGTGTATATGTGTATGTGTGGGTATGAGTGTGTACTTATGTGTATTCTACTAAAACTTAAAAATGCAAATGCTTAAAGGGACAATAAATAAATGATTAAATATACATAGTGAAAAAACTTTGCAATATACTTTGATTATTTATGTTTCCCTGATTAATGTATTTCACCATATAGGGTATCACTAGAAAGTCCTGTTTGTCTGTTGAACATGTATATAATATGTATGGGTGCACTTAACAAGAGAGCGGATAATTAAAGTGAAACCAATAGTGAGCAAAAATGCCAAAATTGCTTGTGTCATTTAAGCACGGAAAGTGGAAAAAAACTTGGTCCTTAAGGGGTTAAAAACTATACTGAATTTGTCATCAAACATTACTGCGCCATCTATTGGTTGAAACTCTTTTTCAGAGGACAACTTTCTTCACCGGTGCATTTTGATTTGACGATAAGCTGGCCTTAAAATCAAATGATACAGCGCCATCTATTGGCTGTAAAGGGTTCGGCCTATCCATTAACACAATAATGTGTGTATGTATGTATATGTATGTGTGTGTATCTGTGTGCGTTTATGGGTGTGTATGTATATGTGTGTGTGTGTACCTGTGTGCATATGTATGTGTATCTGTGTGCATGCATACATGGATATTTATGTGTGTGTTTGTGTCTGTATATGTGTGTCTTTGTGTTAGTGTGTGTATGTGTATGTATGAGTGTGTTTGTGTGTATGTGTGTTTTTGTGGGTATGTGTGTGTATGTGTATGTATATGTTTGTGTGTGTATGTGTATGTATGAGTGTGTTTGTGTGTGTGTACTTGTGTGTATACTACTCAAACTTACAAATGCAAATGGTTAAAGGGACAGTAAATAAATTATTAAATATACATAGTGAAAAAACTTTGCACTATACTTTGATTATTTATGTTTCCCCCTTTACTGTGTTTTACCATATAGGGTATCACTAGAAAGAACTGTTTATCTGTTAAAATGGTATATAACATGTATGGGTGCGCTTAACAAGAGAGAGGATAATTAAAGTGAAACCAATAGTGAGCAAAAATACCAAAATTGCTTGTGTCATTTAAGCACGGAAAGTTTAAAAAAACTTGGTCCATAAGGGGTTAAAAACAATACTGGCTTTGTCATCAAGCGTTACTGCGCCATCTATTGGTTGAAACTCTTTTTCAGAGGACAGCTCTCTTCACAGGTGCATTTTGATTTGACCATAAGCTGGCCTTGGAATTCAAATGATACAGCGCCATCTATTGGCTGTAAAGGGTTTGGCTTATCCATTAACTTACAATAATGTGTGTGAGTATGTATACGTATGTGTTTGTATCTGCTTGCGTACGTGTGTGTGCGTATATGGGTGTGTATGTATGTATATGTGTGTGTGTGTACCTATGTGCATATGTATGTGTATCTGCGTGCATGCGTACATGGATGTGTATGTTTGTGTCTGTGTGTGTCCATGGGTGTTTATGTCTATTTATGAGTGTGTTTGTGTGTGTATTTGTGTGTATGTGTGCATGTGTGTATTGATATGTTGTTGTGTGTGTATGTGTTGGTGTGTGTATTTGTGTGTGCACGTGTGTGTATACTACTCAAACTTAGAAATGCAAATGCTTAAAGGGACACTAATTTTTTTTTATTTGTTTGTGTATATGTGTGTATGTCTGTGTTTGTGTGTGTGTATGTGTCGGTATGAGTGTGTACTTGTGTGTATACTATTAAGACTTACAAATGCAAATGCTTAAAGGGGCAGTAAATAAATTATTAAATATATATAGTGAAAAAAACTTTGCAATATACTTTGATTATTTGTTTCCCCCTTTACTGTATTTTACCATGTAAAAAAAACAAACCTGTGTGTGTGTATGTGTTGGCGTGTGTATTTGTGTGTGTATACTACTCAGACTTGGAAATGCTTAAAGGGACACTTTTTTTTTTTAACCTCTTAAGGACATGTGACGGAATATTTCCGTCATAAAACAATTGAGCAAACTGAAAGCTGTGTCCTTAAAGGGTTAAAATTTGTGTGTGTATATATGTGTGTGTGTTTGTGTGTGTGTATGTATGTGTGTGTATGAGTGTGTACTTGTGTGTATACTACTAAGACTTACAAATGCAAATGCTTAAAGGGACAATAAATAAATTATTAAATATACATAGTGAAAAAACTTTGCAATATACTTTGAATATTTATGTTTCCCCCTTTACTGTGTTTTACCATATAGGGTATCACTAGAAAGTCCTGTTTGTTTGTTCAAATGGTATATAATATGTATGGGTGCACTTAACAAGAGAACGGATAATTGAGGTGAAACTAATAGTGAGCAAAAATACCAAAATTGCATGTGTCATTTAAGCACGGAAAGTGGAAAAAACCTTGGTCCTTAAGAGGTTAAAAACTATACTGGCTTTGTCATTAAACATTACTGCGCCATCTATTGGTTGAAACTCTTTTTCAGAGGAAAGCTTTCTTCACTGGTGCATTTTGATTTTACCATAAGCTGGCCTAGGAATTGAAAGGATACAGCGCCATCTATTGGCCTATCTTACAAAAGTGTGTGTGTGTGTGTGTGTATGTATTTATGTGTGTGACCGTGTATGTCTTTTATACTTTTTATAATTTTAGGAAATATCGGGCAGAATTGCTGGGCCTATAGCTCTTATCTGCCGTCAAAATCTATGTTTCTATGTGTGTGTATGTGTTTGTGTGTGTATGTCTATGTGTGTATGTGTGAGCATGTGTGCCTATGTGTGTGTGTGTGTGTGTATGTGTGTATATGTGTATGTTTGTGTGTATGTGTGTGTATGTGTGTGTATGTGTGTGTGTGTATGTGTGTGTGTGTGTATGTGTGTGTATGTGTGTATATGTGTATGTTTGTGTGTATGTGTGTGTATGTGTGTGTATATGTGTGTGTATGTGTGTGTATGTGTGTATATGTGTGTCTATATGTGTGTGTGTATATGTGTGTATATGTGTGTGTGTATGTGTGTGTATGTGTGTATATGTGTATGTATTTATGTGTGTGACCGTGTATGTCTTTTATACTTTTTATAATTTTAGGAAATATCGGGCAGAATTGCTGGGCCTATAGCTCTTATCTGCCGTCAAAATCTATGTTTCTATGTGTGTGCATGTGTTTGTGTGTGTATGTCTATGTGTGTATGTGTGAGCATGTGTGCCTATGTGTGTGTGTATGTGTGTATATGTGTATGTTTGTGTGTATGTGTGTGTATGTGTGTGTATGTGTGTGTATGTGTGTGTATGTGTGTGTGTGTGTGTGTGTGTATGTGTGTATATGTGTATGTTTGTGTGTATGTGTGTGTATATGTGTGTATATGTGTGTGTATGTGTGTGTATGTGTGTCTATATGTGTGTGTGTATGTGTGTATATGTGTGTGTATGTGTGTGTATGTGTGTCTATATGTGTGTGTGTGTGTATGTGTGTATGTGTGTGTGTATACTACTAAAACTTACAAATGCAAATGCTTAAAGGGACAGTAAATACATTATTAATTATACATAGTGAACAAACTTTGAAATATACTTTCATTATTTATGTTTCCCCCTTTACAGTGTTTTACCATATAGGGTATCACTAGAAAGTCCTGTTTGTCTGATAAAATTGTATATAATATGTATCGGTGCACTTAAAGGGACACTAAACCCAAATTTTCTAATTTAAACCCAACTTTCTAATTTACTCCTATTATCAATTTTTCTTCATTCTCTTGCTATCTTTATTTGGAAAAGAAGGCATCTAAGCTTCTTTTTGATTCAGGACTATGGACTGCACTTTTTTATTGATGGATGAATTTATCCACCAATCAGCAAGAACAACCCTGGTTGTTTATCAAAAATGGAGCGGCATCTAAACTTACATTCTTGCATTTCAAATAAAGATATCAAGAGAATGAAGAATATTTGATAATAGGAGTAAATTAGAAAGTTGCTTAAAATGTCATGCTCTATCTGAATCACAAAAGAAAAAATGTGGTTTCCCTTTAACAAGAGAGAGGATAAATGCCAACATTGCTTGTGTCATTTAAGCACAGAAAGTGGAAAAAAACCTTGGTCCTTAAGGGGTTAAAAACTATACTGGCTTTGTCATCAAACGTTACTGCGCCATCTATTGGTTGAAACTCTTTTTCAGAGAACAGCTTTCATCACAGGTGCGTTTTGTCTTGACCATAAGCTGGCCTTGGAATTCAAAGGATACAGCGCCATCTATTGGCTGTAAAGGGTTTGGCCTATCCATTAACAATGTGTGTATGTTTCTGTGTGTACATGAGTGTGCATGTATTTATGTGTGTGACCGTGTATGTATGTGTATGTCTTTTATACTTTTTATAATTTTGGGAAATATCTGGTAGAATTGCTGGGCCTATAACTGTTATCTGCCATCAAAATCTATGTTTCTATGTGTGTGCATGTGTTTGTGTGTGTATATGTGTGTGTCTATGTATGTATGTATTTGCATGTGTGTCTATGTGTATATATGTGTGTGTGTCCGTGTGTGTGTGTATGAGTGTGTACTTGTGTGTATACTACTAAAACTTGCAAATGCTTAAAGGGACAGTAAATAAAATATTAATTATACATAGTGAAAAAACTTTGCAATATACTTTGATTATTTATGTTTCCCCCTTTACTGTATTTTACCATATAGGGTATCACTAGAAAGTCCTGTTTGTCTGATAAAATGGTATATAATATGTATGGGTGCACTTAACAAGAGAGAGGATAATTAAAGTGAAACCAATAGT
Organism: Bombina bombina; assembly: GCF_027579735.1. NCBI lineage: Eukaryota > Metazoa > Chordata > Amphibia > Anura > Bombinatoridae > Bombina > Bombina bombina. Next base: position 177,905,954 of record NC_069508.1, read on the forward strand.
GAGCAAAAATACCAAAATTGCTTGTGCATGGAAAGTGAAAAAAACATTGGTCCATAAGGGGTTAAAAACTATACTGGCTTTGTCATCAAACGTTACTGCGCCATCTATTGGTTGAAACTCTTTTTCAGAGGACAGCTTTCTTCACAGGTCATTTTGATTTGACCATAAGCTGGCCTTAAAATCAAATGATACAGCGCCATCTATTGGCTGTAGAGGGTTTGGCCTATCCATTAAGTTACAATAATGTATATGTGTATGTATGTACCTGTGTGCATATGTATGTGTATCTGTGTGCCTGCGTATGTGCGTGAGTGTATGTGCGTATGTATGTGTATCTGCATGCATGCGTACATGGATGTGTATGTGCGTGTGTATGTGCGTCCATGTTCGTGCATGTATGTGTGTGTTTGTGTTTGTGTGTGTGCATGGGTGTTTATGTTTGTATGTGTGTGTCTTTGTGTAAGTGTTTGTGTGTATGCCTGTGTGGGTATGTGCATGTGTGTGTATGTATGTGTGTGTTGGTGTGTGTATGATTGTGTACGTGTGTATACTGCTCAAACTTACAAATGCAAATGCTTAAAGGGACAGTAAATAAATTATTAATTATACATAGTGAAACAACTTTGCAATATACTTTCATTATTTGTGTTTCCCCCTTTACTGTGTTTTACCATATAGGGTATCACTAGAAAGTCCTGTTTATCTGTTAAAATTGTATATAATATGTATGGGTGCAATTTAAGCACGGAAAGTGAAATAAAACTTGGTCCTTAAGGGGTTAAAAAGTAAACAAGTATATGAGTGTGTGTGTATGTTTGTGCGTGTATATGTGTGTGTATGAGTATGTACTTGTCTGTATACTACTCAAACTTAAAAAAAAAAAATGCTTAAAGGGGCAGTAAATAAATTATTAATTATACATTGAAAAAATATACTTTCATTATTTATGTTTCCCTAATTACTGTATTTCACCATATATGGTATCACTAGAAAGTCCTGTTTGTCTATTAAAATTGTATATATGTTCCTTGCTAACCCATGTTACTGTCTCTCTCATATCTCATCTTGGATGTCCTCTCACTACCTCAAGCTAAATCTCTCAAAAACTGAGCTCCTTATTTCCCCCCCTTCTTCCAAAATCTCCACCCCCCCAATTTCTCTATAACTGTTGATAACTCCATCATTAGCCCAACCTCACATGCCCGATGTCTTGGGGTCACACTTGACTCAGATCTTTCTTTCACTCCTCACATTCAGTCCTTGGCTAAAGCCTGACGCTTTCACCTTAAAAACATCGCTAAAATTAGACATTTCCTTACACAAGACACAACAAAGATTTTAATCCACTCTCTCATCCTTTCCCGCCTCGACTACTGCAACTCTATCCTCTCTGGTCTCCCTAGCTGCCACCTAGCTCCTTTACAATCCATAATGAATGCCTCTGCCAGGCTCATCTTCCTTGCACGTCGCTCTTCATCTGCCGCACCTCTCTGCCAATCCCTTCACTGGCTTCCTCCTGCCTCCAGGATTAAACACAAAGTTCTCACTCTGACACACAAAGCCCTCAATTGCACTGCTCCCCCCTACATCTCAGACCTTGTCTCCAGATACTCTTCCTCCCGTCCCCTTTAGACTGACTCCCATCTTATGGAACTCTCTGCCTCGCTCCACAAGACTCTCCCCTAGTTTTAAAAGCTTCAAGTGCTCCCTAAAGGCTCTACTATTCAAGGACGCATACAACCTACACTAACCTTCCTATCTCCACTGCTATCCCCTAACACCCCATAGCATTGTAAGTCTATGAGCCCAGCTGTGTTCACCTTCATAAGAGCCGACTACAACAGTGCAACTCTCGGCAGGACCCTCTCTCCCCATTTGATCCCTGTAATTGCTTTTATAGACCACCTATGTTCATAGTGCTGCGGAACCCGTTGTTGCTCTACAAATACCTGATAATAATAATAATAATGGGTGCCCTTAACAAGAGAGCGGATAATTCAAATGATACAGCGCCATCTATTGGCTGTAAAGGGTTCGGCCTATCCATTAACCTACAATAATGTGTGTATGTATGTGTGTGCATGTGTATGTATGTGTGTGTATCTGCGTGCGCACGTGTATGGGTGTGTATGTGTATGGGTGTGTATGTGTATGTATGTATATGTGTGTGTATGTGTATGTATGTGTGTGTATCTGCGTGCGCACGTGTATGGGTGTGTATGTGTATGTATGTATATGATTGTATATGTGTGTGTATGTGTATGTATGTGTGTGTATCTGCGTGCGCACGTGTATGGGTGTGTATGTGTATGTATGTATATGATTGTATATGTGTGTGTATGTGTATGTATGTGTGTGTATCTGCGTGCGCACGTGTATGGGTGTGTATGTGTATGTATGTATATGATTGTATATGTGTGTGTATGTGTATGTATGTGTGTGTATCTGCGTGCGCACGTGTATGGGTGTGTATGTGTATGTATGTATATGATTGTATATGTGTGTGCATGTGTATGTATGTGTGTGTATCTGCGTGCGCACGTGTGTGTGCGTGTATGGGTGTGTATGTGTATGTATGTATATGATTGTATATGTGTGTGTTAACAAATACCATAGTATCACAAAAAAAGAGAAAATGTGAAATAAATGTGATAAAAATGCAAATTAGAAGTGATAAATAGTGACACAAATATGTATTTAAAACATAGACAATTGTGTAAAGTTCATATAAGGATATATGGATTCTTCTTGAAAATCTTCAATCTTCTATTTTTCTTATTTGATCCTCATATAAAAGAAAAGATATCCCACATAGCGTAACTCTGTAACCTTATTGCAGTGCAGAATGTATATATGCAAATGATTACTCACATGGGATGGCGCTATAACCAAGCTCAGGTGAATGCGCACACCCACTTTTATACTGTTGGGTAAACAGTTACTTGTACAGGATATTTGAATAAAAGGATTTATTAAAATACAAATATAAAAAGCGTCACAAGAGCTGCTGAAAACACCATGTACAACAGGATTGGCAATACAATATAGTAATTGCTCAGATTGAGCTAAACACATTACCAGAGACCGTGGTAAGGAGTGCAAAAGCTAAACCACACAACCTCCCCCTTAAAGTGATGGTAAACTCCCTTGTGGGTAAATACCAGATTTATAATCTTTAATATAACAGTAATCAAACCGCATTAAAATTAAAAATTGTTTATACTTGATTTTAGTATAATTAACACGTATTCCCAATCCGTTTTAGCGCTGCTTAGCTCCACCCCTCTGATTCCTTACATAAAATCTATGTGAGTCTATTGCGGTCCCACCCGCTCTGCACGTCAGAGCAATTGCACGCTCCCGACATGGATATTATTACCGCATGCGCAGTGGTTTAAATGATGTGTACCAGGTAAACACTGAGTCATGAGATTCAATGGTTACTTAGTGCCATATGAAGCAAAACAGTGATGAGAACGAGTGAGCGAGCGATCAGTCCCTTAGAAAACGAGCAATTTCTATTAAAATAGTTCTAAATAAGTAAGTCTATTACTTATCAGTGCAAAAACATGAACGCGCAAATCGTCACAGAATTTAAACGTTCCTGATTGGAGGAGCATATTGTAAGAAGAATGCTATATTGCGCAGGCGTATAGCGGGTTCCTTAGACGTAAGCCTGTCTAACGACAGGCTTACTGATTGGACAAAAAAACAAGCAAAGAACATGACATCACAGGGGGCTGGAGATGGATCGCATAAGAATGTCATACTAATAAAAGGATTGTAAGTAATTACAAATATACTTGATTAGATGATATTTGGTGTGTCACATTGATTAAATTAATTGATGTTAATTAACTATTTACATAAAATGGAGTTTACCATCACTTTAAGAGTCCAGTATATGTAGCTCTCCTTATTGGTCTGCAGATACTTGGAAGGACGCCAGGGATGTATCCTTTACCCATCAGTGTAAAAGTGGGTGTGCGCATTCACCTGAGCTTGGTTATAGCGCCATCCCATGTGAGTAATCATTTGCATATATACATTCTGCACTGCAATAAGGTTACAGAGTTACGCTATGTGGCATATCTTTTCTTTTATATGAGGATCAAATAAGAAAAATAGAAGATTGAAGATTTTCAGGAAGAATCCATATATCCTTATATGAACTTTACACAATCGTCTATGTTTTAAATACATATTTGTGTCACTATTTATCACTTCTAATTTGTATATGTGTGCGTACCTGCGTGCATGCGTACATGGATGTGTATGTGCATCCATGTGCCTGGCTGTTTGTATGTGTGTGTTTGTGTCTTTGTGTGTGTTTGTGTGTATGCATTTGTGGGTATGTGTTAGTGTGTGTGTGCATGTGTGTATAGGGGCAGTAAATAAATTATTAAATATACATAGTGAAAAAAACTTTGCAATATACTTTGATTATTTGTTTCCCCCTTTACTGTGTTTTACCATATAGGGTATCACTAGAAAGTCCTGTTTGTTTGTTCAAATGGTATATAATATGTATGGGTGCACTTAACAAGAGAACGGGTAATTGAGGTGAAACCAATTGTGAGCAAAAATACCAAAATTGCTTGTGTCATTTAAGAACGGAAAGTGGAAAAAACCTTGGTCCTTAAGAGGTTAAAAACTATACTGGCTTTGTCATCAAACGTTACTGCGCCATCTATTGGTTGAAACTCTTTTTCAGAGGAAAGCTTTCTTCACTGGTGGATTTTGATTTTACCATAAGCTGGCCTAGGAATTGAAAGGATACAGCGCCATCTATTGGCCAATCTTACAAAAGTGTGTGTGTGTGTGTGTGTATGTATTTATGTGTGTGACCGTGTATGTATTTTAGACTTTCTATAATTTTAGGAAATATCGGGCAGACTTAATAGGTCTTAAAGCTCTTATCTGCTGTCAAAATCTATGTTTCTATGTGTGTGCATGTGTTTGTGTGTGTATGTGTGTGTATATGTGTATGTATGTGTTTGTGTGTGTGTGTATGTGTGTGTGTATGTCTATGTGTGTTTATATGTGTGTATGTGTGAGCAAGTGTGTTTGTGTGTGTATGTCTATGTGTGTTTATATATGTGTATGTGTGAGCATATGTGTGTTTGTGTGTGTATGTGTGCCTTTGTGTGTGTATATGTGTATGTTTGTGTGTATGTATGTATGTATGTGTGTGTATATGTATGTATGCGTGTGTGTATATGTGTATGTTTGTGTGTATGTGTGTGTGTGTGTGTGTGTGTGTGTATATGTTTGTGTGTATGTGTATGTTTGTGTGTATGTATGTGTGTGTATATGTGTGTGTGTGGGTATGTGTGTGTACTTGTGTGTATACTACTAAAACTTACAAATGCAAATGCTTAAAGGGACAATAAATAAATGATTAAATATACATAGTGAAAAAACTTTGCAATATACTTTGATTATTTATGTTTCCCTAATTAATGTATTTCACCATATAGGGTATCACTAGAAAGTCCTGTTTGTCTGTTGAACATGTATATAATATGTATGGGTGCACTTAACAAGAGAGAGGATAATTAAAGTGAAACCAATAGTGAGCAAAAATGCCAAAATTGCTTGTGTCATTTAAGCACGGAAAGTAGAAAAAACGATGGTCCTTAAGGGGTTAAAAATTATACTGAATTTGTCATCCAACGTTACTGCGCCATCTATTGGTTGAAACTCTTTCAGAGGACAACTTAACAAGGATAGAAAGGATAATTAAAGTGAAACCAATAGTGAGCAAAAAAGCCAAAATTGCTTGTGTCATTTAAAGGGACAGTCAACCATAGAATTGTTATTGTTTTAAAAGATAGATAATCCCTTTATTACTCATTCCCCAGTTTTGCATAACCAACACAGTCATATTAATGTACTTTTTACCTTTGTGATTACCTTGTATCTAGGAACCTTCTTCCAGCCCCCTGATCACATGACTGTGACTGTTCATTATCTATTGTTTTAAATTTAGCATTGTATTGTGCTATATCTTAAATAATTTTCTGTGCCTGAACACAGTGTTATCTATATAGCCCATGTGTACTTTCTGTCTCTTTGTGTTGAAAAGAGATTTAACCCCTTAACGACCGAGGACGTGCAGGGTACGTCCTCAAAAAAAAGGCAGTTAATGCCTGAGAACGTACCCTGCACGTCCTCGGTGTGGAAAGCAGCTGGAAGCGATCCTGCTCGCTTCCAGCTGCTTTCTGGTTATTGCAGTGATGCCTCGATATGGAGGCCTCCTGCAATAACCTTTTTAAGCCACCCGGTGCAGAGAGAGCCACTCTGTGGCCCTCTCTGCACCGGAGATCGGTGGCTCCCTGCGTTGGTGGGTGGGAGCCGGACCGGGAGGCGGGTGGCGGCCATCGATGGCCCTGGTTATGTGCAGGGGGGGCGGGATCGTGGGCGGGGATGAGCGGGGGCGCGCAAGGACGCGCGCGCGTGCACGGGAGGGCGGGGGCGGGCGCGTGCACGGGGAGGGAGCGGGTGGGAACAGCTACACTACAGAAAATTTGTTAATAAAAAATGTTTAAATGCCTAAATATTTTTTTAAAAAAAAAAGATCAGCAAGGTGGTGGGGGTTTGTCTGTGTGGGGGGGGGGGAAGCTACACTACAGAAAAAAGCCAAACAAAAATAAAAAAAGCACTTTTTTTTTTGCAAACTGGGTACTGGCAGACAGCTGCCAGTACCCAAGATGGCCCCCAATGAGGCAGAGGGGATGGTCAGAGAGCGGTTTTGGGGGGGATCAGGGAGGTTGGGGGCTAAGGGGGGGATCCTACACCCTAGCATATGTAAATATGCTAAAAGAATTTTTTTTTTTTTTTTTTTTAAACCCTTTTATTTTAGTACTGGCAGACTTTCTGCCAGTACTTAAGATGGCGGGGACAATTGTGGGGTGGGGGAGGGAAGGGAGCTGTTTGGGAGGGATCAGGGGGTGGGATGTGTCAGGTGGGAGGCTGATCTCTACACTAAAGCTAAAATTAACCCTGCAAGCTCCCTACAAACTCCCTAATTAACCCCTTCACTGCTAGCCATAATACACGTGTGAGGCGCAGCAGGATTTAGCGGCCTTCTAATTACCAGAAAGCAACGCCAAAGTAATATATGTCTGCTATTTCTGAACAAAGGGGATCCCAGACAAGTATTTACAACCATTTGTGCCATAATTGCACAAGCTGTTTGTAAATTATTTCAGTGAGAAACCTAAAATTGTGAAAAATTTAACTTTTTTTTCAATTTGATCGCATTTGGCGGTGAAATGGTGGCATGAAATATACCAAAATGTGCCTAGATCAATACTTGGGGTTGTCTACTATACTACACTAAAGCTAAAATTAACCCTACAAGCTCCCTAAAAGCTCCCTAATTGACCCCTTAACTGCTGGGCATAATACACTTGTGGTGCGCAGTGGCATTTAGCGGCCTTCTAATTACCAAAAAGCAACGCCAAAGCCATATATGTCTGCTATTTCTGAACAAAGGGGATCCCAGAGAAGAATTTACAACCATTTATGCCATAATTGCACAAGTTGTTTGTAAATAATTTCAGTGAGAAACCAAAAGTTTGTGAAAAAATTTGTGAAAAAGTGAACGATTTTTTGTATTTGATCGCATTTGGCGGTGAAATGGTGGTATGAAATATACCAAAATTGTCCTAGATCAATACTTTGGGATGTCTACTAAAAAAAAATATATACATGTCAAGGGATATTCAGGGATTCCTGAAAGATATTAGTGTTCTAATGTAACTAGCGCTAATTTTGGAAAAAAGTGGTTTGGAAATAGCAAAGTGCTACTTGTATTTTATGGCCCTATAACTTGCAAAAAAAGCAGAAGAACATGTAAACATTGGGTATTTCTAAACTCAGGACAAAATTTTGAAACTATTTAGCATGGGTGTTTTTTGGTGGTTGTAGATATGTAACAGATTTTGGGGGTCAAAGTTAGAAAAAGTGTGTTTTTTTTAAATTTTTCCCTCATATTTTATATTTTTTTTATAGTAAATTATAAGATATGATGAAAATAATGGTATCTTTAGAAAGTCCATTTAGTGGCGAGAAAAACGGTATATAATATGTGTGGGTACAGTAAATGAGTAAGAAGAAAATTACAGCTAAACACAAACACCGCAAAAATGTAAAAATAGCCTTGGTCCCAAACGGACAGAAAATGGAAAAGTGCTGTGGTCATTAAGGGGTTAAAAAGCATTTGGTAAGAGGCAGCCTTCGAAAGGCTTAGGAATTAGCATATGAGCCTACCTATGTTTAGTTTAACCTAAGAATACCAAGAGTAAAAAGCCGTCAATTCATCCGTCATTTTAGACGCGGCTAAACTCGCCGTTACTCGCCGCGGGCGAAATGGTGTCTGCTGTAGCTATGTACTAATAATCCCACAATAAATAGACACGTCTAGCCCGCCGCGAGCAGTGGCGGAATATTGATAAATTTGACGCCTCGCTCGCCGCGACTAAGCTGATGTACTTAACTTTCAGTTGAATTGTCTGGCCAATTGTTAACACGTGACATGTAAGGTGTCATGAACGTCATAGTAGTCGCGGGAATAGAATTTTGCTCCTATAAATGTACAACTTTTCTAAACAACTTTATTATTGTTCCAAAATTTTTGGAGAGTAATTACAGAGCGCTCGTTTTTGTCATCTTTATTTACAATTTCGATATGGCTTCACCTGGATCTGAAACCACTTCAAAATCCAAGAATCCTCACTTTTCTCATCAGCAAAACGTCGTTTTGATTGACATGATTATTGACTCTTATGATTATTTGTTTGGATGTCGTGTCAAACAGACAAATTTTTCTAGGAGGAAGCAGATCTGGCAAAGGATCAGCGACGCTGTTAGTGCCCAGGGTCCAGGAAAAAAGGATGTCGATCAGCTGAAGAAGCGTTACAACGACATTAAACGCTTCGCCAAAGCTAAATTGGCCAGAGAAAAAAATTCGGCACGTGCTACCGGAGGTGGACCAGCATATGTGGCAGACCTCAATGATTATGAGCAGAAGCTTGTTCAGCGTCTGGGACCAGAGATCATCACTGGCATAACGGATGATTGTGACAGTGATTTAAGAGGTAAATGTACAACATAGTTGACGTAAATGTTTTTTTTAAAGTTATGATAGGTCATTGTCTCCAATATATATTTCTTTAAAATAACATTATCTGACTTCTTACGCTTCAGTATCCGAATCTATATAGGCCATTTAGGCCCCAAATACTGTAATCATTTATCTCGCATATATGTATAAGGGATTGTACAAGCCATTTAGGCCCCAAATACAGTAATCATTTATGTCGCATATATGTATAAGGGATTGTACAATAATAGGGTTGTTATACTGCCTTTTTTTTTAATGGTCTAACGTAGCTAAAGATTTGTTGATTATTAATATAGTGATCCCTAAAGATAACACCCATGTGTTTATTTTCAAACCAGTATTGCATAGAAACCTTAAAGAGATAATGACAATAGAAATAATGTAATTTTAAACTATTAAAATAATATTGTATGTCCGACATTAATCATGAGACTAACCCAGATCACATGCCTTCTTAAATTTCTGATCTATTGACTTCCATGTTGCGTTATTTGACTATAGAATATTATTGTTAACATCTTTCAAAATTGTTCTCCGCTTTATAAACATATACTTTTTTCAGATATAGCTATGCACATAGTTGACGCAGTCACATGAACCATCTATGTGCATCAACCAATGATCATTTACTGTGCCTGTATAGATTTGCTTTTCATCAAGTATAAAAATCCAATGAAGGCAAAAACATAATACAATTAAATATTTTGAAAAAGCATTTTCTTATGCAATTTGTAAAGGGAATTATATTTGTTCATGTCCCTTTAAAGGGCCATTAAACCCAAAATCTTTTTTTAATGATTCAGATAGAGAATTGAAATTTAAACAACATTACAAATTACTTCCATTATTTCTTTGGCTTCATTTTCTAGATATTCTTAGTTGAAGAAAAATAAATACACATGTTGAGCCAATCACACGAGGCTTCTTTGTGCAGCAATCAAATGCTTTTCAACAAAGAATATCAAGAGAATAAAACAAATTAGATAATATAAGTAAATTATAAAGATGTTTATAACTGCATTCTCTTTCCAAATCATAAAAAAAGGTGGTTGGTATGTCCCTTTAATGATTGAGCCTGCATTCACTGCTGTAATTATTATTATTAACACTTTTAGCTTTCAGTTTCAACTAGAAATAAAAATAAACCTAACTTTTTTTTTTTTTTTTTTTTTTTTTTAAAGCGACGCCAACAACACAAGCAGAGCCTGTGAGGAGTAACGAAGTGCCCACTTGTTCTACCTTCATCTTCTGCGGTTTCCAGACCACCCAGTGCAGCTGTTTCCAGACCTTCGGCAGTTTTACACATGGACAATTAATACGCTCCACATCGAATGTTACACACACAGCTTCCTCGGCGGACACACTTCCTGATCTAAGGACCAGCACTCCAGAAACTGGTGTTGGTAGAGCAACTGGTAAGTACTTTACAAATGAATAATTTCAATGTTGTGTGTTTTATCTCTTTTATCTCTCAATTATTTATTTTTTATTTTTTTTTAAATGTCAAATGTCATTATTGACATATTCTATTTCGAGATCTTTTACAGATGGAATGTAATTTGAAGGACAAATAGCAATGATCATAGATTTTCATGAAAGGGACACTGTACACATTTTTTTAAATGAGGATTCGTGTAGAGCATGCATGCAATTTTAATCAACTTTCTAATGGTTTTAAAATTTATCATTATTTTCTTTTTGAGAATTGATCATAGTATTACATAAGAAAGTTGATAGAAATTCCATGCAATATATCTTATTCTCAAAAAGATTATTTTTGCTTCAGTGTCCAGTTAATTGCAAAATACATTTCCATTAATAATTTTGAATATATAGTTACATTGACAAAAAAACATTTTAATTTTATTTATTTATTTATTTTTATGTTATTTATTTTTTTATAGGTGATTTGAGACGTCTTTTCCAGCGATTGACTGGACATTCATCTCCATTATTTGATGGTATGTATCACATATGTATATATATATAATATAACTTAAATTGGTGTATGACGGTTGTATCTGCTCTCTCCTTCTATTCTATTTCTGCAAGTGTTTTTAGAACATTTTATTTTTTTTTACTAACAATTTGTTATGTCTTGATCTAGAAGAAGAAAACTCATCAAGGGAGATCACTATCAATCTCATGCCGATAGTGGAAAATCCCATTCAAGATGAACCACCAGGAGGGCATGATGGAAGTGAGACTCCAGATATTCTTGAAGATTTTGGAGATGCGCCACCGGATGAAATTCACACACCAGAAAACATTGAGGAACCTGTTGAAACACAGGCACCACCAATTGCACTGCAAACAGGTGGTCTAAATATTGACAATACACCGGCAGAAGGACTATTGGGCGATGTTGCATTGAGGGAAATGTTGACACTTGCAAGGCAATACAGAGAGGACCACCAGAGAAATGCAAAATATTATTAACATATTGACAGCTGGGCTGCTCTGTCAGAAAAAATGTTGAAATAGAAATGCAAAGGAAATGAGATAGAAATGCAGAAATTACAGCTGCAAAGAGAAATGTTCCAGTGGCAGAGGCGGATGGATGAAGAGAAAAATATTATTTAATAAAGACAAATTTTTTTTATGGCCAAAAAAAAAGTTTATTTACATAAATTCAAACTCACTTTTTGATTCTTCAACACAAAAGTTTTTCTCAGTTATTAATTGTCATTCTTCTGACAATCATCATGACAAAACAAAAAATGAAATCAAATAACGTATTTACGGTATAAAAAAATCTACTTGCTCCATTAAACATTCCCAAAGTTGCCCTAATTTTAGAAATTTTTTTGTTTAACATGATCTTCAAGACAACTCTGAGTACTTTTGTCTGCAGTTTCAATAGTTGATGTTGAAGATAAATCTGTAGAAAAATAAATGCAAAGCAAATTTTAATTCAATTTTCATATACATATTCAATGTATGATAGGGTTTTTCATCACAAATATTACCTCCTGATGTGCTGTTATCTACGTTATCTACTATATTAGCTTCTACACCTTATGTCCACTCCTTTAAAGCTTTCATCTGAGCCAACTCCTATTTGAAATATACAATATGTATAGTTAAAACTTTGATTTTCTTAGATTTAAGATTACTGAGTATGAAACATACCTTTATCTACCATCATTGTTGGTTAAAACTTCTATCCCTTGGTTGAGTATCATCTGAAGTTCAATGCTTCAAATATTGTCACACTATCAGGCTTTTGAAATTCTTCCATTTCCATACTATTTTCCATGTCTTCCATGGTAATATCTATGAACGTAATTACAAAGATAAAGATAGAAAACTATTAAATAAAAAACCTAGGATATATTATTTAAAACAATAATAATAATCATTAAAAGGGACATAGAACCCAATTTCTAAGTTTCATGATTCAGATAGTGCATGCAATTTAAATAAACTTTCTATTTTACTTCATTCTTTTTGTATCTTTATTTGAAAAGCAAGAATCTAAGTTTAGATGCCAGCCCATTTTTGGTGAACCAACTGTGTTGTACTTGCTAATTGGACAGAACCAATCAAAGAGTGATGTCCATGGTGCTCAACCAAAAATTGGCTGGCTCCTTAGCTTAGATGCCTTCTTTTTCAAAAAAAGATAGAAAGTTAATGATGAAAAAAATGATAATAGAAGTAAATTAGCAACTTGATTAATATTGCATGCTAAAACTTTTTAAGCCAAACCTAAAATATATGATTTAAAATTTAAATAATAAGTCATTACCTGTCTGTGTCTTTTTATGACAAATTTCATATGGATTTGGAGATAATTCAATATCCAATAGTGTTACTGGCAAAGGTGGAGAAAGAGCTTCACTTCTGGGTGTTGGCACCAACATTGACCTTAGGTAGCGTGGTGGGTGTGCACACTTCCATTCTCCTACTTCTCATATCTATAAACATATATATAAAAAAAAATGGAATATTTTTTTTTTTATTTAATTATTCCAAGTATTTTTTTGTTTTCAAAACATTCAGTTCTGCATGCTTACTTTTCTAACATGTTTCAATGGTATATGAAGTAATATATTTATATTTTATTCTACTAACTCAGTTCTGCATGTTTCAATGGTATATACTAATATAGTTATATTTTACTCTACTAACTCATTTTTGTATGCTAAGTTTTCTAACTTTTAAGTGTATATAGTCAATATAGTTAAATTTTAATCTACTAAACTCAGTTCTGCATGCTTACTTTTGTAACTTTTTGCAATTGTATATACTAATACTATAGTCAAAGTAACACTCAGAAAATAATATTGTCCTGGATTCGTCAATGATGACGCAGTTCAAAAATATACCCTTTTTTTATATTATTAAAACATTATTTCATATATAATTTTGAAACTTACATGTCCTTATCAATCTTCGAATCGATTTATAGTACTTCGGTTCTCTTCTCTTCAAATCCACTATATTTTTCTAAGACACTGTCGTCTTGTTCTTTTAATTTTTGAAATACGATGCATTCTTCTCGCATCTCGTATATAATTTTGTCTCTGCATTCCTGTCTCACTCCCCTCACACCACCAATCCGTTTAGGGAAATATTTATCCATGGCATAAACTAATATCACCAATTCTCCAGCACCAAAAGGTTCAGGACGCGACATGTTAGACGATGACGTGATTAATCGTTATGTCAATCATTAGCGCATTGATATAGATATGTATCCCCGAAAAAATAGAGAAAATATAATGTATATGTAGATTAATGTATTTTATGAAGGTTTGTAATATTGATGTTTATAGTTATTACAAATGATATTTGGTTTCTCTACATTTTCTTTGTTTCAGATGTGTTGATATGTATTAAAATTTACTTTGGTTTACAATTGTTATTTTGTTTCTAAACATTTTATTTGTTTCAAATGTGTTTATATGTATTAACATTTATTTTGGTTTACAATTTTTATTTTGTTTCTAAACAATTTAATTTTTTTAAGATGTGTTTATATGTATTAAAATGTACTGTTGGTTTACAATTGTTATTTTTTTAAAAACATTTTCTTTGTTTCATATGTGTTTATATGTATTAGAATTTATTTTGGTTTAACAATTGTTATATGGTTTCTAAACATTTTCTTTTTTTTCAGATGTGTTTTATATGTATTACAAGTTACTTTGGTTTACAATTGTTAATATATAATGTTTAAAGATTGTAATTTTGTAATAAAATAATTTATTTTGCCATTATTTTCTATATGCCACTATTCTTTTAACAAATCTTGAATGCAAAAATATATTATAAAGGTTAAGAAAATAAGTGTTAAGAGTAAGCCCTTAAGGTATTTATTTGAATATGGGAAAACCTAGTAGCTGTTAAAAATAGAGGTTAGAATAAAACAAATAAAATTAGCAAGTCTTTTATAACTCAATCCAATCTGATAACATAAAGCACTGTTGAATATACTGTCGCTTGTTACAGCTACAATTCAATGACACCAATACAAGAATTAGCATCAGCTATGGAGGGATTACATTACACTAATCACATTATGTAAAAGAGTGAGAGCAGCTGTAGACACTAGTGTGATGTCACAAAGACAATGTATTACCTATAGTATATGTCTGTAATAACTTTGATCATAAACTTTATTTATTTGAAACCTTTGATAATTGAAGAGCAACAAACTGTTATGTATTTAACTGTTTATACATGAGTGATTTTTAATAACCTTAATTCTTAAAAAAAAATGGAGACAAGTTAATAAAGTATTTTTAATGATCAACTGAAACTTTAATCCTCAAACAAAAAATATATTCTGAAAACCATGTCCCTTGCTGTATTTCCACGCCCTATTAGCTTGTTGTACACATATTTCTTTGGTAATCATCAGCACCTATTGGATCTTCATCTTCTAATGGACAGCCTCTTTAATTGCAATATTGTGCAGTATGCAGCAAACCAATATAATTTTTGCAACTTTCTCTGGTGCATACTGCATAGCACCACCAGAACGATCAAGACATCAAAACCGCATTTTCAAAATACCGAAAGTCCTCTCAATAATCCCCCTGGTAGATCGGTGAGCTTCATTGAAACGTACTTGACTTCTGGTCTGTGGGTTGTTATAGTGAGTCAACAGCCATTCTGTACATGAGTACCCTCCATCTCCTAATAGAAGATATAATAAATATAAATATTAATATAAGAATAATTATAAAGATTCAGAACTATACAATACAAATTTAAACTATACAGATTACAGTCGACAAATTGGGCGCAATTTTGGTACATTGAAATGAGAGACAAATTAGACGCCAGTTATGCTTACCTAGAAGCCATATTTCCGTCCTCGAACTTCCGGTATAACCTAGTCTGCCTTAAAATGTAAGAATCATGACAGGAGCCAGGAAAGTTAGAACGGACACTGATAATCCTCATGTTGGGGTCACAGACCATTGGACATTCAAGGAATGGAAATGCTTTCTATTCCTATAGATCTCACTCACGAGTTTGAAGTGGTCTTACAGCAACATGGGTACAGTCTATGGCACCTAGGACATTGGGCATCCCAGCCATCCTATAAAAATTTGACTTGATAGATTGCCATTCTTCAGGGGTAGATGGCAAACAAACATATCGATGAAAAATAACCATCATAGCCCCTATTACTTTGGATAAGTGGCGTGAAAAAGCAGATTGACTCATTCCAATAATGACGCTAGAAACTGCCTGAAAGGATTCGTTGCAAAAAAATGCAATGCAGCTAATAGTTTCAGAAGTCCGGAATAGCTTGTGAACGAGCCGTCATCGGCTCCAAATGATCTTCAATCTCTCGATACAGGTGTAATAATCGATTCACGATCAAGCGGAATCTTTGTATGATCTCTCGGTCAGAAAGGCCGTGCAAACCAACCCGTGGAAGGAATACACGGGGGACACAAACTCTCCTTTCTTCTAACCAATCGATTAGCTACATTTCCAGTATTCTGTCTTCTAGCCGGATTTGCATCAAACAGAGAATAACAAAAACAGAATTCTCTCCATAGCTGCTGAAATGAACAATGTAAGTACAATGCTGATATTACTGCCTTTTATATATGTATAGACTGGCGTCTAGAGTGGCTTTCCTATTGTTTTGTACCTTGCCCGCCACCTAAAAGGTGGCGAGGCAAAAATAACGAGGTGGGGGCGGGAGATTGACGGCGAGCGGACAAATAGATTTTTTAATACATTCGTTTTTGGCGAGTTGGTGGTCAAATGTGTCTAATTACAGTAAAAAAATGGAGAAGGTAGCGAGGTTTGGCGGATAAGTGCGCTCGCATTTTAAAGATGCAAGTTTTTACATAATTGACGGCTTTGTACATATCAGTTTGCGAGTTTTGACACGAGATTTGTTGCGGGTAGCTCGCTGACTGCTTAGTACATGGAGCCCTTGATGATAAAAGTAAATAGGAAAGTCGATTAAAATTAAAAGTCCTGTCTGAATAATGAAAGTTTAATTTATACTTGACTGTCCCTTTAAGCACGGAAAGTGGGGAAAAAACTTGGTCCGTAAGGGATAAAAACTATACTGAATTTGTTATCAAACGTTACTGCGCCCATCTATTGGTTTGAAACTGTTTTTCAGAGGACAACTTTCTTCACCCGGTGCATTTTGATTTGACCATAAACAGGCCTTAAAATCAAATGATACAGCGCCATCTATTGGTTCTAAAGGGTTTGGCCTATCCCATTAACACAATAATGTGTGTATGTATGTGTGTGTATCTGCGTGTGTATGTGTGTGTGTGTGTGTGTGTGTATGGGTGTGTATGTTTGTGTATGTGTGTGTGTAGTACCTGTGAGCATATGTATGTGTAATCTGTGTGCATGCGTACATGGATGTGTATATGTGTGTATATGTGTGTGTCTTTGTGTGTGTATGTATGAGTGTGTTTGTGTGTATGTGTATTTGTGTGGGTATGTGTGTGTGTATGTGTATGTATGTTTGTGTGTGTATGTGTATGTATGAGTGTGCATGTGTGTTGTGTGGGTATGCGTAAGTGTATGTGTGTGTATGTATATGTATATATTTGTGTGTATATGTATGAGTGTGTTTGTTTGTGTATATGTGTGTGTATGTATGTGTGTGTGTGTGTATGTGTGTGTATGTATGTTGTGTGTGTCTGTGTGTATGGTGTGTGTGTGCGTGTGCATGTGTGTATGTGTGTATGTGTATGTATGAGTGTGTATGTGTGTTGTGTGGGTATGTGTAAGTGTATGTGTGTGTATGTATATGTATATATTTGTGTGTGTGTATGTATGAGTGTGTTTGTGTGTGTATACTACTCAAACTTACAAATGAAAATGGTTAAAGGGACAGTAAATAAATTATTAAATATACATAGTGAAAAAAAACTTTGCACTATACTTTGATTATTTATGTTTTCCCCTTTACTGTATTTTACCCATATAGAGTATCACTAGAAAGTCCTGTTTGTCTGATAAAATGGGTATATAATATGTATGGGTGCACTTAACAAGAGAGCGGATAATTAAGGTGAAACCAATAGTGAGCAAAAATACCAAATTTGCTTGTGTCATTTAAGCACGGAAAGTGTAAAAAACTTGGTCCATAAGGGGTTAAAAACCTATACTGGCTTTGTCATCAAACGTTACTGCGCCATCTATTGGTTTGAAACTATTTTTCAGAGGACAGCTTTCTTCACAGGTGCATTTTGATTTGACCATAAGCTGGCCTTGGAATTAAAATGATACAGCGCCATCTATTGGCTGTAAAGGGTTTGGCCTATCCATTAACTTACAATAATGTGTGTGAGTATATGTATGTGTTTGTATCTGCGTGCAAGTGTGGGTGCGTGTATGGGTGTATATGTATGTGTATGTACGTATATGTGTGTGTACCTGTGTGCATATGTATGTGTATCTGCGTGCATGCGTACATGTATGTGTGTGTGCATGGGTGTTTATGTATGTATGTGTGTGTCTTTGTGTAAGTGTTTGTGTGTATGCATGTGTGTGTGTGTATGTGTATTTATGAGTGTGTGTGTGTATTTGTGTGTATGTGTGCATGTGTGTATTGATATGTTTGTGTGTATTTGTGTGTGCACTTGTGTGTATACTACTCAAACTTACAAATGCAAATGCTTAAAGGGACACTATTTTTTTTTATTTGTTTGTGTGTGTGTGTATATGTGTGTGTTTGTGTGTGTGTATGTGTGGGTATGAGTGTGTACTTGTGTGTATACTATTAAGACTTACAAATGCAAATGCTTAAAGGGGCAGTAAAAAAATTATTAAATATACATAGTGAAAAAAACTTTGCAATATACGTTGATTATTTGTTTCCCCCCTTTACTGTGTTTTACCATATAGAGTATCACTAGAAAGTCCTGTTTGTTGTTCAAATGGTATATAATATGTATGGGTGCACTTAACAAGAGAACGGGTAATTGAGGTGAAACCAATTGTGAGCAAAAATACTAAAATTGCTTGTGTCATTTAAGAACGGAAAGTGGAAAAAACCTTGGTCCTTAAGAGGTTAAAAACTATACTGGCTTTGTCATCAAACATTACTGCGCCATCTATTGGTTGAAACTCTTTTTCAGAGGAAAGCTTTCTTCACTGGTGCATTTTGATTTGACCATAAGCTGGCCTAGGAATTCAAAGGATACATCGCCATCTATTGGCCTATCTTACAAACGTGTGTGTGTGTGTGTATGTATTTATGTGTGTGACCGTGTATGTCTTTTATACTTTTTATAATTTTAGGAAATATCGGGCAGAATTGCTGGGCCTATAGCTCTTATCTGCCGTCACAATCTATGTTTCTATGTTTCTATGTGTGTGCATGTGTTTGTGTGTATATGTCTATGTGTTTTTATATGTGTGTATGTGTGAGCATATGTGTGTTTGTGTGTATGTGTGTATGTGTATGTTTGTGTGTATGTATGTGTGTGTGTGTGTGTATATATGTGTGTGTGTGTGTATGCGTGTGTATGTGTGTATATGTGTATGTTTGTGTGTGTGTGTATGTGTGTATGTGTGTGTATGTGTGTATATGTGTGTCTATATGTGTGTGTGTATATATGTGTGTGTATGTGTGTGTATGTGTGTGTATGTGTGTCTATATGTGTGTGTGTGTGTATATGTGTGTGTATGTGTGTGTATGTGTGTATATGTGTGTGTATGTGTATGTGTGTGTATGTATGTATATGTGTGTCTATATGTGTGTGTGTGTGTATGTGTGTATATATGTGTGTGTATGTGTGTGTTTATGTGTGTGTGTGTATGGTGTCTATATGTGTGTGTGTGTGTATGTGTGTATATGTGTATGTGTGTATATTTGTATGTGTGTGTGTATGTGTGTATATGTGTGTATATGTGTGTATATGTGTGTGTATGTGTGTATATGTGTGTCTATGTGTGTGTATGTGTGTGTGTGTATGTGTGTATGTGTGTATGTGTGTGTGTATGTGTGTGTATGTGTGTGTGTATGTGTGTGTATGTGTGTGTATGTGTGTCTATATGTGTGTGTATGTGTGTGTATATGTGTGTATATGTATATGTGTGTGTATACAACTAAAACTTACAAATGCAAATGCTTAAAGGGACAGTAAATAAATTATTAATTATACATATTGAACAAACTTTGAAATATACTTTCATTATTTATGTTTCCCCCTTTACAGTGTTTTACCATATAGGGTATCACTAGAAAGTCCTGTTTGTCTGATAAAATTGTATATGATATGTATCGGTGCACTTAAAAGGACACTAAACCCAAATTTTCTAATTTAAACCTAACTTTCTAATTTACTCCTATTATCAATTTTTCTTCATTCTCTTGCTATCTTTATTTGAAAAAGAAGGCATCTAAGCTTCTTTTTGGTTCAGGACTATGGACTGCACTTTTTTATTGATGGATGAATTTATCCACCAATCAGCAAGAACAACCCTGGTTGCTCACCAAAAATGGAGCGGCATCTAAATTTACATTCTTGCATTTCAAATAAAGATATCAAGAGAATGAAGAATATTTGATAATAGGAGTAAATTAGAAAGTTGCTTAAAATGCTCTATCTAATTCACAAAAGAAAAATTTGGTTTCCCATTAACAAGAGAGAGGATAAATGCCAAAATTGCTTGTGTCATTTAAGCACAGAAAGTGGAAAAACCCTTGGTCCTTAAGGGGTTAAAAACTATACTGGCTTTGTCATCAAACGTTACTGCGCCATCTATTGGTTGAAACTCTTTCAGAGAACAGCTCTCTTCACAGGTGCGTTTTGTCTTGACCATAAGCTGGCCTTGGAATTCAAAGGATACAGCGCCATCTATTGGCTGTAAAGGGTTTGGCCTATCC
This sequence comes from Bombina bombina, assembly GCF_027579735.1. Lineage (NCBI taxonomy): Eukaryota > Metazoa > Chordata > Amphibia > Anura > Bombinatoridae > Bombina > Bombina bombina. The sequence continues at coordinate 177,926,422 of NC_069508.1, forward strand.
ATTAACTTACAATAATGTGTGTATGTTTCTGTGTGTACATGAGTGTGCATGTATTTATGTGTGTGATCGTGTATGTCTTTTATACTTTTTATAATTTTTGGAAATATCGGGCAGACTTGCTGGGCCTATAGCTCTTATCTGCCATCAAAATCTATGTTTCTATGGTTCTGTGTGTGCATGTGTTTGTGTGAGTATGTGTGTGTAAGTGTGTGTCTACTGTCTAGGTATGTGTCTATGTGTGTAAGTGTGTGTATGTATGTGTAAGTGTGTGTGTTTGCATGTGTGTGTATGTATAGGTGTGTATAAGTGTGTGAATGTGTTTGCATGTGTGTGTATGTTTGTATGTGCATGTGTATATGTATGTGTGTGTAAGTGTGTGTCTACTGTCTAGGTATGTGTCTATGTGTGTAAGTGTGTGTATGTATGTGTAAGTGTGTGTGTTTACTGTCTAGGTGTGTGTGTGCATGTGTGTAGAAGTGTGTGAATGTGTTTGCATGCGTGTGTATGTTTGTATGTGCATGTGTATATGTATGTGTGTGTCTGAGAATACATACACGCAGATACACAAACTTACAAATGCTAATGCTTAAAGGGACACTAAATATTTTTTAAATAAATTATTCATTTGTTTGTGTGTATGTATGTGTGTGTTATGTGTGTGAATGTGTGGGTATGAAGTGTGTACTTGTGTGTATTCTACTAACACTTACAAATGCAAATGCTTAAAGGGACAATAAATAAATGATTAAATATAAATAGTGAAAAAACTTTGCAATATACTTTGATTATTTTTGTTTCCCTAATTAATGTATTTCACCATATAGGGTATCACTAGAAAGTCCTGTTTGTCTGTTGAAAATGGTATATAATATGTATGGGTGCACTTAACAAGAGAGAGGATAATTAAAGTGAAACCAATAGTGAGCAACAATGCCAAAATTGCTTGTGTCATTTAAGCACGGAAAGTAGAAAAAACGATGGTCCTTAAGGGGTTAAAAATTATACTGAATTTGTCATCCAACGTTACTGCGCCATCTATTGGTTGAAACTCTTTCAGAGGACAACTTTTTTCACTGGTGCATTTTGATTTGACCATAAGCTGGCTTTGGAATTCAAATGATACAGCGCCATCTATTGGCTGTAAAGGGTTTGGCCTATCCATTAACTTACAATAATGTGGTGTGAGTATGTATATGTATGTGTTTGTATCTGCGTGCAAGTGTGTGTGCGTATATGGGTGTGTATGTATGTGTAATGTGCATGTATGTATATGTATGTATATGTGTGTGTGTTGTACCTGTGTGCATATGTATGTGTATCTGTGTGCATGCGTACATGGATGTGTCTGTGCGTCCATGTCTATGTGCATGTATGTGTGTGTTTGCTGTCTGTGTGTGTGCATGGGTGTTTATGTATGTATGTGTGTGTCTTTGTGTAAGTGTTTGTGTGCATGCCTGTGTGTGTGTGTGTGTATGTGTATTTATGAGTGTGTTTGTGTGTGTATTTGTGCGTATGTGTGTGTGTGTATGTATGTATTTTTATGTTTCTGTGTGTAAGTGTTGGTGTGTGTATTTGTGTGTACACGTGTGTGTGCTATACTACTCAAACTTACAAATGCAAATGCTTAAAGGGACACTAAATATTTTTTTAATTGTGTGTGTATATGTGTGTATATGTGCGTGTATATGTGTGTGTTTGTGTACTGTGTTGGTATGAGTGTGTACTTGTGTGTATACTACTAAGACTTACAACTGCAAATGCTTTAAAGGGGCAGTAAATAAATTATTAAATATACACAGTGAAAAAACTTTGCAATATACTTTGATTATTTATGTCTCCCCTTTACTGTGTTTTACCATATAGGGTATCACTAGAAAGTCCTGTTTGTTTGTTTAAAATGGTATATAATATGTATGGGTGCACTTAACAAGAGAACGGGTAATTGAGGTGAAACCAATAGTGAGCAAAATACCAAAATTGCTTGTGTCATTTAAGCACGGAAAGTGGAAAAATCCTTGGTCCTCTAAGAGGTAAAACATCAAACATTACTGCGCCATCTATTGGTTGAAACTCTTTATCAGAGGAAAGCTTTCTTCCACGGTGGCATTTTGATTTGACCATAAGCTGGCCCTTGGAATTCAAATGATACAGCGCCATCTATTGGCTGTAAAGGGTTCGGCCTATCCATTAACCTACAATAATGTGTTGTGAGTATGTATATGTATGTGTTTGTATCTGCTTGCGTACGTGTTGTGTGCGTATATGGGTGTGTATGTGCATGTATGTATTTGATTGTATATGTGTGTGTGGTGTGTGTGCGGTGGATGGGTGTGTATGTGCATGTATGTATACTGATTGTATATGTGGTGGTGTACCTGTGTGCATATGTATGTGTATCTGCTTGCATGCGTAAATGGATGTGTATGTGCGTCCCATGTGCCCTGCCTGTATGTATGTGTGTGTTTGTTCTATGGGTGTGTATGTGTATGTATGTCGTGTGTCTTTGTGTGTGTTTGTGTGTATGCATTTGTTGGGTATGTGTGTGTGTGATGTTTGTAAAGGGGCAGTAAATAAATTATTAATATACATAGTGAAAAACTTTGCAATATACTTTGATTAATATCTGTTTCCCCCTTTACTGTGTTTTACCACTATAGGGTATCACTAGAAAAGTCCTGTTTGTTTGTTCAAATGGTATATAATATGTATGGGTGCACTTAACAAGAGAATGGGTAATTAGGTGAAACTAATAGTGAGCAAAAATACTAAAATTGCTTGTGTCATTTAAGCACAGAAAGTGGAAACAAACCTTGGTCCTTAAGAGGTTAAAAAACTATACTGGCTTTGTCATCAAGTGTTACTGCGCATCTATTGGTTGAAACTCTTTTCAGAGGAAAAGCTTTCTTCACTGGTGCATTTTGATTTTACCATAAACTGGCCTTGGAATTCAAATGATACAGCCACCATCTATTGGCTGTAAGGGTTTGGCCTTTCCATTAACTTACAATAATGTGTGTGAGTATGTATATGTATGTGTTTGTATCTGCGTGCAAGTGTGTGTGCGTATATGGGTGTGTATGTATGTGCTGTATGTATATGTATGTATATGTGTGTGTGTGTATCTGTGTGCATGCGTGATGGATGTGTATGTGCGTCCATGTATGTGTGTGTTTGTGTCTGTGTGTGTGCATGGGTGTTTATGTAATGTATGTATGTGTCTTTGTTGTAAGTGTTTGTTCTGTATGCATGTGTGTGTATGTTATGGGTATGTCTATTTATGAGTGTGTCTGTGTGTGTATGTATGTATGTATGTGTATGTCTATTTATGAGTGTGTTTGTGTGTGTATTTGTGTGTATGTGTGCATGTGTGTATTGATATGTTTGTGTGTGTGTATGTGTTGGTGTGTGTATTTGTGTGTGCACGTGTGTGTATACTACTCAAACTTACAAATGCAAATGCTTAAAGGGACACTAATTTTTTTTATTTGTTTGTGTATATGTGTGTATGTATGTGTGTGTGTGTGTGTGTGTGTGTATGTGTGTGTATATGTGTGTGTTGGTGTGTGTATGTGTGGGTATGAGTGTGTACTTGTGTGTATACTATTAAGACTTACAAATGCAAATGCTTAAAGGGGCAGTAAATAAATTATTAAATATACATAGTGAAAAATACTTTGCAATATACTTTGATTATTTGTTTCCCCCTTTACTGTGTTTTACCATATAGGGTATCACTAGAAAGTCCTGTTTGTTTGTTCAAATGGTATATAATATGTATGGGTGCACTTAACAAGAGAACGGGTAATTAAGGTGAATCCAATAGTGAACAAAAATACCAAAATTGCTTGTGTCACTTAAGCATGGAAAGTGGAAAAAACCTTGGTCCCTTAAGAGGTTTAAAAACTATACTGGCTTTGTCATTAAACATTACTGCGGCCACTCTATTGGTGGAAACTCTTTTTCAGAGGAAAGCTTTCTTCACTGGTGCATTTTGATTTTACCATAAGCTGGCCTAGGAATTCAAAGGATACAGCGCCATCTATTGGCCCTATCTTACAAAAGTGTGTGTGTGTGTGTGTGTGTATGTATTTATGTGTGTGACCGTGGTATGTCTTTTATACTTTTTATAATATTAGGAAATATCAGGAAGAATTGCTGGGCCTATAGCTCTTATCTGCCGTCAAAATCTATGTTTCTATGTGTGTGCATGTGTTTGTGTGTGTGTGTCTATATGTGTTTATATGTGTGTATGTGTGAGCATATGTGTGTGTATGTGTGCCTATGTGTGTGTGTATGTATATGTTTGTGTTTGTGTATTGTGTGTATGGTGTGTATATGTCGTGTTATGTGTGTATATGTGTGTCTGTGTGTGTGTGTGTGTGTGTATATCTGTATATGTGTGTATATGTGTGTCTGTGTGTGTGTGTGTGTATGTGTGTCTGTGTGCATATGTGTGTGTATGTATGTATATGGTGTGTCTATATGTGTGTGTATGTGTGTATATGTGTGTCTATATGTGTGTGTAGTGTGTATGTGTGTATATGTGTGTGTATGTGTGTGTTATGTGTGTAGGTGTGTCTATATGTGTGTGTGTGTGTGTATATGTGTGTATGTTTGTGTATGTGTGGGTATGAGTGTGTACTTGTGTGTATACTACTAATTTTATACTATGAATTTATCCACTAATCAGCAAGAACAACCCTGGTTGTTCACCAAAAATGGAGCGGGCATCTAAACTTACATTCTTGCATTTCAAATAAGATATCAAGAGAATGAAGAATATTTGATAATAGGAGTAAATTAGAAAGTTGCTTAAAATGTCATGCTCTATCTGAATCACAAAAGAAAAAAATTGTTTTCCCTTTAAGAAGAGAGAGGATAAATGCCAAAATTGCTTGTGTCATTTAAGCACAGAAAGTGGAAAAACCTTGGTCCTTAAGGGGTTTAAAAACTATATGGCTTTGTCATCAAACGTTACTGCGCCATCTATTGGTTGTAACTCTTTTTTCAGAGGACAGCTCTCTTCACAGGTGTGTTTTGTCTTGACATAAGCTGGCTTGGAATTCAAAGGATTCAGCGCCATCTATTGGCTATAAGGGTTTGACCTATCCATTAACTTACAATAATGTGTGTGAGTATGTATATGTATGTGTTTGTATCTGTGTGTACATGAGTGTGCATGTATTTATGTGTGTGACCGTGTATGTATGTGTATGTCTTTTATACTTTTTATAATTTTTGGAAATATCGGCCAGACTTGTGGGCCCTATAGCTCTTATCTGCCGTCAAAATCTATGTTTCTATGGTTCTATGTGTGTGCATATGTTTGTGTGAGTATGTGTGTGTAAGTGTGTGTCTACTGTCTAGGTATGTGTCTATGTGTGTATGTATGTGTATGTGTGTGTGTGTAAGTGTGTATGTATATGTGTGTATAAGTGTGTAAGTGTGTGTCTACTGTCTAGATGTGTGTCTATGTGTGTAGTGTGAGTATGTGTGTGTAAATGTGTGTCTACTGTCTAGGTGTGTGTCTATGTGTGTAAGTGTGTGTATGTGTGTGTAAGTGTGTGTCTACTGTCTAGATGTGTGTCTATGTGTGTAAGTGTGAGTATGTGTGTGTAAGTGTGTGTAAGTGTGTGTCTACTGTCTAGGTGTGTGTCTATGTGTGTGTATGTATGTGTAAGTGTGTGTGTTTACTGTCTAGGTGTGTGTGTGCATGTGTGTATAAGTGTATGAATGTGTGTGAATGTGTTTGCATGTGTGTGTATGTATATGTATGTATATGTGAGTATAAGTGTGTGTATGTGTTGCATACGGTGTGTATGTTTGTATGTATGTGCATGTGTATATGTATGTGTGTGTATGGAATACATACACCGCAGATACACAAACTTACAAATGCTAATGTTAAAGGGACAGTAAATAAATTATTAATTTGTGTGTGTTTGTGTGTATTCTATATATTGTGTGTATGTGTGGGTATGAGGGTGTACTTGTGTGTATTTACTAAAACTTACAATGCAAATGCTTAAAGGGACAATAAATAAATGATTAAATATACATAGTGAAAAAACTTTGCAAGATACTTTGATCATTTTTGTTTCCCTAATTAATGTATTTCACCATATAGGGTATCACTAGAAAGTCCTGTTTGTCTGTTGAAAATGGTAATATAATATGTATGGGTGCACTTAACAAGAGATAGGATAATTAAAGTGAAACCAATAGTGAGCAAAAATGCCAAAATTGCTTGTGTCATTTAAGTACGCAAGTAAACAAAACCTTGGTCCTTAAGGGGTTAAAAACTATACTGAATTTGTCATCAAACGTTTACTGCGCCATCTATTGGTTGAAACTCTTTTTCAGAGGACAGCTCTCTTCACAGGTGCGTTTTGTCTTGACCATAAGCTGGCCTTGGAATTCAAAGGATACAGCGCCATCTATTGGCTATAAAGGGTTTGACCTATCCATTAACTTACAATAATGTGTGTGAGTATGTATATGTATGTGTTTGTATCTGTGTGTACATGAGTGTGCATGTATTTATGTGTGTGACCGTGTATGTATGTGTATGTCTTTTATACTTTTTATAATTTTGGAAATATCGGGCAGACTTGCTGGGCCTATAGCTCTTATCTGCCGTCAAAATCTATGTTTCTATGGTTCTATGTGTGTGCATATGTTTGTGTGAGTATGTGTGTGTAAGTGTGTGTCTACTGTCTAGGTATGTGTCTATGTGTGTATGTATGTGTATGTGTGTGTGTGTAAGTGTGTATGTATATGTGTGTATAAGTGTGTAAGTGTGTGTCTACTGTCTAGATGTGTGTCTATGTGTGTAAGTGTGAGTATGTGTGTGTAAATGTGTGTCTACTGTCTAGGTGTGTGTCTATGTGTGTAAGTGTGTGTATGTGTGTGTAAGTGTGTGTCTACTGTCTAGATGTGTGTCTATGTGTGTGTATGTATGTGTAAGTGTGTGTGTTTACTGTCTAGGTGTGTGTGTGCATGTGTGTATAAGTGTATGAATGTGTGTGAATGTGTTTGCATGTGTGTGTATGTATATGTATGTATATGTGAGTATAAGTGTGTGAATGTGTTTGCATACGTGTGTATGTTTGTATGTATGTGCATGTGTATATGTATGTGTGTGTCTGAGAATACATACACGCAGATACACAAACTTACAAATGCTAATGCTTAAAGGGACAGTAAATAAATTATTAATTTGTGTGTGTTTGTGTGTATGTATGTGTGTGTATATATGTGTGTATGTGTGGGTATGAGGGTGTACTTGTGTGTATTCTACTAAAACTTACAAATGCAAATGCTTAAAGGGACAATAAATAAATGATTAAATATACATAGTGAAAAAACTTTGCAAGATACTTTGATCATTTTTGTTTCCCTAATTAATGTATTTCACCATATAGGGTATCACTAGAAAGTCCTGTTTGTCTGTTGAAAATGGTATATAATATGTATGGGTGCACTTAACAAGAGATAGGATAATTAAAGTGAAACCAATAGTGAGCAAAAATGCCAAAATTGCTTGTGTCATTTAAGTACGCAAAGTAAACAAAACCTTGGTCCTTAAGGGGTTAAAAACTATACTGAATTTGTCATCCAATGTTACTGCGCCATCTATTGGTTAAAACTCTTTCAGAGGACAACTTTCTTCACTGGTGCATTTTGATTTGACCATAAGCTGGCCTTGGAATTCAAATGATACAGCGCCATCTATTGGCTGTAAAGGGTTTGGCCTATCCATTAACTTACAATAATGTGTGTGAGTATGTATATGTGTCTATGTGTGTAAGTATGTGTATGTGTGTGTAAGTATGTGTATGTGTGTGTCTATGTGTGTAAGTGTGTGTATGTGTGTGTAAGTGTGTGTATGTATGTATGTCTATGTGTGTGTCTACATGTGTGTCTATGCGTGTAAGTGTCTGCATGTGTTTGCATGTGTATATGTATGTGTGTATGTGTGTGTGTATATGTATGTGTGTGTCTCTGTGTATCTGCATGTATGTATACTCAAACTTACAAATGCTAATGCTTAAAGGGACAATAAATAAATTATTAAATATACATAGTGAAAAAAACTTTGCAATATACTTTGATTATTTATGTTCCCCCCTTTACTGTGTTTTACCATATAGAGTATAACTAGAAAGTCCTGTTTGTCTGTTAAAAAAGATATATAATATGTATGGGTGCACTTAACAAGAGAGCGGATAATTAAGGTGAAATCAATAGTAAACACAAATTGCTTGTGTCATTTAAGCATGGAAAGTGGAAAAAAACCTTGGTCCTTAAGGGGTTAAAAACTATACTGAATTTGTCATCAAGCGTTACTGCGCCATCTTTTGGTTGAAACTCTTTTTCAGAGGAAAGCTTTCTTCACAGGTGCATCTTGATTTTACCATAAGCTGGCCTTGGAATTCAAAGGATACAGCGCCATCTATTGGCTTTAAAGGGTTTGGCCTATCCATTAATTTATAATAGTGTGTGTATGTATATGTGTGTATGTATATGTGTATGTATCTGAGTGCGTGTGTATGTGTGTGTGCATGTATGGGTGTTTATGTGCGTGTGTATGTGCATGTATGTATATGTGTGTGTGTGAGCACCTGTGCGCATATGTATGTGTATCTGCGTGCGTGCGTGTATGGATGTGTATGTGCGTGTATGTATATGATTGTATATGTGTGTGTACCTGTGTGCATATGTATGCGTATCTGCGTGCATGCATACATGGATGTGTATGTGCGTTTGTATGTGTGTCCATGTGCGTGCTTGTATGTGTGTGTTTGTGTCTGTGTGTGTGCATGGGTGTTTATGTATGTATGTGTGTGTCTTTGTGTGTTTGTGTGGGTGTATGTGTATGTGTGTGTATGTGTATGTGTGTTTGTATGTGTATTTGTGTGTGTACGTATGTGTATACTGCTCAAACTTACAAATGCAAATGCTTCAAGGGACAGTAAATAAATGATTAATTATACATAGTGAAAAAACTTTGCAAGATACTGTCATTATTTATGTTTCCCCTTTACTGTATTTTACCATTTAGGGTATCACTAGAAAGTCCTGTTTATCTGTTAAAAATTGTATATAATATGTATGGGTGCAATGTAAGCACGGAAAAGTAAAATAAAACTTGGTCTTTAAGGGATTAAAAACTAACGAGTGGGGCGGAGCTAGCCACTGAAGAAGATGGTCGCAAGTGTGTAGAGCTCCTAGCTCTGGATATAATAAATGAAGCTAAACCCACTCTATTATGTAGCTCAACGTTACTCAGAGACCGACCATACTTCTATAAGCTCCTTTTACTATTTGCCTGAGAAAATTGAAGCTCAAATCACCGTGACTTACTGGAGGGACGAAGCGGCCTTTGTGGAGGCATAAGATAAGATGGCGCTGGCCATGTGGGACAAAGAAATCAAAGCCCTAATTGACACTCATTTCTCCAACTTGTCACGGGCTCTTGTAGCGGCAACAGAGCAAGATGTTTCAGCTAGCCCTGACGTGGATCGGCAGGTGAAGTTATGGAGCCCTCTACAAGCAAGCACCTACGATAGCCTTATAGTGTGCGCACAGGAGGTCGGCTGTGTTGGAGACACCTACTCTAGAGAAAAAGATTCTATGCTCCCGAGACATACAGAGCCTGGACACTGCAGTCCGTATTAGGAGCGTTGTGGCGGCTCCCCTCACGCAACAGATCACCTACCTGCTGCCGTCTGCTGAAAATCTGAGAGGCGGAAAGTCCGGTCAGTCAGCGCTGCTGATGCGGGGCCTATACTTCGGCTGGCTGTGCTTCTTTGTGCAGCGTCGCTACATCTACAATGGGATCCTGGCGGTCCGCGGCAGAGGGAGAGGCCGGGGTGAGCGGGACAACTTCTGTGCCAGTGATAATTCCTTTACTTGCTGGACATTCGTTCCATTGGGTCCTGCTACACTCAGACTGGGTCCCTAACAAATTTCGCTAGCTTGATCTGTGCGATAATGTAAATGTACTTTAAGGACGCAGCTCCCCTTATCTACCAACTCTGAGCCTGGTATCTGACATGCTGCCGTAACTTAAATTTTCTTTTTAACTTTATTATTTTGATGCATGTAGCTTTGATGTTTATTTCCCATATAGGGTATTGGTATGTCATGGCGTGGGATACCTGGAATCTCCCTTGCCATTGAGGTCAGCTCAAATCCCCTCAGATCTGATGTACTTATAATATTGTGTAACTGTGATAAGTTACTGTGGTGCACTTTTTTACATCTCTAAGATCTCTATCCCAAGCTTACGGCTAGATGGCGAACTTTTTGCCCTCATTTGGGCTAACACTTTATGCATTAACATTGTTGTATCCTGGTATTAATTTACAGATATCTTTTAGCATTGGGTCTTTTTATGATGGTGACAATGCCGGATGTAATTAGCTCCCTGGTCAGCACGGGGACAGTCCCTTTGATCTGGGTTGCTTCTTTATAGATCAAGTTATATGTAAAACAAGTTATAGTGCAGAATTTAGTTTTCAAATAATATTTCTAGGTATGGGATGCAATAGCCATTTCCACCGCTAGAGGGGAGTCATGTTTCATTATAATTTTGTTCACCACAATGTTTTGTGCTTAATACTCTTTGTACCCCATGTCTTGCCTTTGGGACCATAATATCCATAATTATGGCATCTAAGTGTCTCATAAAATATCTCAAATCCTTAATGATGCAAATTGCTCTGATTGCATGTTTGTCTAGCTTATTATTATACATATCACCTGTATGCATATCTGTCTTAGACTGTACTTTGGCCTTGCTGTGGGGCATAGGGCCCATGCCCACACGGCGGGGTGGTATAGTATATGAATCTCTCAACTAAATCTTCAATAATATGAATACGACGTGCATACTCTGGGAGTGTTTGTTTGGCCTCCTAATATTTGTGCTTAAGCTCAACATAGCTAGTTAATGCATAGTTTAGCTGATATACGCCACATATATAATTATATTACTCCAGCTTAGAGATAATTTTTAATCAAGGCTGATACTACTAGCTATAATGTCTAGACCATACTTAGTTGTCACTCCCACCATATCACTGTGTGCCACCTGTGCACCCCAGAGCATTATATTGTATAGTATAATAATATTTTGTTGTTTCCATAACCAATTCCTACTCTTGTCTGTTATATTTATATATATGGCTCCCCCCTTGGGGTTGATACTACTAGCTTTTATATCTAGACCGTACTTAGATGTTACTCCCACTACATCACTGTGTGCCAACCGTGCGCCCCCAGAGGTATTGTATAATATAATAATATTTCTGTTGTTTCCATAGCCAATTCTACTCTTGTTTGTTATATTTATATATATAGCTCCCCCCCACCACCAATACACTCAGGCATCCGTAATATGCTTGACGTGTTTTAATGCGGTTCCCTAGATAAATACCGCAAATGTAATCATATTTTTTCTTATGTATTGAAGTTTGAACCTTATATCCTTGCTTCATATACATAACTGTGCATTTTTATAATAAGGAATCTATATATATATATATATATGAACTTTAAACCACACAGTAGTTCTACTTCTACTTCAATATCTATCTTCCCCCGCTATAAAAGACTAATATGTTATTCTTCTTTTTCACTGCGGGAAAAATGTCCCTTCACACAGTTTTAGTATAATATTACTTATATTTATTCAGGCAGCAACCTGATAAGTTATTCAGTAATTGTAACGTCCCTGTGATGTTTTTTTTCGTCCTCATATTAGCAGGTTGTTTATGTTTAGTGTTCACTGTTGTTTATTATGTTACTGCTTTTCCCTATGCAACACTTGTGTAAAGAACTGGGCCCAGGAGGTCCTAAAGGTTCATTAAGGGAACTACTTCTAAGGAAAAAAAAAAGTGAAAATCTGAGGTTCCCTCCTTTTTTTTTTCTTTTTCTTTTGATGGTTAGATACTAGGCTACAACAACAAATTGGATTGTAACATATGTTAGGATATTTGATATGCTCCTGTATCAGCTCAAGATTCTATGGAAATAGATGCAGCTCTTATATGTCATTTGGGATACGTACTGTAAAATGTTGTAGTACTATGATTTGTATCTCTGTTTCAAATGATAATTGTTTGTAAACCTATTTATGGACAGTGTTACTGAGGGGTGTGAATCAACCTGCGCTGGGAAAGTTACCAATAAACCACTGGGTAAATGGAGTATCCTCAAACTCCACAGAGAAGAATACAATCATACAATAGTAATAAGGATATTACTATAATAACCCCTGCGCTAACGTGTAGCTAAAATTGGTCATGCAAAGGTTCTAATTGTTGTATACTATAAACAATAAATTACCTTAGTACGATGGGAAATGATAATTCCTTACAAATAGGTGAAAACTGGGTAGTTGATTAATAAACCCAAATTAAGGGATGTGCTTAAGGATGAACCAGAGTAATGGTGCAGTAAAAATAATAATAAACAACTTTTATTACAATCATAATCGTGCACAGAAATACTTCTTAAAACCAAATTTAAATAACACTCTGATCAGGCGTTTGACAATGTAGTATCAATAAAATCCCTAAAAACCTCAAAATAAAATTGCATAAATAAAATAACAATAAAACAAACAATGAGACAATCACTATCACAAATGGTTAATTCGAGATAGAGAACAAAGATCCCATGGAAACCCAAGGAAGATCCACGTCAGCTGGAAGTTAGTGATATTTTAACCGGAGCTTGTAACGAGATGAGATCCAAATGAACAGACAGGAAGAGAGCCAAAATTTAAGGTGTTCACTTATTACTTACACCGAAACTGCTCTATGAAGTCCCAGCTGTCTCTCTATAGCGGTCCTGGATTAAATCACTGCTGGATGGATCCCGAAATGAAGGAAAAATCTTGTCTTTTACAATCCGTATCAAGCACTCACGCCAGATCGACCAAACTGTGCTCTGGGTCTCTGTGCGGTCTCGGCGCTGGTAATTAGTTCCAGTCACCTGTGTGTTAGAAAAGTGGGCGGAGCAACGCGTTTCAGCCCGGTCTGGGCCATTGTCAAGCTCCTGATAGATGGGAGGTCAGGTCTTTTATAACGTCACCCCTGGTTTCTCTAAAATCGGGTCTTTTTTGAGTCTCCTGCTTCCACCTCTCTTTCCTCTCTGTCTGATGCCCTTCTTTTTCTTAGATCTCTTTGCGGAAGTGGACTTGCAAATGAATTTTGGCCTTGTCCTTCTGCTAAATAAAGTTCCCTTGTGGAATCGCGATCACCGGATGCGGTGTCAAAGGGCTACGATCAGATGCCCGGGATCAGCGTGAGTCCCTCAAGGTGGATGCGGCCCTCAATCTGTCTGTCAAGTGCAGCTGTCAGCCGGTGGGTCTCTGCTGCAGTTAAAGGTAGCTCATGCGTACAATTTTGTGACCCCACATTATCGGCCGTTCAGGTAACTGGGCTGAACAGCCCAGTTACCTGGAACGGGCCGATAATGTGGGGTCACAAATTGTACGCATGAGTACCTTTAACTGCAGCAGAGACCCACCGGCTGACAGCTGCACTTGACAGACGATTGAGGGCCGCATCCACCTTGAGGGACTCACGCTGATCCCGGCATCTGATCGTAGCCCTGTGACACCGCATCCCGGTGATCGCGATCCACAAGGAACATTATTTAGCTGGAAGGACAAGGCCAAAATTCATTTGCAAGTCCACTTCCGCAAAGAGATCTAAGAAAAAGAAGGGCCATCAGACAGAGAGGAAAGAGAGGTGGAAGCAGGAGGACTCAAAAAAGACCCCGATTTTAGAGAAACCAGGGGGTGACGGTATAAAAGACCTGACCTCCCAATCTATCAGGAGCTTGACAAAGGCCCAGACCGGGCTGAACGCGTTGCTCCGCCCCACTTTTCTAACACACAGGTGACTGGAACTAATTCAGCGCCGAGACGCACAGAGAACCCAGAGCACAGTTTGGTCGATCTGGCGTGAGAGTGATACGGATTGTAAAAGACAAGATTTTTCCTTCATTTCGGGGATCCATCCAGCAGTGATTTAATCCAGGACCGCTATAGAGAGACAGCTGGGACTTCATAGAGCATTTTCGGTGTAAGTAATAAGTGAACACCTTAAATTTTGGCTTCTCTTCCTGTCTGTTCATTTGGATCTCATCTCGTTACAGCTCCGGTTAAAATATCACTAACTTCCAGCTGACGTGGATCTTCCTTGGTTTCCAATGGGATCTTTGTTCTCTATCTCGAATTAACCATTTGTGATAGTGATTGTCTCATTGTTGTTTTATTGTTATTTTATTTATGCAATTTATTTTGAGGTTTATAGGGATTTTATTGATACTACATTGTCAAACGCCTGATCAGAGTGTTATTTAAATTTGGTTTTAAAAGTATTTTTGTGCACGATTAAGATTGTAATAAAATTTGTTTATTATTTTTTACTTGCACCATTACTCTGGTTCATCCTTAAGCACATCCCTTAATTTGGGTTTAATAATCAACTACCCAGTTTTCACATATTTGTAAGGAATTATCATTTCCATCGTACTAAGGTAATTTATTGTTTATAGTATACAACAATTAGAACCTTTGCGATTACCAATTTTAGCTACACGTTAGCGCAGGGGTTATTATAGTAATATCCTTATTACTATTGTATGATTGTAAACCTATTTATGAACCTCAATAAAAACTATTTAAAAAAAAAAACAAAAAAAAAAAAACTAAATGAGTATATGTGTGTGTGTGCTACGGACTTTGGCGGCGCTTATACAAATAAATGATAATAATAATAATAATAATAATAATGTGTGCGTACGTGTGTTTATGTGTATGTTTGTGTGTGTATTTGTGTATATGTGTGTGTATGTGTGGGGTATGAGTGTGTACTTGTGTTTATACAACTCAAACTTAAAAAAAAAAAATGCTTAAAGGGACAGTAAATAAAAATTATTAATTATACATAGTAAAAATATACTATCATTAGTTATGTTTCCCTAATTACTGTATTTTACAATATAGGGTATCACTAGAAAGTCCTGTTTGTCTGATAAAACTTGTATATAATAGGTATGGGTCTGCACTTAATAAGAGAGAGGATAATAAGGTGATGAAACAATAGTGAGCAAAAATACCAAAATAGTTTGTGTCATTTAAGCACGGAAAGTGTAAAAAACCTTGGTCCTTAAGGGGTTAAAAACTATACTGGCTTTGTCATCAAACATTACCTGCGCCATCTATTGGTCTGGAAACTCTTTTTCAGAGGAAAGCTTTCTTCACAGGTGCATTTTGATTTTACCATAAGCTGGCCTTAAATTCAAATGGATACAGCGCCATCTATTGGCCTGTAAAGGGTTCGGCCTATCCATTCACATTACAATATGTGTGTATCTGCGTGCGCATGTATGGGTGTGTATGTATGTGTGTCTGCATGTGTCTAGAACCAGAACTGCTGTGACACCAAAGTATCCTACTCTAGGGGGCGCTGTGTCACAACCAATAGATTATATTAATACATATATGATTGCTATCAGTTGTAGTATATCTGTATCAAACTGGTGTATTATAACATATGCCAATCTGTGTTCATTTTGATATATGACAGCTGTTTATGAACAATAAAACCATAAAATAAAAGAATCATAAAATAATAGAAATATATCTTATCTGACGTCCTTCTAAGAGATTATATCACAAGTCCAGGTATTTCAGAAAATCAGGTGTGTACACTTTATGGTTGTATTTCCAAGAGTGGGGACATAGGAAACAAACTGAAAATTGAAGGCAGCTCCTCTCATAGAAAACGACAACAACCAGGTATCTGTGAGAAAACAATCAAAAGAAGAGGGTAGTCTCCCTAGTGCAATACTGCGATGGTGGTGAAATATAAACAAATCTTGTGTTGTAGTTATACTCAACAAAAGGAGCAGCACCATGTGTGCTAACCTGATGCAAGCTGGGAATTCACAGTGAACCAAGCGACACTGATCCTGAAATATGTCACAGATGCCTGAGGAAACAGCTAGCTGAGGTAAGAAAAGCGTTGCAATCTGTTACAACAATTTGTTTTTTTATACCTTGGGTGAAATAAATACCCAAAGTCTTTTAAATACTATTTTTAATAAAAATATATGTTGTATTATATGGAAAGCCTGAGCCTTGATTTACCAATCCTACACCTGGAATCCCTGTATCCTGACATCCCTTTGCAGGATCAGTGTCGCTAGGTCACTGTGACGTTCCCAGCTTGCGTCAATTAGCACACATGGCGCTGCTCCTTTTGTGAGTATAACTACAACACAAATTTGTTATATTTCACCCACCATCTCAGTATTGCACTAGGAGGCGCCCTCTTTTTTTAGATTGTTTCTCACAGTACTAGTATGTGTGTGTGTATGTATATGTATGTATATTGTGTGTGTGTACCTGTGTGCATATGTATGTGTATCTGCGTACATGCGTATATGGATGTGTATGTGCGTCCATGTGTGTACATGTATGTGTGTGTTTTGTGTCTGTGTGCATGGGTGTTTATGTACGTAATGTGTGTGTCTTTGTGTAAGTGTTTGTGTGTATGCATGTGTGGGTATGTGTATGTGCATGTGTGTATGTGTGGTGTATGTATATGTTTGTGTGTATGTGTATGTATGAGTGTGTTTGTCGATGTGTGTATGTATATGTTTGTATTTGTGTGTTATGTGTATGTAAGAGTGTGTGTATGTATATGTTTGCGTGGGTATGTGTGTGTGTGCATGTGTATGTATGAGTGTATTTGTGTGTGCACGTGTGTGTGTACTACTCAAACTTACAAATGCAAATGCTTAAAGGGGCAGTAAATAAATTATTAAACATACATAGTGAAAACAACTTTGCAATATACTTTGATTATTTATGTTTCCCCCTTTACTGTGGTTTTTACCATATAGGGTATCACTAGAACATCCTGTTTGTCTGTTTAAAATGGTATATAATATGTATGGGTGCGCTTAACAAGCGACGCGGCTAATTGAGATGAAACCAATAGTGAGCAAAAATGCCAAAATGGCTTGTGTCATTAAGCATGGAAAATGATAAAAAAAACTTGTTCTTTAAGGGGTTAAAAACTAACGAGTATGTTTGTGTGTGTTATACTAAAACTTTAAAAATACAAATGCTTGAAGGACAGTAAATAAATTATAAATTATACATAGTGAAAAATATAGGACACAGAAGAGCGGCGTTCCTGGCAGCGTCTGCGGTCTTGGCAAGACAACCCGGAATGAAGCCGCGGTTTCCGTATAGTCTTTCCATAGAGAGCAACGGAGTGCCGTAGCAGTGGCGAAACTAGCCACTATGTAGATGCAGGAAAAGGAAGAATTGAGGCACTGCTGGGGATATCTTAAAACGGTAAATCTTTATTTGAGTAATAATTAAAAATGAACAGCTACAACCGCTGTAAAAATAGCTAGAATACAAAAGGTACAAAACCGGCAAAAGGCAAGGCTGGGGAAAATAGACACAGAAAAATGTCTGACTAGTTTCGAGTACAAGCTGTACTCCTTATTCATAGACATAAATGAATAAGAGTACAGCTTGTACTCGAAACTAGTCAGACATTTTTCTGTGTCTATTTTCCCCAGCCTTGCCTTTTGCCGGTTTTGTACCTTTTGTATTCTAGCTATTTTTACAGCGGTTGTAGCTGTTCATTTTTTAATTATTACTCAAATAAAGATTTACCGTTTTAAGATATCCCCAGCAGTGCCTGCATTTCTTCCTTTTCCTATAGTGAAAATATACTTGAATTATTTATGATTCCCTAATTACTGTATTTCACCATATAGAGTATCACTAGAAAGTCATGTTTGTGTGTTAAAATTCTATATAATATGTATGGGTGCACTTAACAAGAGAGAGGATAAATGCCAAAATTGCTTGTGTCATTTAAGCACGGAAAGTGGAAAAAACCTTGGTCCGTAAAGGGACATGAAACAATAAATACATGCTAGATAGAATGATGCATTCAAAGAAAAGATTAGTCCATGACTAACATGTAGATGTATTTTTTAAAGTTTCATTAGTTGTTTAAAAAGTGACAAAATAAGTGTAAAGTTTTAGTGTCTATAAAACACTGGGAGCTGCCATGTTGTAACTTGTGTTACCTTCTCTGCTGTGGCCAATTAGGGTCAGTTATAAATAGGTCACTAGAGTGTGCAGCCAATGGCTGTGCTGGATTTAACAGTGTTCTGCACTTCCATTTCTAACAGGAACTGAAAAGCTCACAATTTCAGAATGGAATTACAGGCAAAGAGGACAAAATAAATAATGCAAGTATATTGCAGAGTTGTTTTATTATATACAATTTATCATTTTATATTACCATCTCAAAGTGTTTAATGTCCCTTTAAGGGGTTAAAAACTATAGTGGCTTTGTCATCAAACGTTACTGCGCCGTCTGTTTTTCAGAGGAAAGCTTTCTTCACTGGTGCGTTTTGACTTGACCATAAGCTGGCCTTGGAATTCAAAGGATACAGCACCATCTATTGGCTGTAAAGGGTTTGGCCTACCAAAAGTGTGTGTGTATGTTTCTGTGTACATGTGTGTGCATGTATTTATGTGTGTGCATGTATTTATGTGTTTGTATGTCTTTTATACTTTTTATACTTTTAGGAAATATCGGGCAGACTTAATAGGTCTTAAAGCTCTTATCTGCCGTCAAAATCGATGTTTCTATGGTTCTATGTGTGTGCATGTGTTTGTGTGAGTATGTGTGTGTAAGTGTGTGTCTACTGTCTAGGTGTGTGTCTATGTGTGTAACTATGTGTGTAAGTGTGTGTATATTTATGTGTGTGTAAGTGTGTGTCTTCTGTCTAGGTGTGTGTGTATGTATATGTGTGTATAAGTGTGTATAAGTGTGTGAATGTGTTTGCATGCGTGTGTATGTTTGTATGTGCATGTGTATATGTATGTGTGTGTCTGTGTATCTGCGTGTATGTATACTCAGACTTACAAATGCTAATGCTTAAAGGGACAGTAAATACATTATTTCTTTATGTGTGTATATGTGTATGTTTGTGTGTATATATATATGTGTGTATATGTGTGTGTTTGTGTGTATGTACGTGTGTGTATGTATGTGTGGGTATGAGTGTGTACTTGTGTGTATACTACTAAAACTTAAAAATGCAAATACTTAAAGGGACAGTAAATAAACGATTGTTTAAGCACGGAAAGTGGAAAAAACCTTGGTCCTTAATGGGTTAAAAACTATACTGACTTTGTCATCAAATACTACTGCTCCATCTGTTGGTTGAAACTCTTTTCATAGGAAAGCTTTCTTCACAGGTGTGTGTGTGTGTCTACTGTATGTGTGTGTGTAAGTGTGTGTCTACTGTCTAGGTGTATGTGCATGTGTGCATGTGTGTGCATGTGAGTGCATGTGTGTGCATGTGTGTGTATGTGTGTGCAAGTGTTTGCATGTACGTGTATGTTTGTATGTGCATGTGTATATGTATGTATCTGTGTAACTGCGTGTATGTATACTATTCAAACTTACAAATGCTAATGCTTAAAGGGACAGTAAATAAATTATTCATTTGTGTGTGTGCATATGTGCATGTATGTGTGTGTATATGTGTATACTACTCAAACTTACAAATATAAATGCTTAAAGGGACACTAAATAAATTATTAATTATACATAGTGAAAAAACTTTGCAATATACTGTCATTATTTATGTTTCCTCCTTTACTGTGTTTTACCATATAGGGTATCACTAGAAAGTCCTGTTTGTTTGTTATAATGGTATATAATATGTATGGGTGCACTTAACAAGAGAACGGATAATTAAAGTGAAACCAATAGTGAGCAAAAATATCAAAATTTTTACATTTGTTGACCGTTTGATATCAAGGCTAATTTTACATTTCTGTAGTGTTTATGTTTAGCTGTAATTTTCCTCTTAGTCATTTACTGTACCCACACATATTCTATACCTTTTTTCTCGCCATTAAATGGACTTTCTAAAGATACCATTATTTTCATCATATCATAATTTACTATATTTTTTTTATAAAATATGAGGAAAAAATGGAAAAAAACACATTTATTATAACTTTGACCCTTAAAATCTTTTACACATCTACAACCACCAAAAAACTCCCATGCTAAATAGTTTCTAAATTTTGTCCTGAGTTTAGAAATACCCAATGTTTACAGGTTCTTTGCTTTTTTTGCAAGTTATAGGGCAATAAGTACAAGTAGCACTTTGCTATTTCCAAACCATTTTTTTTTTTTCAAAATTAGCGATAGTTACATTGCAACACTGATATCTGTCAGGAATCCCTGAATTACCCTTCAGACGTATAATTTTCTTTTAGTAGACAACCCAAAGTATTGATCTAGGCCCATTTTGCCCAAAGTATTGATCTAGGCCCATTTTGCCCAAAGTATTGATCTAGGCCCATTTTGATATATTTCATGCCACCATTTCACCGCCAAATGCGATCAAATAAAAAAAGCGTTCACTTTTTCACAAACCTTTTTACAAACTTTAGGTTTCTCACTGAAATTATTTACAAACAGCTTGTGCAATTATGGCACAAATGGTTGTAAATGTTTCTTTGGGATCCCCTTTATTCAGAAATAGCAGACATACTTGGATTTGGCATTGCTTTTTGGTAATTAGAAGGCAGCTAAATGCCGCTACGCACCACACTTGTATTATGCCCAGCAGTTAAGGGGTTAATTAGGTAGCTTGTAGGGTTAATTTTAGCTTTAGTGTAGTGTAGTAGACAACCCAAAGTATTGATCTAGGCCCATTTTGGTATATTTCATGCCACCTTTTTACCGTAAAATGTAATCAAATAAAAAAAATCGTTAACTTTTTCACAATTTTAGGTTTCTCACTGAAATTATTTACAAACAGTTAGTGCAATCATGGCACACATGGTTATAAATGTTTCTCTGGGATCCCCTTTGTTCAGAAATAGCAGACATATATGGTTTTGGCATTGCTTTTTGGTAATTAGAAGGCTGCTAAATGCCACTGCGTAACACACTTGTATTATGCCCAACAGTTAAGGCATTAATTAGGTAGCTTGCAGGGTTAATTTTAGCATTAGTGTAGAGATCAGCCTCCACCTGACACATTCCACCCCCTGATCCCTCCATGACCGCCTCAAACAGCTCTCTTCCCTCCCCCACCCCACACTTGTCAACGCCATCTTAAGTACTGGCAGAAAATCTGCCAGTACTAAAATAAAAGGCATTTATTATTATTATTTGTTTTTATTATTTTTTTCTTTTATATTTAGTCTGCAGTGATGGATCCCCCTATAGCCCCCAACCTCCCTGATCCCCCCCATACATCTCTCTAACCCTCCCCCTCTACCTATTTGCTGCCATCTTGGGTACTGGCAGCTGTCTGCTAGTGTTCTGTAGAGAACTCCAATTCCTCGAAAACTCCAATCTGATGTTACTTCTGGTAACTCTTCTATTTTCACAATCTGTTTTTCCTGTCTTGAGGAGGCACACCTCTTATCCTCTGGCATACACCCCAAGTAAACCTTGCCCCCCTTGAACCCCCCCAGGTGGAGGCAAAGTAGATAGTGAAGACAGACGATCACAGTGCCCATCTGATTGGTTGTGAATCCTGTCACTCACTGAGACTAGAACCAATCAGATGTATGGAATCACTGGAAGTGACGTCAGATTGGAGTTTTTGATGAATTGGAGTTCTCGATAGAAAACCAGTACCCAGTTTGCAAAAAAAAGTGTTTTATTTATTTTTCAAACCATTTTCTGTAGTGTAGCTGCCCCCCTCAATACCCTACCCACCTCCCCCTCCCAGATCCCTTGCCCAGCATTTATTCCCCCTCCCTCACCCTGCTTCCCATACATTTGTATTATAAATTTGTAAATGGTTCGCCCCCCCCTTCACCCGGCCGCACTCCCGCGGCATTGCGTAACCGGATCCGGTTGAGGAACCAACGATGGGCAGCTCACCCACCAACAATCGGCACCATCGATTGCCGATGCAGAGAGGGCCACAGAGTGTCCCTCTCTGCATCGGTGGGTAAAAAAGGGTATTGCAGTGATACCTCACTATCGAGGCATCACTGCAATACCCTGAAAGCGCATGGAAGCGATCACCAGCGCTTCCAGCTATTGAAACCCCAGAGGACGTGTCAGACATGTTCTTGGTCACTAACTATTTTTTTGTAGGACGTGCCTGACACGTCTTTGGTCGTTAAGGGGTTAAAGGACATTCCAGAAAAAATTGAAATCCACATGGATGCATTTCAGTTTTGAATAGAAGCATTTTATTAATATACATGTATTAGCAAAAATGCTTCTAATAAAAGCTATAGCTGTTGTAAAAGTGTATTTAAGTATGCAACGTGCACCAGCATTTTAAATACTGCACTTGCTCAGAGAGCCTATAGTGTTTGTACCATCTTGTAATGACAATTTGTTAATTGCTGACATGATACAAGCCCCATTGGTGCTCTGAGCAGCTGCAATATTTAAAATGCTTGAGCACTGAGAATATCTAGCTATGCCTCATATGCACGTGCAGGGAAAAATGTTAACTCTAAACAGTGACACCTTTAACTAGAATAATTTCTGCCAATACTGTATACTGCAAATATGTTTCTGTTCTAAGATGTAATTCACCTATGGCATTCTGCATTTCAGTTTTGATTGGAACATCCTTTTACGAAGTTAATGATATTGCCTGAAGAACCTAAAGAGCTGAGGGTGATAATTGAAGACGATTTTTGTTTACTGAGGTTAATAATATAGTGACAGCTGAATAACACAAATGTGTTTATTTATATAACAGTGTAAAAAGATAAAGGAAGATGCGCCAAAGAAAAAGGGGGACCCTGCTGTCACTAAAAATATCCCCTGCAAGATAAATCATATAAAGTGTATAGAAAACAGGAAAAAGTGATAGCGCTAATAAGCACAGGTCAAGTAAATATAAGTTAAACCACAATCTAATGGAGTTATATATAGATAGTGCTGAATAACATATAGCGGCTGAGGCTATGATGTATAAAAAAACATATACGCCCTTTAATAGGGTGAATAATATTATATTTCTAAAAAAGGGGACGTCTACCCATAAAAGAAAGCCTTAAAAAATAGAACATCATTTAACGTTAATGTTGGAGATGATGGCCTATAATGTCACAAATATGATTATATAGATGGTCGCAGGAACAGCTATAAATATATGAATGTTCTGATAGATACCAGTGTATCCGTTAATGTGTGTTGTTATATTAGGTGAATCTTAATACCTGATAAGGATTGATGAATATCTTCCCTTATACTCCTCTCTGCGGATCACCCTGCGTAGCAAGGGACTGCTAGAGGGAGAAATAGAATTAAGGTGAAAACCTTCTGGTTGGTGTTCAGGCTGTTGGTCGGCTAGTAACACCGCATCTCGTGGGTAATGCCATTAGCTGTCCTCCTCGGCAACGCCTGGGTCACTTGATTTGCCGTAAGACGTCTCAGTCAGAGGTCAATAGCGCTATTGTGGATAATTTTGTATTGTGGATAAAGATTGCCACTTGTAGTGGTTAATGAATAACCAAGTCTCTTTTTGAATGGATATGGTGCTGGTTCCGGATAAAAGTTCTTGTTCACATACACCTCCCTCCGTTCAGACTTGGAACTCCTCAGGGTGGGTGTACATCCAAACAATATAGCAAAGCAAAATAAGGTCCTGGTCAACGCATTTTGCCCACTGGTGGACTTTATTAAGACATATATTCTCAAATCTTGCTTTGCTCCATAAAAAGGCCTCATTCTTTTCCCATAGGTTGACAATTAACTTCAAAGTTTACCTAAGGTGGAATTTTATATTCATGGATCTAGATGTTGTCTTAAGAGGGAATTTACATCTCATTGAAAATGGGGGTGATAATATAACATATATACATTTATCAACACTGCATGTAGAGAGATGATTTACAACATCTATACATTTTAGTCATCTATTTTAAAATATTAAAAGACAAGTATTGAAAATGTAGTTAACAAACAATGTTGCAACATGGTTTAATTGCAAGTATATAAACACAGTTCTGTTGCAAGTTTATAAACACAATGTATCTATCGGTTTTATAAGAAAGGTGAGACATCTATTTCAGAATTTAATCCTGAAGGATATAGTGTGTCCATTTTGTATATAAATTCTGCCTCTAATTTGAGCAATTTGTGTCCTAAATTGCCACCTCTCCAGTTTGGGCTTACTTTCATAATTCCCCAATATTGGAAATCTTTTAGACTGTTTTCGTGAACCTCCCTAAAATGGCTATACAGGTGTGTGTCTAGGGTTCCTCTATCTATACAAGAGATGTGTTCCCTCATTCGCTCTCTCAATGTCCTAGTGGTTTCACCTAAATAAATTTTGTTACATGTACATTTGATGGCATAAATGACCCCTTTATCCTGACATTATGATGTCTTTATTAAAAGTTTATAGTTATTGGAAGGGGAAATCAGAAGTTTGATTTTACTGGAAAACTGGAATGACCTGCAACCAAAACATAGGAAAAATCCTCGTAGGGGGGGGGGGGGTTCACGTTTAGATTTTGCTCATATCCCTTGTGTTTATTCCGTTTTAATTCAGTGGGGACTAATAAGCTTTTAAAATGTTTAGCTTTTCTATATATCAGTCTAGGACAATCTCTAACTTTGTCACCAATTATCGGATCAGATGCCAATGTTTATTGAGAATTTTCATCATTATTCTATTATAACTGTGACAATAGAATAATGACAAAAATTCTGTATTATAAATTTGTAAATGGTTCACACGTCTCCCCCGTTCACCTGGCCGCACTCCCGCTTCATCGCGTAACCGGATCCAGTTGAGGAACCAACGATGGGCAGTCCACCCGCCTCCCTGCTACAGCTCCCACCCACCAACAATCGGTACCATCGATGTTGAGCGTGAATTCTTTTGTCCTCAAGCTGCCAACATCCCATTGAGGATGTGTGCCCAACTGCCGACAGCGACGGACATTAAAAATGCAATTATAGTATAGATTATAAGATATGATGAAAATAATGGTATCTTTAGAAAGTCCATTTAATGGAGAGAAAAACGGTATATAATATGTGTGGGTACAGTAAACGAGTAAGAGGAAAATTACAGCTAAACACAAACACCGCAGAAATGTAAAAATAGTCTGGTCCCAAACGATCAGAAAATGGAAAAGTACTGTGGTCACTAAGGGGTTAAATTATGCTTTGGAGAGCGGTGAGCAGCAAAAGCCTTAATAATAAACTGCAATATAAATTGTTGAAGCAAGGCTGGCAAAGTAAAGCGGGCTGTTATTTGGTATAAGTTTAAAATAAATTGTACTGGTGCTTAAAGGGACAGTACACTGTAAAATTGATTTTATATTAATGTATTTTCAATGACTTTTTATACCAGCTGCAGAGTATAAAATGTATGAGAAATTGCATTTTGTCCTTTTAATTATTATAAAGAAGTAAAATCATCTACATTCTCACATTTTTAGTTTCTGCATACATTTATATAACATTATATTATATGACGTCTGAGGTAAATCAGGGATAGGCAAGGTGTCCGTACACAGTGTCTGTGAATGGCACTTGCAGTCTCCACCACCCGTTTTGCGGTGGGGAGGGAGGAGTAGGCCAGATAAATGCTGGTCCTTACTCTTCCTTGACGCAGGCGGCACCACGTTTTGCAGGGTTGAGGCGGCACCAACGGGACGCCGCCTAGAAAGTGAGTGAGAGGGAAGAAGCAAGCTGCCTGCAGTGCCATCTGTGTCAACCACCCGTGAGCCGGGACCCATCCCAATTCCTTGATCTGTGCGGCAGCGTGATGCTGGTGTCTGTGTGTACAAGACCACTGCCTACTCTGGTAAACCTTACCTAACCAAATAGATAACCAACCATGATGATCAT
The DNA here is from genome assembly GCF_027579735.1 of Bombina bombina. Taxonomy (NCBI): domain Eukaryota; kingdom Metazoa; phylum Chordata; class Amphibia; order Anura; family Bombinatoridae; genus Bombina; species Bombina bombina. Next base: position 177,952,362 of record NC_069508.1, read on the forward strand.
GTGATTAACATCAAGGTGGGTGAGTTTGGTTAGGCAACCAACAAGCAGCCCATTTGACAGCAAAGTGCCACTCTCCTGATTTATAGAAACTTACAATGTGTTGGTAGATAGGAACCATTCGACCTATCTAGTCTGCCCAATCTTCTGAATACTTTTATTAGTTCCTGGTCTTATCTTATACCTAGCATAGCTTTATGCCTATCCCATGCATGTTTAAACTACGTCACTGTCTCTACCACTTCTGCTGGATGGCTATTCCACCATGCATCCACTACCCTCTATGTAAAGAGAGTGTTTTTTGAGGTTTTTAAATTGAAATGTACCTTGGTGTACTTCACTAAGGTCTGTACTTTGGGAAATGTCTGCCACTGCCTTGGTCCGTGCCTATCCCTGGGTAAATTTAGGTCACATTATTTAGAAGACAAAAGATATAAAGTGGGTTTGTTGTTCTGCTGTAAATAACATAATTCAGCTATAGTTCACCGGTTCCTTATAACCTAACGGTACCTTAGTGCGAGTTGTATAATCGCTTGCAGGGAGGATTTGTTGCATTTACTCGGTGAGTCAGTGACTAGAAGGTGCTGTATTACAGGGCTGTCTCTAGGAATACTCTCTCTTGTGTAGGGTTAAACGGTTATAGAAATAAAGCTAAAGGAGTGTCATTCATCTTATACTCTGCTGCTGTTATTTTAAGGAGCATCAAACGTGCACTGTCCCTTTAAATGGTAAAGTTGCTCGTTTAATGCTTGAAAAACATTTTAGGGTTGGTTGTTTTTTTCACTGTAAAAGGCTTCAGTTTTTCTAAAAGTGACGTCAGTGTGAGACCATCAGACATGCGCACTAGAACAACTCTCGGCACGATCAGTAATTTCCCAGCAGCACCAGCAGTTTTTGCTTTGAGAGACTTCGGCGCGTACAAATCCTGTTTATTACATTATCTATAATATTTTTGTTATTATACAAATATACAGGTTTATTTTATCAAACGGTCACTAATATTATTAACTTAAATAAACAAAATCGTTTTTAAATCTCTCCCTGTGCTTTTTAAGGTCTGTAGACAACTAGTACATTACATTGGTTTCGAAACTTCAGAAATACCACTAGGAGGAGGTAAAAGATACCTCTAATGAAAATTTTTGGCGGCCGGCGATGTAAAGCGGGCTGACAAATATGTACAAACAATAGAATATATTTTGATTTGTATTCTGTTAGTAAAATATGTCATATAACTAATGTGCGGGTTTAACAGTTGATATAGTTAATCTAGATATTATACGTTCTGTTATAGTTGTACAAAATGCTTGCTCTTTGGTGCTGTGCTTATTTCATCTGCTAATGGTCATTATCTTTCCTCTTCTGTTGTCCATAGCAAAATCTCCATCTTCAGATGAAGCATTTGATGAGAATCAGGAGCTTCACCCTGAGGAGCTGCAACCAATCTCTTCAGCCTGAAGGTCACTATGACAACCCTGGTCCTACCAGGTGGGATGTTCACCAAATCAAAACCTGTTAAAAAAAATCACAAAGTCATAGTTGTATATAGTAAACTGCTCTGAAAACTTTCTAAAAATATTTCAGAAAATTCTGGCATTTGTTCTTTGGTATACAGAGATAAATAAACATTTGTGTGTACTGTTATAAGATAATGTGGTCTGATTTCCCTGCAAGTCCATTTTAATAGGTTGTGATTTAAAAAACAAAGTCAGTAATTTCATACACAAATAAACATGAAGAATAGTTGCGTTATACATTTAATACTCTGCTGCAGTTAATTACAATTTACATTGTCTCTAGAAAAACTATATTAGCGTTGTACATTTTGTCAGCTAGTAAAAGGCTTCAGTTTCCCTGACGTCATAGTCAGACCCGCAGACATGCGCACTAGAACTACTCTCCACACTATAATAGTTATTTCCCAGCAGCACCTAGAACTTTCGCTTAAGAGACTCTAGCGTATAAAGCTTATTTCTTTATTTAAATGTCCATAATGCTTTCTGCAATTATATAAATATATAGGTTTGCGCAATTAAGTTGTCACTTTTTATTATTAACAACCTCAGTAAATAACCGCTTCTTAAATATTCACTCTCGCCTTGATAGTTTCTGCAGACAACTACAGCATTAACTTTATTTACAGATTTCAGAACCGCCACTAGGCGGAGGCAAAATTTTTAAAACTATAATTTTTGGAAGCCGGCGATGTAAAGCGGGCTGGTTGGCTTGTACAAGAAAAGAAAGAGCAGATGCATGTGTATTAAGCTACTCAGGCTGATAAAGGTAGATGCTTGTACAGTAATCACTCTGTAGGCTTAATAAGGGCAGATGCATGTGCAGTGATCTACTCTTTAGGCTTATTAAAGGCAAATTCAAGTGCAGTAATCCACTCTTTAGGTGGTTTATTAAGGCTAGATGCATGTGCAGTAATCCATTATTTAGGTTTATTAAGAGCAGATGCTTGTACAGTAATCCATTCTTTAGGTTTATTAAGAGCAGATGGTTGTGCAGTAATCCACTCTTTTGGTTTGTTAAGGCTAGATGCATGTGCAGTAATCCATTCTTTAGGTTTATTAAGTGCAGATGCATGTGCAGTAATCTACTCTTTAGGTTTATTAAGGGCAGATGCATGTGCAGTAATCCACTCTTTAGGCTTATTAAGGGCAGATGCATGTGCAGTAATCCACTCTTTAGGCTTATTAAATGCATGTGCAGTAATCCACTCTTGGTTTATTAAGGCTAGATGCATGTGCAGTAATCCATTCTTTAGGTTTATTAAGTGCAGATGCATGTGCAGTAATCTACTCTTTAGGTTTATTAAGGGCAGATGCATGTGCAGTAATCCACTCTTTAGCTTATTAAAGGCAAATGCATGTGCAGTATATCCATTCCTTAGGTTTATTAAGTGCAGAGGCATGTGCAGTAATCTACTCTTTCGGTTTATTAAGAGCAGATGCTTGTACAGTAATCCACTCTTTAGTCGTATTAAGGGCAGATGCATCTGCAGTAAATCCATTCCTTAAGTTTATTAAGTGCAGATGCATGTGCAGTAATCTACTCTTTCGGTTTATTAAGAGCAGATGCTTGTACAGTAATCCACTCTTTAGGCTTATTAAGGCAGATGCATGTGCAGTAATCCATTCCTTATGTTTATTAAGTGCAGATGCATGTGCAGAAATCTACTCTTTAGGTTTATTAGAGCAGATGCTTGTACAGTAATCCACTCTTTAGGTGTATTAAGGGCAGATGCATTTGTAGTAATTCCCCTCCTTTGCCACATGTGCAGGCAGTGCTGGGCAAATGTTCTGGGCTCATTCATTTAAACAATCATTATTGGCGATACTTTGTTCATTGTAACAAATTTCAAATATTTCAGAACATTATTTATTTCAAACATCTGATGAAAAAAACTTAAATGTTAACTTATTAAAAATAGAAACTTATTAAAATGTTTTTAATAAATGTTTATAATGTTTTTAATAAAAGTAAGTTTTTGATCTTACACTTGCTATGTGCTCATTGTTTACCTCCCCCAATGAGAGAGTTTGCTAGAAGATTGCTGACTGCATTGCTGGTGTTTTGCGGAAGATCAGTCTGCTTCATTTGCACCTTTCCATTGGTGCTCTGACAAAATGCAGACGGACATTTGACTGACAGCATTCTGTCCGACGGACATTTGGTGACGGACAGAATGCAGAAGCATGTTCCGAGTTCGGCCGCGGGCAGATATGCTCCAGAGTGCTCTGTTCTAATCAGAGCCTTGGGTGCCCCAACCACCTCTGGAAACCTAACCATGGGTCCCAGCCCGCATGTCTTGCAATTCTCTGTGAAATTATCTATCTATCTATCTATCTATCTATCTATCTATCTATCTATCTATCTATCTATCGAATCTATCTATCATCTATCTATCTATCTATCTATTTATATATCTATCTATTGAATCTATCTATCAAATTTATCTATCTATTGTATCTATTTATCTATCTAATCTATCTATCTATCTATCTATCTATCAACTTTATCTATAAACTCTATCTATCTACCTATCTCGTGGCCGGACTCTTATCTGACAGCCAGTTATGTGTCGGACTATTATCCGTCAGGGAAATGTCCGTCTGCCAAATGTCCGTCGGCTAACATTCCGGCCACATTTTCATTCTGGTGCAACACCACATAGAGTGCATATAGCATTATTTTATTACCACTCTTCATCCGACTGTGTCTAGGCCATCTGGCGCCCCTGTTTGTGCTTTTTATCTACAGATTATGTTTGGGTGAAGAAAAATGTGATTATTGATAAGTTACTACCTATTCTTTCTATATCGTTTATGGTTATTGTTTTTTTATACCCCCCCCCATGTCATGACTCAGAGTTTGCTTTGTAAAGCAAAGTATTTTCTTTTGTGTATTATTTCTTTGTCATTTTTACTTTGTAAATATATTGAAACACTAATAAAAAAAAGAAAAAAAAAGGAGAAAATAAATAAATTAGCAAAGTCCAATATTCACATTTGTAAATATGCAGTATATGATCAATACATTATTACATTTTTATGCTTTATTACTGATTTACTTACCAATCTCAGAACATAAAATATAAGATAACTGGATTTGCCTTATGTTACACTCTATACACAGAAATGATCATTTATAACCATAACCACTGATTGTATATTTAAAGACACAGGCCTCTATTAAAAAGGTCTGGCGACCTGATCCGACAGTGCGGATCAGGTCCGCCAGACCTCGCTGAATACGGAGAGCAATATGCTCTCCGTATTCAGCATTGCACCAGCAGCTCACAAGAGCTGCTGGTGCAACGCCGCCCCCTGCAGACTCGCAGCCAAAGGGCCGAAAGTAGGGGGGGTGTCAATCAGCCAATCGTACTCGATCAGGTTGATTTCCGGCGATGTCTGTCCGCCAGCTCAGAGCAGGTGGACAGGTTATGGAGCAGCGGTCTTTGTGACCGCTACCTTCATAACTGCTGTTTCTGGCGAGTCTGAAGACTCGCCAGAGACACAGCCGTCAAGCTCCTTTCAGAGCTTGATAGATAGGCCCCACAGTCTACACCAGAATTGTTATTGCTTAAAAAGATAGGATAACACCTTTACTACCCATTCGCCCAGCTTTGCACAACCAGCATTGTTATATTAATATACTTTATAACATTTAAACCTGCAAATTTCTGCCTGTTCTAAGCCACTAAAGACAGTCTCTTATCACATGCTTTTTTATTTGCTTTTCATGATAGGGGAGCGCTAGTTCATGTTAGCCTATAGATAAACTTCACGCTCGTGGGTTGTGGCAGACACTGAACTAATTGGATAAAATGCAAGTTCCATAGATAATAAATAAAAAGTCATGTGATGGGGGGGTTTATCAGAAAAGACTTAGATACAAGGTAATCACAGAGGTAAAAAGTGTATTAATATAGAAGTGTTGGTTATGCAAAACTGGGGAATGGGTAATAAAGGGATTATCTATCTTTTTTAAACAATAACATTTTTGGAGTAGACTGTCCCTTTAATCTCAATTGTTGTGATGTGCTATGGACACAAATTGTGCTAACATGATCCTGTGTGCTGCAGTAAAATAAATAATGCAAGTTCTCATCTATACAGATTCTGCAGTCTGTTCTATGAGTGTTACAAATATCTCAACATACTGAATTTGTCTGTAGAATGTCACTACTGCAAAACATATATAGTTCTTTGGGATTTTATAAAGTAGCCAAATTAGATATTTTGTGTTTTTTATATTTTAAAGGTTTTAAGGGATGGAAAAAGAATGCAGATTAAAGCACTTTAATTATTACACAAGTGCTTGTCCATATCTATGCAGTCAAATTCTGCAAAACTATTAAACACATAGTTAAAGTTCAGCCAGGAGCTGAAATACAATGCGGTTCCTGAATAGGAAAAATCTGGTGGGCACAATAAGAGCAGCATATTTAAGTAGCCACCAATCACTAGCTATAACCCTGTTCAGGACCAGCTTGGCAGTAGCTCAGCAGTAGAAAATTAAAGGGATACTAAAGCATATTTTATAGTCTGCAGTTTATGTTTTACATTGTAAGGCACAAACTATGTTCCTCAGGCTGATATTTTACTTCTCCCAAACTTGCTCCCAATGACAGAGGCAATTTTTTCTTAGTGTGTTCTACATTTTTTTTTTTTTTACAATTAAACGGATTTGGGGATTTAAATGTTGTCGTTAAGTTCCCTTGGCCTCTTATTCGCCAGTGGGAATGTGGATTTAAAAAAAAAAGAGTGAGAGAAAAATAGGAACGATGGGGAGCGAGTAGTAAAGCATGTTCTGGTTGGTAAACTTCATTAGCTTCGCTAGTTCTAAAAACCATGGGATTTGTGTCAAATACACAAGGTGGCACTCGAGACACACAGCCCCCACCCCTTTTTATTTAATCTTTTTTTAATTTATTGCCAAGCTGATAGCAAAGAGGAGAGAACAAAACAACAAGCATCGACAAGCAATACAAGAGTATGTCACACAGGACACTGACATATTCCATCTTTACAAAAAGATAACAGATAACAGTATCATATATAAATCAAACCTGCAGAGAGACTTCTCTAAATTGCTGGACTATAAACCTGTTGCTACCTGGCATTTTCGTGTAGAAAATAAAAAAATAAAATAACAGAAAAAAGAGAGAGAGAAAAGAAAAAAAAAAGAAGAAAAAACCCATTTGAAAGTCACCCTCAAAGACGGGGTACCTTGAAAATCATGACTCTACAGTCAAAAGAACCTAATTTGTGGTCTCCTTGCCACCCTCCCCCCCAAACCAACCACTGAGCACATCGGCCATTAACAAATAGGTACCGCTATTCAACATCAAATGAGTTAGCTACTAGTATATTTCTCTGTTATTTATAGTCCACGTCCCAGGAAACACGCCTAATAGGACTAATTCTGTTAAACTTATAGAGGATAAAAAGGAGAATAATAATTGCTTTTGTAACAGTATTGGAAAGGATTTAATATTTGCAGCCCATCTTTCCAAAAACCACCCTATTGTTTTCTCATTTGCACAAAACAAGTGAAATGATTCATACGCAATTTGGGATTGTATCCCCTTCAGAATTTGGGAAAGGCTCGGAGCATGATTGGCTTTCCAATTTTTAAAAATGAAATATCTAACTGTAATTATTACTGTACTTAGTGTGGTTATCAAAGGGTTAACCCTAGCTCTAAATACTAAAAAGATAATCTACTCTAGTGATAAAGTTAACAACTTAAGATGTGATTTATTGAACCAATATAGAACTTTTTTACAAAGCTGTTTGATTTTAGGACATAGCCAGAACATATGCGCCAAATCAGCGTCCCTGCTAGAACAACGAGGGCATGCAGATGACTTAGAGGGATAAAATTTGGCAACTTTGAGCAGAGATAGATAAAAATCATTAATTATTTTCATATGTGATTCCTTCCAGCTTACCGCAATCTGACATTTAGCTAAGCTAAGGAAACTTTGTTGAATTCTATCAGTATCTATAGTAGGGATGATAGAAAGCCATAAGTTACTCAATCTATCTAAAAATCTAGCTCCCTGCTTTGACAACATAATATCATATATTAGAGGGATTGAAGCTTTGCCAGTATTAAATTTATGAATACACAACTTGATATCAGACCACGCGGCATCCAAGGAAGCGGACCAATTCTGAGAGCAAATAAAGTGCCCCAATTGAAAGTAGGCAAAAAGATTATTATTGGGAAGATCGTAAAGTTGAAAAATCTGCCCAGCGGGTAACATTTGATTATTTCCATCCAGCAACTGCTGGATATTATGAAGTCCCTTAACTGACCTCATCTTGAAAACCTTATGATTTATACCCGGAGTAAATTGAGGATTCTCGCTTATAGGTAAATATTCTGAATATGTAGAGTCGATCTGCAATAAAGAACAACATTTTTGCCAAGCTAGGATAATATTTTTAAACGAAAGGAGAGGCTTAATAATGGCCGGTAGATTCTGTGGGGGATAGTGCAGAATTGCTTTCAATGATCATGGAGCTACAAAATGTGATTCTAACTGGCTAGTGGAGACTATATTGGTCTCTGCAAGCCAATCGATAGCTATTTTAAGCATAGCAGCCAAGTTATAAAACCGCAAGTTTGGAAGAGCTAAACCAGCAGCGGTGTGATTTTGCATAAGTCGATCCAAAGGTAAACGCTCTTTCTTACCGCTCCATATAAATTGGGAAAACCAGGAAGAAAGCTTAACTAAATCTTTATTCAAGATGAAAAGAGGTAAATTTTGAAGAGGGTACAAAATACGAGGGAAGATAATAGTTTTAATCAAATTGACCTTGGCCAAAATAGGGAGCGGAAAAGACCATAATTTCAAATCTTCTTGGATGTTAAGAAATAAAGTTATAACATATATATATATATATATATATATATATATATATATATACCAATTTTGGGGATTTCTATGAATTTCTATACCCAAGTATTTAATAGAGTCCACTTCTCTAAATGGGCAATATAGAGATTTCCTAGTCTGTTTCCCAATCCTCATCAATTCACTTTTCTCCAGATTAACTTTATAGCCAGAGAATGAACAGAACTCCTCCAAACACTCCGTTGTAATCGATATTGATTGTGTAGTGTTTTCTAAAAATATCAACAGATCGTCCACATAAAGTAGCATTTTCAAGGTAGAAGAGCCAACAGAAATCCCTGTTAACATGGCTCTTAATCAGCTCTTAATTGAATTGCTAGAGGTTCAAGAGCCACATTAAAAAGTAGTGGTGAGGGGGGGGGGGTCGCAGGGTGATGGCTGCTTGAATCTTGGCTCTCAAGCCCCACACCCGATAATAGTTCAAAAATAAGGCATTATCTCTCTATATCTAATTGGCACCTTGCTTAAAACTTGTGGTCTAGCCTGGCCTCACTTGAAGATATTGCATGAAGGAAATAAATAACAAGGGAGGCGTATGGAGTCCTGACACATGACGGACATCTGCGGCCTAGATGGCTCTGAGACCTCGCACCCAATATACCTCATCGCACTTACCGCTGACACAGAGACAGTAAAAAGGCCTTACAGAGCCGGAAAGTACAGACAAGAATCGCTATAAGAGGCTTTGCAGCCATTCGCTCACATCCGACAGTGGAAAGACAGTTCCGGTACGTAGTCAGCTTGGAATATATGGATGGGCTGAGGCACAGAGTAAACCTTAAGAGGTGAGAGGAGAGATTAACAGCAGAGGTCTGGCCAAGTCGGCGGAGGACAAAGGGCACTACTAGATTTGATACTGCAGGTGAGAGCTGGAGAACGAGCTTGTGGCCCAAGCAGTGGGATTTTAGATAGGCCTCAGCTATTACACATGTGAAAGAGTGTGGGAAAATAGTGCGCTGGTGAAATAAAGTATCAGACCCCTTACAGTGTTTTAGATCCTTCAATCTAAAAGTAGTGTATCGTGGAAAAAAGAGAGGTTTTGTAAGGGCGCTAATAGCTGAAGATACTTGTGTGAAATTATTTATACTATCTGTGATAGATATCCGTGATAAATGTTTAAAGTGTTGATAAAATCAGATCAGAAAAGCTTCTAAAAAACAAGTGGTTTATTTGGTTACAATATGATTAAAAAGACTTTTTAGAGACGTCTCTAGTACAATTCGATCAGAAAAAATAATAAAAAATAAACATGAAAATAAAAGTAGTACTGATTAGTACTTCATGAGAAATATTAGTTTACTGCTTATTTTATTAGTCACTCGGAAAATGTCTATTGGGGTGTGACTAAGCAATTTGCCAAGATTTCTCGTGAGTATTTCAGAGTTCATAAAATTACACATAGACTTCTATTTAAAATTCACATACCGATTTGATAAAACTTGTGCAAAAAAATGGAGCTTAAAATAGAGCTGTGCATAAGAAGGAAAATTATATAGAGTTGTGTCTCTATACCGAATTAGATCAATCCTTTGTATTTGTTTCACAGCAGACTATCAGAGATAATTATCATGTCCATATGTATGAACCAAGAGAAATGTCCAATAATCTTATACTGCTGATAGCTTAAGATTGCAGTTTACAACTCTCATACAGATTGTACCTTATCGTATGCGTGAGCAACAGCAGGGTATCCTGTGCGTCCTGCGGCTCAGTTCTTCTGGCAGTGTCCTCGTGTTGTTGGCGTCTGACGCCACACCCGATGTGTTGGGGCTTGTCTTGCGTCTGCCAATCACTGCTTAGACAATTGTTAGTATACAGAATACCTTCTTGCATCCGATACTAGGTATACAAATTTCTTCTTGTTTCTGATACTTAGTACTTGTTAGGTACCGATCAGCGGAGATGTATCTGATGAAGATAGATTCACCTGCACTTAGTGCTGTTAGCACGCAGGTTCCGTATCAGAAACAAGAAGAAATTTGTATACCTAGTATCGGATGCAAGAAGGTATTCTGTATACTAACAATTGTCTAAGCAGTGATTGGCAGACGCAAGACAAGCCCCCACACATCGGGTGTGACGTCAGACGCCAACAACACGAGGACACTGCCAGAAGAACTGAGCCGCAGGACGCACAGGATACCCTGCTGTTGCTCACGCATACGATAAGGTACAATCTGTATGAGAGTTGTAAACTGCAATCTTAAGCTATCAGCAGTATAAGATTATTGGACATTTCTCTTGTTTCATACATATGGACATGATAATTATCTCTGATAGTCTGCTGTGAAACAAATACAAAGGATTGATCTAATTCTGTATAGAGACACAACTCTATATAATTTTCCTTCTTATGCACAGCTCTATTTTAAGCTCCATTTTTTTGCACAAGTTTTATCAAATCGGTATGTGAATTTTAAATAGAAGTCTATGTGTAATTTTATGAACTCTGAAATACTCACGAGAAATCTTGGCAAATTGCTTAGTCACACCCCAATAGACATTTTCCGAGTGACTAATAAAATAAGCAGTAAACTAATATTTCTCATGAAGTACTAATCAGTACTACTTTTATTTTCATGTTTATTTTTTATTTTTTATTATTTTTTCTGATCGAATTGTACTAGAGACGTCTCTAAAAAATCTTTTTAATCATATTGTAACCAAATAAACCACTTGTTTTTTAGAAGCTTTTCTGATCTGATTTTATCAACACTTTAAACATTTATCACGGATATCTATCACAGATAGTATAAATAATTTCACACAAGTATCTTCAGCTATTAGCGCCCTTACAAAACCTCAGCTATTACACCACGTGGGACTCAGACTTTTTATACAGGGGCAAGATCGCAACTGAGCTCTAGCATACGTTGCCCTAATAACACAACTTCACATCTGGCATAGAGTCGCTGGGGTGGTTTCACAAACTGCAACTACATATTTTTCATATACATGATCCCCCCGGCTGAATATCATAAATAAGAGGCCAATTGAGAAACGGGTTTTTACCATCCATGACACCATCTTTTACACATACTTCCTGACCTCTCCCTGCTTTACAATAATCAAAGAGTCGCTATGGTGAACCAATTTGTGTGTAACAGGATGTTTTATTAACTTACATATGATATAAAGCAACGTCTTAAATCGCTGTGAGAGACCTGAAACCATTTTTAGTGGGGTTTGACTTCGGTTGATTGTTACATATCTGTTGAAACAGGAAACTCATTGGTATTAATGTTGGGAGGCTCTGTATCCTATTCTGTGGGCTAACCTGATTTTACACACTGAAGGCTGTCTTTGCACCCTCAGGAAAACTTTATAGAATCACATACCTTCCTGGGCCTGAACCATGTCTAACAGGAAAAATAATAAGGCTATCAAGGGCCCAAAAAGTGCAAATCTGACCAACTATCTTAAACTTGCAACACCAAGCGTTGAAATGATAAACACAGAGGCCTAAATTTAGAGTTTGGCGTTAGCCGTCAAAACCAGCGTTAGAGACTCCTAACGCTGGTTTTAGGCTACCGCCGGTATTTGGAGTCAGTCAAAAAAGGGTCTAACGCTCACTTTTCAGCCGTGACTTTTCCATACCGCAAATCCCCTTACGTCATTTGCGTATCCTATCTTTTCAATGGGATCTTTCTAACTCCGGTATTTAGAGTCGTGGCTGAAGTGAGCGTTAGAAATCTAACGACAAAACTCCAGCCGCAGAAAAAAGTCAGTAGTTAAGAGCTTTCTGGGCTAACGCCGTTTCATAAAGCTCTTAACTACTGTGCTCTAAAGTACACTAACACCCATAAACTACCTATGTACCCCTAAACCGAGGTCCCCCCACATCGCCGCCACTCTATTAAAATTTTTTAACCCCTAATCTGCCGACCACACACCGCCGCCACTTACATTATCCCTATGTACCCCTAATCTGCTGCCCCTAACACCGCCGACCCCTATATTATATTTATTAACCCCTAATCTGCCGCCCCCAACGTCGCCTCCACCTACCTGCAATTATTAACCCCTAATCTGCCGACCGGACCTCACCGCCACTATAATAAATGTATTAACCCCTAATCCGCCTCACTCCCGCCTCAATAACCCTATAATAAATAGTATTTACCTCTAATCTGCCCTCCTTAACATCGCTGACACCTAACTTCAAGTATTAACCCCTAATCTGCCGACCGGACCTCACCGCTACTCTAATAAATTTATTAACCCCTAAAGCTAAGTCTAACCCTAACCCTAACACCCCCCCCTAAGTTAAATATAATTTAAATCTAACGACATAAATTAACTCTTATTAAATAAATTATTTCTATTTAAAGCTAAATACTTACCTGTAAAATAAACCCTAATATAGCTACAATATAAATTATAATTATATTGTAGCTATTTTAGGGTTTATATTTATTTTACAGGCAACTTTGTATTTATTTTAACCAGGTACAATAGCTATTAAATAGTTAATAACTATTTAATAGCTACCTAGTTAAAATAATTTCAAAATTACCTGTAAAATAAATCCTAACCTAAGTTACAATTAAATCTAACACTACACTATCAATAAATAAATTAAATAAAATACCTACAAATAAATACAATTAAATAAACTAATAAAAAAAGCTAAGTTACAAAAAATAAAAAAATTAATTACAAACATAATAAAAATATTACAACAATTTTAAGCTAATTACACCTACTCTAAGCCCCCTAATAAAATAACAAAGCCCCCCCCAAAATAAAAAAATGCCCTACCCTATTCTAAAATTAAAATGGAAAAGCTCTTTTACCTTACCAGCCCTTAAAAGGGCCTTTTGCGGGGCATACCCCAAAGAATTCAGCTCTTTTGCCTGCAAAAAAAAACATACAATACCCCCCCAACATTACAACCCACCACCCACATACCCCTAATCTAACCCAAACCCCCCTTAAATAAACCTAACACTAAGCCCCTGAAGCGGTGACAAGCGGCTCCATCTTGAAGACCTCCGGCGCGGATCCATCCTCTTCTTCCGACGTCCTAAGTCCGAATGAAGGTTCCTTTAAATGACGTCATCCAAGATGGCGTCCCTCGAATTCCGATTGGCTGATAGGATTCTATCAGCCAATCGGAATTAAGGTAGGGAAAATCTGATTGGCTGATTGAATCAGCCAATCAGATTGAGCTCGCATTCTATTGGCTGTTCCGATCAGCCAATAGAATGCGAGCTCAATCTGATTGGCTGATTGGATCAGCCAATCGGATTGAACTTGAATCTGATTGGCTGATTCCAGCCAATCAGAGGTCCAGAAGAGGCTCCAAATTCTTCCTACTATCCGGTGGTTAGGAGGTTGCCGGTCCGGATCTACTCTTCTGCCCGGATAGGAGGAAGACTTTGGAGCCTCTTCTGGACCTCTTCAGCCGCCGCTTGATAGAAGACTTCAGCCGGATGATGGATATCCAGCCCCCGCTTGGGCTTGGATGAAGACTTAGGAGCCTGGAGCGATCGGTGATACCTGGCATGGTGAAGACAAGGTAGGAAGATCTTCAGGGGCTTAGTGTTAGGTTTATTTAAGGGGGTTTGGGTTAGATTAGGGGTATGTGGGTGGTGGGTTGTAATGTTGGGGGCGGTGGTATTGTATTTTTTTTTTACAGGCAAAAGAGCTGAATTCTTTGGGGTAAAAGAGCTTTTCTATTTTAATTTTAGAATAGGGTAGGGCATTTTTTTTATTTTGGGGGGCTTTGTTATTTTATTAGGGGGCTTAGAGTAGGTGTAATTAGCTTAAAATTGTTGTAATATTTTTATTATGTTTGTAATTAATTTTTGTATTTTTTGTAACTTAGCTTTTTTTATTTTTTGTACTTTAGTTAGTTTATTTAATTGTATTTATTTGTAGGTATTTTATTTAATTTATTTATTGATAGTGTAGTGTTAGGTTTAATTGTAGATAATTGTAGGTATTTTATTTAATTAATTTATTGCTAGTGTAGTGTTAGATTTAATTGTAACTTAGGTTAGGATTTATTTTACAGGTAATTTTGTAATTATTTTAACTAGGTAGCTATTAAATAGTTATTAACTATTTAATAGCTATTGTACCTGGTTAAAATAAATACAAAGTTGCCTGTAAACTAAATATAAATCCTAAAATAGCTACAATATAATTATTATTTATATTGTAGCTATATTAGGGTTTATTTTACAGGTAAGTATTTAGCTTTAAATAGGAATACTTTAGTTAATAAGAGTTAATTTATTTCGTTAGATTTAAATTATATTTAACTTAGAGGGGTGTTAGTGTTAGGGTTAGACTTAGCTTTAGGGGCTAATAAATTTATTAGCGTAGCGGTGAGGTCCGGTCGGCAGATTAGCGGTTAATTATTGTAGGTAGGTGGAGGCGACGTTGGGGGCGGCAGATTAGGGGTTAATAAATATAATATAGGGGTCGGCGGTGTTAGGGGCAGCAGATTAGGGGTACATAGGGATAACGTAGGTTGCGGCGGTGTACGGAGCGGCAGATTAGGGGTTAAAAAAAATATGCTGGGGTCAGCGATAGCGGGGGCGGCAGATTAGGGGTTAATAAGTGTAAGGTTAGGGGTGTTTAGACTCGGGGTACATGTTAGGGTGTTAGGTGCAGACTTAGGAAGTGTTTCCCCATAGGAAACAATGGGGCTGCGTTAGGAACTTAACGCTGCTTTTTTGCAGGTGTTAGGTTTTTTTTCAGCTCAAACTGCCCCATTGTTTCCTATGGGGGAATCGTGCACGAGCACGTTTTTGAAGCTGGCCGCGTCCGTAAGCACCGCTGGTATTGAGAGTTGCAGTGGCGGTAAATTATGCTCTACGCTCCCTTTTTGGAGCCTAACGTAGCCATTCTGTGAACTCTAAATACCAGCGGTATTTAAAAGGTGCGGGGGGAAAAAAGCATGCGTTAGCTACGCGGGTCGTTACCGACAAAACTCTAAATCTAGGCGAGAGTTAGCAACCACTGCACAACCAACACTTATAGCAAACTTTCCATCAGAATCGCAACACCAGGAGCTGCTAACTAGAGAAGATCTTAGTATTATCTCATCAAAGGCTGACATTCATGCAGTGTTAACAGAAATGAGGTCACTGTTTGGAGATTTGAAAAATGACCTTCAACAGGTTAATCAGCAAGTTCAAACACTTGAATGTAAACAAGTGGCCTTACAGAAACAGGTTACCACCAACTCCCAGCATATTCAGGACCAGGAGGGGAACATACAGTTCTTATTGTCCAGAATTGAGGACTTAGACAACAGGGGGAGACGTAACAACATGAGAATAAGAGGGGTTCCCGAGACTGTTACAAATACTGCACTTGAGGAGTACCTTCAGGACCTGTTCAGAACAATAAAAGGGACACCAAGCTCATTAGATGTCCCACTTGAAAGGGCTCATAGAGCCTTGCGACCTAAACCATCCCCTAAAGCGCCTCCAAGAGACGTTTTAGTTAAATTCTTGAGCTACAAGGATAAAGATACCATATCGCTAAAAGCAAGAAACCTCAATAGTGTAACTCATGCGGGTATACCCTTACAGATTTTCTCAGATCTAAGCCGAATTACTTTGCAGAAGAGAAGAGACCTTAAATGTATCACCAGTGAATTACAACTGCACAAAATTCCATATAAATGGGGCTTTCCAGTGTGCATTATAGCCACCCGCAATGGAACACAGGCTATCTACAGATCTCCATCTGACTTGTCCGACTTTTGCAAAGTATTGGAAATCAATAATTTCATCACCTGACAGGACAACAACCTCCCAGCAGGACCAAGACACGCAAGAAGACAACCCCACCAAGTGATTGCTGTATGTTGTCCAAACCTTTAATGTTTTTCAACATTGCTTCAATGACCTATTCTGAGGAGCCTACTGAATATTGCCTACTCAGATACCCAAGTTCTGGACTAACTTGATTCAGACTCGGGGTGCCTCACGCACCTTCACACTGACCCTCCTGGAGGAACCTGATAAGTATTGACTGTTTATTAGCAGATATGCTTATATACTTGAAAAATGTTCTCTCATTGTTCTACATTTAATATATGTTTGTTTAGCTGCGCCACGTCTGTCAACTTGAGGACACGCACATAGGGTTTAATGCAGTTTATAATGGGCTAGGGGGCACATGTTATTTTGACAGGGGCAAAGCATGACACACAAATGGGTTTAAGCATGCCTGGAACACATACTCTCTTGGCCTACTGTCAATTTCTTTTGTCCAGCTGTCATAACTTCATTCCATAAAGTTACACCAACACACATCAAAGTGACATGCTGACATGCTGGCCACAGTACAGATACATAAAAGGTGACAAATTAAAGGGACACTGAACCCAAATTTTTTCTTTTGTGATTCATATAGAGCAAGCAATTTTAAGCAACTTTCTAATTTACTCCTATTATCAATTTTTCTTTGTTCTCTTGCTTTCTTTATTTGAAAAAGAAGGCATCTAAGCTAAGGAGCCAGACAATTTGTGGTTCCGAACCATGGACAGCACTTGTTTATTGGTGCTGTCCAATCAGCAATGACAAACCAAGTTGTTCACCAAAAATGGGCCGGCATATAAACTTAAATTTTTCCCTTAAAAATAAAGATACCAAGAGAATGAATAAAATTTGATCATAGGAGTAAATTAGAAAGTTGCTTAAAATTGCATGCTCTATCTGAATCATGAAAGAAAAAAATTGGGTACAGTGTCCCTTTAATTAGTGTTAAATATTAGAGTTCCTATTGTTATTGACATTGTGTTTTAGAGTTATGCATTGCTATTATTGCTTTTGAATGGTTGGATCTGCTTAACTATGTTCATTTTACACCAAAAAAAAAAAAATACCCAAGGTTCTAATTGGTATCTAACTGGTTTAGGTACAAACGGCCTTATTATTCTACATTTCTTATATCTTAAATTTATCGGGTGTGGGGATACTGATCCCACATTCTACTTTATCTTTACACTTTTCTCACAGTTATTACAACTGATAAAAGGTTGTATACTTCTTTATCTCTACTAAACATTTCGCTATCTATCTATACTTTGCGTCTGGATATTACTATAGGAGAAACATCTCTTTATTCTCAAGAGACCTCTGACTTCTAGAGTTGGTGTAAAAGCTTAACTTTCTTATTTCTTCTGACTCTTTCTTTTTCTCACTTTTTTTTTCTTCTCCTCCCCTCCTTTCCCCCAACATGCCTCTACACTGTGTACATAATTTGTAATTGTTGACACTGAATACAAAAGGCCTAAATATCCCTGAAAAAAGAACACACTTGATAAGGGATGCTGTTAGGCTACATTGCGACATATTATTCATTCAAGAGACCCTCTTTAAAATGGGCAAGGAGCCAAACTGGTACAACCCTAAATTCCCAACATCTTACTTTGCATCAGGCCCCACAAAAAAAAATGGAGTGGGTATATTGATTAAACATTCTTCCTCCTTTTCTCTGACACATATAGAAAAGGAGAGAGAATATAGAGGGCGCTAAAAAGCTGAGTTAACCACCGCACCTAGACTTAAACACTATGGCCTAGATTTAGAGTTGGGCGGTAGCCGTCAAAACCAGCGTTAGAGGCTCATAACGCTGGTTTTTACTGCCCTCTGGTATTTGGAGCCAGTCATTAAAGGGTCTAATGCTCACTTTCCAGCCGCGACTTTTCCATACCGCAGATCCCCTTAAGTCAATTGCGTATCCTATCTTTTCAATGGGATCTTTCTAACGCCGGTATTTAGAGTCGTGTCTGAAGTGAGCGTTAGAAATCTAACGACAAAACTCCAGCCGCAGAAAAAAGTCAGTAGTTAAGAGCTTTCTGGGCTAACGCCGGTTTATAAAGCTCTTAACTACTGTGCTCTAAAGTACACTAACACCCATAAACTACCTATGTACCCCTAAACCGAGGCCCCCCACATCGCCGCCACTCTATTAAAATTTTTTAACCCCTAATCTGCCGACCGCACACCGCTGCCACCTACATTATCCCTATGAACCCCTAATCTGCTGCCCCTAACACCGCCGACCCCTATATTATATTTATTAACCCCTAATCTGCCCCCCTCAACATCGCCTCCACCTGCCTACACTTATTAACCCCTAATCTGCCGAGCGGACCGCACCGCTGCCACCTACATTATAGCTATGTACCCCTAATCTGCTGCGCCTAACACCGCCGACCCCTATATTATATTTATTAACCCCTAATCTGCCCCCCTCAACATCGCCTCCACCTGCCTACACTTATTAACCCCTAATCTGCCGAGCGGACCGCACCGCTACTATAATAAAGTTATTAACCCCTAATCCGCCTCACTCCCGCCTCAATAACCCTATAATAAATAGTATTAACCCCTAATCTGCCCTCCCTAACATCGCCGACACCTAACTTCAAGTATTAATCCCTAATCTGCCGATCAGAGCTCACCGCTACTCTAATAAATTTTTTAACCCCTAAAGCTAATTCTAACCCTAATCCTAACACCCCCTAAATTAAATATAATTTTATTCTAACGAAATAAATTAACTCTTATTAAATAAATTATTCCTATTTAAATCTAAATACTTACCTGTAAAATAAACCCTAATATAGCTACAATATAAATAATAATTATATTGTAGCTATTTTAGGATTAATATTTATTTTACAGGCAACTTTGTATTTATTTTAACCAGGTACAATAGCTATTAAATAGTTAAGAACTATTTAATAGTTACCTAGTTAAAATAATTACAAAATTACCTGTAAAATAAATCCTAACCTAAGTTACAATTAAACCTAACACTACACTATCAATAAATTAATTAAATAAATGAACTACAATTATCTACAATTAAACCTAACACTACACTATCAATAAATAAATTAAATAAACTACCTACAATTATCTACAATTAAACCTAACACTACACTATCAATAAATTAATTAAATAACATACCTACAAATAACTACAATTAAATAAACTAACTAAAGTACAAAAAATAAAAAAGAACTAAGTTACAAAAAATAAAAAAATATTTACAAAACATTAGAAAAATATTACAACAATTTTAAACTAATTACACCTACTCTAAGCCCCCTAATAAAATAACAAAGCCCCCCAAAATAAAAAAATGCCCTACCATATGCTAAATTAAAAAAGTTCAAAGCTCTTTTACCTTACCAGCCCTGAACAGAGCCCTTTGCGGGGCATGCCCCAAAGAATTCAGCTCTTTTGCCTGTAAAAAAAACACATACAATACCCCCCCAACATTACAACCCACCACCCACATACCCCTAATCTAACCCAAACCCCCCTTAAATAAACCTAACACTAAGCCCCTGAAGATCTTCCTACCTTATCTTCACCATGCCAGGTTCACTGATCCGTCCTCGGAAGTCTTGATCGAAGCCTCGGAAGTGTTGATCCAAGCCCAAGCGGGGGGCTGAAGAGTGACGTCTATCCTCGGGCTGAAGTCTGGATCCAAGCGGCGGCTGAAGAAATCCATCATCGGGCTGAAGTCTGGATCCAAGCGGCGGCTGAAGAAGTCCATCATCGGGATGAAGTCTTCTATGAAGCAGCATCTTCAATCTTCTTTCTTCCGGAGCCATCATCTTCCAGCCGACGTGGAGCCATGCTTCTTCACCGACGGACTAACGACGAATGACGGTTCCTTTAAATGACGTCATCCAAGATGGTGTCCCTCGAATTCCGATTGGCTGATAGGATTCTATCAGCCAATCGGAATTAAGGTAGGAATATTCTGATTGGCTGATGGAATCAGCCAATCAGATTCAAGTTCAATCCGATTGGCTGATCCAATCAGCCAATCAGATTGAGCTTGCATTCTATTGGCTGTTCCGATCAGCCAATAGAATGCAAGCTCAATCTGATTGGCTGATTGGATCAGCCAATCGGATTGAACTTGAATCTGATTGGCTGATTCCATCAGCCAATCAGAATTTTCCTACCTTAATTCCGATTGGCTGATAGAATCCTATCAGCCAATCGGAATTCGAGGGACGCCATCTTGGATGACGTCCCTTAAAGGAACCTTCATTCGTCGTTAGTCCGTCGGTGAAGAAGGATGGCTCCGCGTCGGCTGGAAGATGATGGCTCCGGAAGAAAGAAGATTGAAGATGCGGCTTCATAGAAGACTTCATCCCGATGATGGACTTCTTCAGCCGCCGCTTGGATCCAAACTTCAGCCCCATGATGGATTTCTTCAGCCGCCACTTGGATCCAGACTTCAGCCCGAGGATGGACGTCACTCTTCAGCCCCCTGCTTGGGCTTGGATCAACACTTCGGACCCTCTTCTGGACCGATCGGTGAACCTGGCATGGTGAAGACAAGGTAGGGAGATCTTCAGGGGCTTAGTGTTAGGTTTATTTAAGGGCGGTTTGGGTTAGATTAGGGGTATGTGGGTGGTGGGTTGTAATGTTGGGGGGGGTATTGTATGTGTTTTTTTTTACAGGCAAAAGAGCTGAATTCTTTGGGGCATGCCCCGCAAAGGGCCCTTTTCAGGGCTGGTAAGGTAAAAGAGCTTTGAGCTTTTGTAATTTAGAATAGGGTAGGGCATTTTTTTTATTTTGGGGGTCTTTGTTATTTTATTAGGGGGCTTAGAGTAGGTGTAATTAGTTTAAAATTGTTGTAATATTTTTCTAATGTTGGTAAATATTTTTTTATTTTTTGTAACTTAGTTCTTTTTTATTTTTTGTACTTTAGTTAGTTTATTTCATTGTAGTTAATTGTAGGTAGTTTATTTAATTAATTTATTGATAGTGTAGTGTTAGGTTTAATTGTAGGTAATTGTAGGTATTTTATTTAATTAATTTATTGATAGTGTAGTGTTAGGTTTAATTGTAACTTAGGTTAGGATTTATTTTACAGGTAATTTTGTAATTATTTTAACTATTTTAGCTATTAAATAGTTATTAACTATTTAATAGCTATTGTACCTGGTTAAAATAATTACAAAGTTGCCTGTAAAATAAATATTAATCCTAAAATAGCTACAATATAATTATAATTTATATTGTAGCTATATTAGGGTTTATTTTACAGGTAAGTATTTAGTTTTAAATAGGAATAATTTATTTAATAAGAGTTAATTTATTTCGTTAGAATAAAATTATATTTAACTTAGGGGGGTGTTAGTGTTAGGGTAAGACTTAGCTTTAGGGGTTAATCTGGAAATTAACATCTAGTACAAAAAAATCCATTTGATTAATATCAAAGTACTTGATGTTTATATGAGCTACTACATAGTCCAATATTATCTAAATAAACATCATACAAATTTAAACTAATATTTCAATTTAACGTAGCATTCTATATTATTATTATTAACTTTTTTCCTTATATTATTAACTCCTTTAAATTCATTTATTCAACAAAAGTACTCCCATACCAAAAAATTGTTCTGCATTCACACATTTCGAAACATTGTTTCTCATTTGATATGTCAAAGTGAACTCTTCATTTTCTCTTAAATTTCTGCTGTCATTTTCCTAGGTTATATATTAAGATCACGATTACATGCAACATAGCAAAAATACGGCATCACATAGATCATTTTTTTTTTAAGAACGATTTTCTAAGTTCATACATATTACACCTATGAGAGATAGATATGGAATATCTGTACACTTTACATTTATGCTTCATATTTAATTGTGACTCCCTGTACATATGTACATACAATTTATTGCAAGGTTTGTAACGAATGTGTCTAAAAAGAGAAAAAGTTTTTTTCCCATACAAATTGGAAAACAAGCTCCCAAATCTTGAATGACATCAAACACACCTGCTAATTCAATTGGAAACACACCCACCAAGGAGGGTACTTCCCAACCAATAAGGAGGATCTTATAGACATTTAAACCTGGATTAACACAGAACGAGCATCTTGATAAAGGCCTATCGGGCTGAAACGCGTAGATTTGCTCGTCTGCATATAACTTCTACTCTGATTCAAGTGGTTACAGTAGGTACGGTGCAATATCCCTCTCACAATACACAGAGGCTGATATATGCTTAATTAACCGGCCCATGATCTGCCTACCTCTTGTGTCCACCTTATGATTACCGCAATACATCTGGGGTTTGAAGCACACTCCCGACTCTGATACTGCAAGGGTAATAGGACTCGTTTGGTACAGCTGTCAAACAAAGCATCAGAAACCAGCTAATACCTTCGGTCCCAGGACCTACCCTTACACCTGCCACTGTGGCCATTACCCTAGGACGCTACAGGATCACTCACAGCAAGCACTGAAGGATTACAATTACCAGCGTGCTCTCTACACTAATACTTGCTCTACTTACACCAGGAGAATCACTCTGCACAAAGTCACGGGACTTAATAAAAACAACGGACAACTCCACACATAGCAGAGACGGTAATTTAATGTGCCCTATATGAGAACAGTTGTGAATTATCCAATACGGACACATTTGAAGTTTAGGCTGCCAAATACTTAGCAAGCTAACTTTTTCTCTTGCCATTTTTATCCTTTGCCAATATTACTTGAAATCAACACCCATTGTTTATGTATTTTATGTTTATGTCCTTTTACTATACTGTTTTAATCAGTGCCGGCACTATTGTTATATGATTATACGATTATTGTATAATAAATTTTTAAAGATTCACATAGTCATTATCTTTTTTAGACATATTTTTTATACATCACCATATTAGTATAGATATACCATATACAAATTGAGCTCTGTGCTTTCATTAGCGCTACCCTGCACCTTTTTTCCATGTTTTCTCACATTAGCGTTTTGGAGATTCGCTAATGTTCTGGGTCAGCTACAGAGCCTGAGAGTGTTAGTATCTTTCACATTAACTTTTGCACTTTAGGGGTTAATCCATTTATTAGACTAGCGGCAAGATCCGATCGGCAGATTAGGGGTTAATAAGTGTAGGTAGCTGGCGGCGATGTTGTGGGGGGCAGATTAGGGGTTAATAAATATAATATAGGGGTCGGCGGTGTTAGGGGCAGCAGATTAGGGGTACATAACTATAATGTATGTTGCAGCGGTATACGGAGCGGCAGATTAGGGGTTAAAAAAAATATGCAGGTGTCAGCGATAGCGGGGGCGGCAGATTAGGGGTTAATAAGTGTAAGGTTAGGGGTGTTTAGACTCGGGGTACATGTTAGAGTGTTAGGTGCAGACGTAGGAAGTGTTTCCCCATAGTAAACAATGGGGCTGCGTTAGGAGCTGAACCCTGCTTTTTTGCAGGTGTTAGGTTTTTTTTCAGCTCAAACAGCCCCATTGTTTTCTATGGGGGAATCGTGCATGAGCACGTTTTTGAAGCTGGCCGCGTCCGTAAGCACCGCTGGTATCGAGAGTTGCAGTGGCGTTAAATTATGCTCTACGCTCCCTTTTTGGAGCCTAACGCACTGAAAACCCAGCCATTCTGTGAACTCTAAATACCAGCAGTATTTAACAGGTGCGGGGGAAAAAAAGCACGCGTAGCTAACGCACCCCTTTGGCCGCAGAACTCTAAATCTAGCCGTATGTTTTAAAGAAGAAGGAACAAAGGGAATGAAAATATGTAAAACTTTACTTGCGATAAATGTATATAATAAAAAACAAATAACAAATATCAGGGAAGTCTCCCTTAAAAATAGACAGTTTTAATGTAAGAAACAACTGGAATACCACCCTAAGAAAAAATAATAAATAAAATCAAGTATAAAAAATTAAGATCGTTATCAGCACATTCGAAACAGTCCAGGCAGAGTTGACTAATGATACAAAATGTGCATAATGTCTCCAGCAGAAATAAAGTTGTCCCAAATACTGATTTGACAGCTACAAAGTTTCTGTTAGTAACAGATCCAACTGGTGCTGCAAATGATATCAGCTTGATAAGTTTGAAAGATTGACATGTAACAATAGAGTCACCTTTTATTTGGGTATTGCAACCTTAATGCCGAAAAAACAAACTTTTTCTTACTCATTCCTCTGTGAAGCAGCTGTATACCAATCTTTTGCTGTCACTCCTGAAGATTTCCCAAAATGTAGGCAGGGTCTCCCAGCACTGCACGCTTTTTCAGCGTCTGCTGAACCCGGTCAGCATCTATAGAGACTGCACGTTCCTACGGCGTCCGTGGTATGCGAGTAAGATCCCAACACAGGAGGGGGATGTTTCTGTAACAACCCGCACTTAGCGTGAAACACGCGCGGGCAACTGGAAGCTGAAAGCTAGGTACCTAGATTCAAAGAATGTGTCCTTTACAGGTAACAACTTAGGACTAAATATCCCTGAAAAAAGAACACACTTGATAAGGGATGCTGTTAGGCTACATTGTGACATATTATTCATTCAAGAGACCCTCTTTAAAATGGGCAAGGAGCCAAACTGGTACAACCCTAAATTCCCAACATCTTACTTTGCATCAGGCCCCACAAAAAAAAAACGGAGTGGGTATATTGATTAAACATTCTTCCTCCTTTTCTCTGACACATATAGAAAAGGACACAGTCCAATAGTGGTACAGCACTAAGATAACAAGGTGGTGCAGGCTGTAAGGGTACCACACAAAACCCTTAAAATAATAGCACAGTCCAAAGAATTCAGCAGCACTCACCACTATGTAGAAAATTCCATTTTTATTGGGATATTTCGAAATAGAAAAGACAACGTTTCGGACCTCTAGTCCTTAATCATGTCAATGACATGATTAAGGACTAGAGGTCCGAAACGTTGTCTTTTCTATTTCGAAATATCCCAATAAAAATGGAATTTTCTACATAGTGGTGAGTGCTGCTGAATTCTTTGGACTGTACATATAGAAAAGGACCCTGAGGGGAGGTTTTTAATTATTGTGGGCACACTACATAACAGAATGATTACTCTAGTCAACGCATATTTCCCAAATCAACGTCAGAATAAATTCATGACCGTTCTTACGAACAAAATTTTGGAACTAAGGAAGGGGGAGCTGATACTAGGGGGTGATTTCAACTTTCCGCTTGATCCTGTATTAGATACCTCTAGAGCGATAGCTTCCACTCCAAAAAAAATTATCAAACAATTTAATTCTAGACTAGAAGAACTAGCGATTCACGATGTATGGCGTACTATGTACCCCACCAGACGGGATTTAACTTTTTTTTCACATCCTCATGACCTTTTTACAAGGATTGACTATATATTTACAGACCAATCCACTTTAGCTCTGCTCACGAATACCCAGAAACTCCTCATGACATGGTCAGATCATGCCCCAGTTATTTGCAAATTGAAATGGCCCACTATACCAGATCACCCCTTTTTATGGAAATTTGATGACTTCATGTTTAACAACCAGGTAATTAGGAACCAAGTTGAGAGTATTCTTACAGAATATTTCCAGATTAATGATAATGGGGATCAGCCAAATCATATTGTATGGGAGGCGCATAAGTGTGTCCTTAGGGGTGAACTAATAAAACAAAAAGCTCTTCTATCCAAACAAACTAGAATTAAATATACATCCCTATTTACTAAGATACAGGATCTAGAAGTTAAGCATAAACAATCACCCACGATCATCCAAGTTAAGATAGAACTACAACAGACTAGAATGGAGTTACAAGATCTGCATTCTTTAGAACACCAGAACAATGCACTAAAGATACAACAGAAATACTTTTGAATTTGGGGACAAACCGGGCAAACTCTTGGCGAGAGCCTTGAAAAGGAAACAACTAAAGGCCCATGTTCACTCTATCACTAATCAACATAACCAAACATACGCAGACAGTCCAGCTATCGCGGAAGTCTTGCGATCATACTACCATAAGTTATACAATATACAAAATCCCATAGACCCATCAGGGGACGCAGGAACTTCTATACCCTTGGCTGATATTGACACTTACCTGAACTCTCTGACACTTCCGTCCCTATCTCAGGAGGAGGTGGAGGAACTTGATGCAAATATATCGACAGAGGAAGTAGCTAACACCATAGATAGTTTACAGACTGGTAAAAGCCCAGGCCCAGACGGCTTTAGTGCCAAATATTACAAATTGTTTAAAAACATTTTATCACCGCACTTAACCTCATTATTCAATACAATAAGAGACACACAGGGATTTCCCCCCTCTATGCTCCTGGCACACATCACTACCATTTCAAAACCCGGAAAGCCTGCAAATCGCACTGAAAACTATAGGCCAATATCTCTCCTTAATGTGGATTTAAAAATCTTTGCTAAGATTCTTTCGACTAGATTAAACAAATTCTTACCTACATTAATATCCCCTGACCAAGTTGGCTTTGTTCCTGGCCGAGAGGCAAGGGACAACACCATAAAGGCCTCTCTCCTGGTAAATTATGCACAGTGTAATAGTATCCCATCTATACTCATCTCAACAGACACGGAGAAGGCCTTTGACAGGGTCAGCTGGACCTTTCTCCGGGCTACCTTGTCGAAGATTAATTTTGGCAAACATTTTATGCATAGGGTTTTCTCCCTTTATTCAGCACCTACGGCACAGGTTAAAATTAATAATATTCTGCCAACCCCTTTCAAAATAACCAACAGCACGCGACAGGGGTGCCCATTGTCACCGCTACTATTTGCCCTCACTATTGAAGTATTAGCGCAGAAAATAAGAGACAACGGGAAAATCTCGGAATCAAGATAGGAGATCATGAACACAAACTCTCCTTATATGCGGAAGATGTCTTGTTGTCTGTCACAAACCCTCTAGTTTTACTTCCAGAGACCCTTAAAAAATTTGAGGATTATGGAAAGGTTTCAAACTTTCATCTGAACCAAACTAAGTCAGAGATCTTGAATATAAATCTTCCCCAAACAGAATTGTGCCAGCTCTCAGATATCTGTAAATTGCGCATACAAACTCGCACACTTAAATATCTAGGGGTCAATATCACACCAAAGGCAGACTCCCTGTTTGAGGCTAACTATACTCATTTGTCGTCCCAGGTGACTGGTGATCTTTCGTCCTGGAAGAATAAAAAGGTTTCATGGTTAGGTAGGATTGGAATAATAAAAATGAACATCTTACCCCATATTCTATACTATTTGCAGACACTCCCGGTTCCCATCTAAGCACAATACCTACAAAAATTACAGGGGAAAATTGAAGAGTTTATCTGGTGGGTGAACTAAGCCACGCATTTCTAGACACACATTATACCTGTCGAAGGAGAACAGCGTCCTGGGAGTCCCTAACCATTTATTGTACAAAAAAGCTATAAACCTTCAACATCAAGTAGAATGGAGCAATAACTCAAGGGAAAAAACATGGGTTCAAATAGGTAGAACACTTTTGGGAGCACAGAATATTGGGTCCCTGGGTTGGACTTCTACTAAAACTAGACCTAATTAGATCCGCTCCTATCCGATCCTACAGGAGTTCTTCTCTCAGTGGGATAAAACACTAATAGAATATCCACACTTATCCTCGAATCCTTCCCCCTTAACTCCGTTTGTTCATAATCCAGATATTCTGTTTACAAATACACAACATGGGATTCTAAACAATATACAAATAGATCAGACAGTTTTTCTTAGATTGCTGACTGACAAGAAACTCAAAACACTTGAGGACCTTAAGTGCTCTGGACTCAATATCTCATGGTATTTCTATATAAAACTACAACATTATTTATCATCGTGTAAATGCATAGAAAACATAATTAGACAGCCAACACTGTTGGATACACTGTGCCTCTTACCCATACCCCAAAACACTTGATATCTATAATGTACCGCTTGCGCACATCAAATAAAGAGACACCTATGCCTACATATATCAGACAGTGGAACCGTGAGTTGACACCTCCTCCTGCGGATGGAGAATGGCAAAAAATATTCCATAATCATACCAAAGCATTGATTTCAGCCAAAACCCTTGAATCTAACTATAAATACTTATCATGCTGGTACCTCACGCCAGATAAAATTAAAAAAATATATAAGCAGTCGGACAGGAGATGCTGGAGGGGTTGTGGGGAGCAGGGTACATTCCTTCACATCTGGTGGAGCTGTGAGCTTCTGAAAACTTTTTGGAGCTTGGTTCTGGATATGATGGATTCCAAATTAAAAATCAGATTAAACAGAAGACCCGACCGATTACTTTTCCATGGCCTCCCCAAGCTAGTTGATAAACCCATAAAACTCTTTCTATATATAATGCTCAATAGCGCCAAACACCTTATTCCTAAGAACTGGAAATCCATTAGGGTCCCCCTGATCTCTGATTGGGTAAGTCAGGTTGACAGGCACCTACTACTAGAACGATTCAGATACATGAGAGATGACAAAATGTAAATATATGAATATATGCTAGGTCTCTGGAAACCCCTGGTTAGATAGCTCTATACGCCCCATAATCTTTCAGGCTAGTCACAATGACTGTTCACCACTCCCTTTCCCCCCCTTTTTTTCTTTCTTCTTCTTTTACACCGCTTCTAACTCTTTTTCTCCTCTTCTATATGTCTTCTCTTTTCTTTGTTTCCTTCTTAAAGGGACAGTCTACACCAGAATTGTTATTGTTTTAAAAGATAAATAATCCCTTTTTTTACCCATTCCCCAGTTTTGCATAACCAACACAGTTATATTTATATATTTTTTACCTCTGTGATTATCTTGTATCTAAGCTTCTGCAAACTGCCCCTTTA
The DNA here is from genome assembly GCF_027579735.1 of Bombina bombina. Taxonomy (NCBI): domain Eukaryota; kingdom Metazoa; phylum Chordata; class Amphibia; order Anura; family Bombinatoridae; genus Bombina; species Bombina bombina. The sequence continues at coordinate 177,981,438 of NC_069508.1, forward strand.
TTTCAGTTCTTTTGACAGACTTGCAGTTTAGCCAATCAGTGATGGCTCCCAGGTAACTTCACGTTCATGAGCACAGCCTTATCTATATGAAACACACAAACTAACACCCTCTAGTGGTGGAAAACCTGTTAAAATGCATTTATAAAATTCGGCCTTCAAGGTCTAAGAAATTAGCATATGAACCTCCTAGGTTAAGCTTTCAACTAAGAATACCAAGAGAACAAAGCAAAATTGGTGATAAAAGTAAATGGGAAAATTGTTTAAAATTACATGCCCTATCTGAATCATGAAAGTTTATTTTGGACTAGACTGTCCCTTTAATATTATTATATCTCACTGCCATGCGTGGACGGTTCGATGCATGTCAGGTTTTGAATATACTGTTTGGTGTGCATTAAAACACCTATAATAATTTGAATACGATTGTTAACTGGTTATAACTTGCTATGTCGAGATCCCAGGACACTAGGTGGATAGAAATTAGAGGAACGGCTAAAAAAGTCTACATGTACAATTTCCAGGACTTTATGTCACTATTTTATGACTTTATTGATGAGTACCAAAGAACATTTGAAAAGTGTATCTGGTATATTCTCAAGAGCTTTTGATGTTTGGTCCCTGGATTGCTGATTCCCTTGCCCTAAAAATGTACAATGTGTCTGTGATTTTTTAATTTGTAATGTTTATTGTTTCTCTGTTTCTGTGCATTTTTTCTTCCTTATGTACTGTTATTATGAGAACCAAATAAAGCTTTTGAAAACCAAAAAAAAAAAAAGTAGTGGTGAGAGAGGACACCCTTGTCGCGTGCCTCTCTGCAATGTGATTGCTGAAGACACTGAACCATTAATTAACAGAAATGAAATTGGGTTAAAATATAATTTCTTTATTAGCCTAACAAATGTATTCTTGATGTCAAAATTGGCTAGTGTTATAAACAAATGTTCCCAGGAGATGCTGTCAAAGGCTGCATCTAGGGTCAAAATAGCGGGTTCTCTGTAAACAGGCTTTTTTTAAAATTTATCTATATTCCATACATAGTCTACTAAAGTAACAACTTTACGGAAGTTTTTAGCAGGGTTCCGGGAAGTCATAAAGCCTGACTGATCAGGGTGAATAAGTTTATCTAATGCAGAAGAGAGTCTCGAGGCAATAATGGAGGTAAGAATTTTATTGTCAGTGTTTAACACCGAAATGGGTCTATAAGAAGCTAGGTCTTCTAAATCCTTACCTTTTTTGAGGATCAGAGAGAAATTGGCCGTGGAAAACAATACAGAAATAGAAACATCTGATGTAAGATAGCTATTATAGAGTTTCTCAAGAATAGGAATAAGTTCCTCCGCTAGACTTCTATAATATTCAGCCGAAAGACAGTCTGGGCCCAATCCTTTGTTCAATTTGGAGTGAGCTATAGCCTTAGTTATCTCCTCCTTAGTGATTGGAGCATTAAGCGCCTCTAAATCATCCTGCTGAATTTTTGGTAAAATAATCTGTGACCAGAACACATCTTACTTCTGGATAGCATAGCATATAATTTTTGATAATAATTAAAAAAGGCATTGCTAATTTCCTCTGAAGCAGTGAACTGATTCCCATCCTTTTTAATAGCAACTATATAGTTCTTTTTCTTCCTGTTCTTGATAAGTCTAGCAAGGTTCTTAGCAGAGCAGCCATGAAAACTCCGGAAATGAAGATTAAGTTTGACTTCCTCTTCATGTGCTTTATGTATCAAAAATAGATCTCTTTCTTTTTTCAGCTGGATATATTTATTCCAATAAATCTCTGAACAAGTTAAAACAAATTTTTATACGCATTTCTGACCTGGTTAGAGAGTTGTAGTTTATGCGCTCTCTTCTTTTTATGCCAGATATTCAAATAAGCTTTTAATTCGCCCCTCATAACTGCGTTAGAAGCCTCCCAAAACACTTCTATTTTATTAAGAGATATTGTTCGCAAGATAATCTTGCCATTTTTGCTTTAACCAGATAACATTTTTAGGGTTATTATAGAGGTACCGCAAATAAACTAATATAGCAAAGAGGAAGGTCAGTGAGATGATTGCGTGGTCCGATATCAAGATCTATATCGGCTTCCGATTTGTGAAAAGAAAGAGGTTCCGAAATAAAAAAAAGATTGATCCGGGAAAAAGTTTTATGGGCTCTTGATTCACAAGAGAATCGTTGGACATCCGGATTAAGAGTTTGCCATATATCAACTAAATTGAGACAAAACTTTTTGAGATATTCCGCTCACTTTCTATATTCTGACATATTTTTTTTAGACAATCTATTACTGGACATATGGTCAAATTAAAATCTCTGTCCAATACCAAATTTTCTTTAACAAATGGAAATATTTTGATTTTAATCTTATCCCAAAATTGCAAGACAAATTTATTTGGCGCATATATATTACAAAAAGTAATTGTAATATTATTAATATGTAATTGAGCTTCTTAGTGTGTTCTAAAGCCTGTGCTTTAGTAGCCTCACTGAAATTAAGGACTATTTGCCAATGTGACATAGTGGTATTGTGTCTGATAGGCTGCATGACAAAAAAAACTGTCTATGGGCAATTGAGTGGGTAAAGAATTAGCACCAAAGGGTTAAAAAAACATGATTAAATTAAAAAAGGGGTATATCTTCAGGAACTCCAAATAGTGGGTATAGGAACTTCACAGTGGGTTTGTCCTCTACAGACAATCCTAGAGGGTAAAAATCAAAGTAAACAAAAGTTCAGTGCGCATAAAGATAGCAACCTCTCTAAACAATAAGGATATGCAAACAATTAAAATTAATTATCTCATATATAAAAAAGAAAAACATAGGCAGACCTCACGTGACCTCCTTTAGCCAATCACAAGCCTCAGAGTCTGTAACTTGGTAGAAGGTAGAAAGACTTCCTCGAAAAGACAGAGCGCTCTGTATCAACAAGTGGGGACTGCATGGACAAATTCTGCAGTACATCTACACTTTTCAGGCTGGTTGTGGCCTTTATCAAGATGGAGTCTGATTCACAGTTATTCTATTTTTAGCGGTTTTTCCAATGTGGGAATTATAATCAATATTGGCCAAAGAAGACATTGGATATACAAAACGTATGTCTCTTTAAATCAGTCAGGGCTTGAATACCACTCCCACATTGGAAAAAACGCTATAAATAGAATAACTGGGAAGCAGACTACATCTAGGATAAAGGTCACAACCAGACTGAAACACATAGATGTACTGCTGAATTTGTCTACACACAGTCCCCCACTTATTGATTCAGAGCGCTCTGTCTTTTCGGGGAAGACTTTCTACCTTCCACCAAGTTACGGACTCTGAGGCTTGTTATTGGCTAAAGGTGGTCACGTGAGGTCTGACACAGACACAGGAATCTCGAACACACACAGAGTGCATACGAATAGGCAGTGAAAATATTCGACCTGTCCCTTGAAGTTCCGCTTTACCGGATGAGCACTAAAAGGGGTAATCCATCAAGCCTTCTATAAGTATCCTCTTGTTTGCAAGAAATGTGGATGTGGTGGGATCTTCAATTAATTACCCAAAATACTAACTTGAAAATAACTTTGAATACTATTAAGTATTTGGGAATTACAATAGCGAATAATCAAAGTGATCTAGTTAAATTAAATTATGAAAAATTGTATCTGGAAACCCAGATGGAAATAAATAGTTGGAAACAGAGACCGCTCTCTTGGTTAGGGAGAATCCAAGCAGTAAAAATGACTATTCTTCCAAGACTATTATATTTATTTCAGACACTGCCAATCCCTCTATCTACTAAGTATATTAATAAGTTTCAATCTCTACTAAATCAATATATTTGGCGCGGAATCACCCCAAGAATATCTAAAATAACTCTTTATCTACCAAAGGAGGGAGGACAAAAGGGGGACTGGGGGTACCTTGTTTACTAAAATATAGGAGAGCAGCAATACTACAGAGAATAGTGGATTGGAGTAAGAATTTTAAATCGAAAGAATGGGTACAATTAGAGCATAATTTAATACAAGTTAGACAATTAGGAAGTAATTGCTGGTTACCTATAAAAACATAGCCAAAAAATATGCAAGCATATCCAATTTTTAAAGAGTTGATACGAACTTGGGAAACCATCCTAAAATTAAAAAATCCAATTTCAACAATACCCTCTCCACTTACATCGATCATATTAGACAAATCCTTACCATTTTGTAAATATGGAGGAGAAATTAGTATACTAACATTCTACACTTTTATGAATTGAAACATTCTAAAATCAAATGTAGAATTAATTAATATTGGGGTGATGATATTTAATTCTTGGTTTAGGTACTTTCAGCTTAAATCTTTTTTTGAAACATATTTAAGAAAACGAGACTTAACTAGACAAAGGCTTCCTTTTGAAGTATTATGTTCAGGGAAAACATCAACAAAAGGTACACTATCACTTATTTATAAAACAATAATGGTATCAACAACCTTAGATTTACCATCTTATACTAAGGCATGGTCCCGAGAGTTTATAATACCACCCACAAGGAAAGAATGGAATATAATTTTTCAATGGCATACTAAAGCTTCAACATCGTCTAGTATACAAGAAACAAATTATACATTTTTAATGAGATGGTACTTAACTCCTAAAAGGATTAAAGCCATATTCCCTAACTCTTCAGATCAATGTTGGAGAGAATGTGGAGAAATAGGTACAATGTTACACTTATGGTGGCTATGCCCAACAATTTTTACTTATTGGTCGTTAATAATAACCGAGATAAATAGATTATTAAAAATAAAATTGGCTTTAGATCCAATAACCATTCTACTATTTAAACCAATACCAAAAATATCAACATTACATGATAAAGCATTGTATATTCTCCTGAACAGCGCCAAGCAGACGATACCTAGACCAGTGATTTTTAACCTTTTTTTTGCCGTGGCACACTTTTTTACATTAAAAAATCCTGTGGCACACCACCATCCCAAAATTTTAAAAAAATCACACATTGTAGCCTAATACAGCATATATTTATACACATACACACAAACACACACATACTGTATGTATTGTGCTGTTATGCCATGCCTCCTACAAACTACCCATGCACTGGGAGTAAAAAACAAGCAAAGTTTAAAAAATATGTCACACTGTTGTCAGTCTGCCGTGGCACACCTGAGGATCTCTCACGGCACACTAGTGTGCCATGGCACAATGGTTGAAAAACACTGACCTAGACTATGGAAGGAGAAAAGAGCTCCGACAATAACAGAATGGAAGACACAAACAAAATACTTAGTATCAATGGAAAAACTTCACTATCAATTGATGAATCACATGTATCTATACTATGATATAGTGAATATTTTACAAATAAATATATAAGAAGACTTTTATGGTATGAAGTTAAAAAGGGAACGAAATAGGAAGAGAAGGGGTTGGGATTCTGCATTGCTGAAGATACCATATTATTCTAAGCTAAGCCTGATTCAGACGAGTTTAGGAATATAAAAACAACGAGAAAAAAAAAAAAGGAAAATCAATATATAATGAATAGAAAGACAGAGTTATTAATTTTGAGCTTTACTTATACACTTTGAACTGTTGGTAAATATGGATTATTTTTGTTAAGTAGAAATTATCCGACGACGACAACAGGAGTTATGGAAATCTACAAAAACTGTTATCTAAGGATAAAGGAAAATACATGATCGAAACTTGAGTTAATTTTGATAGATTATCACGTTTTGTGTTGTTTATTTGTATGCTAAAGTGTTGAATAAAGCTTTTTAAAAATGAAAAAAAAAAGAAGTGTGTATGTGGTAATCAGCTCTTATATTGTCCATTCTGCAGGATATTTTCCTGCAGAATGGAAAAGTTTTGTCAAGTTCGAAATATCGCTATAACAGAAATATTGCCACAAGAGTTCAAAAAAGCTGGAATGAACTGTGTACTTTTTCGCTTTTGATTCTTACTAATTGATTTGGAGAGTATCTAATTTATATGTGCTAAAATGTTTTAATAACTTTATACCACCGGTGGTTCAGCTTGACATTTATATGTTTTTTAACTTGTGTTTTATAAGTAAAACTTATATGATATATTTTCTCTTTGCCTACGTTTTTCTTTTTTTCTTTTTTTTATATATGAGAATGCTCCTTTTATATGAGATAATCTGCATATCCTTACTGTTTAGAGAGGTTGCTATCTATATGCGCACTTGACTTTTGTTTACTTTCGGCTAGATTACCAGTTTCTGCTCACCGCTCACCTACAAACAATGCTGGTATTACGGGTTTTTTTAAACCCGGCGTTAGCCGCAGAAAAGTGAGCGGAGAGCAAAATTTAGCTCCACATCTCACCTCAATACCAGCGCTGCTTGCGGTAGCGGTAAGCAGGTAAAACGTGCTCATGCACGATTAAACCTAACACCTGCAAAAAAAGCAAACGTTCAGCTCCTAACGCAGCCCCATTGATTCCTATGGGGAAAGAAAATTTATGTCTACACCTAACACCCTAACATGAACCCAAAGTCTAAACACCCCTAATCTTACACTTATTAACCCCTAATCTGCCGCCCCCGACATCGCCGACACCTGCATTATATTATTAACCCCTAATCTGCCGCTCCGGACACCGCTGCCACCTACATTATCCCTATGAACCCCTAATCTGCTGCCCCCCACATCGCCGAACCCTACATTATATTTATTAACCCCTAATCTACTGCCCCCAACATCGCCAACACCTACTTTTTATTTATTAACCCTTACTCTGCCGCCCCCAATGTCACGCCACCTAACTACACTTATTAACCAATAATCTGCCGCCGCTAACGTCGCCGCCACTATAATAAAGTTATTAAACCCTAAATCTAAGTCTAATCCTAAACCTTACCCCCCCCTAACTTAAATATAATTTAAATACATTGAAATAAAAGTAATACAATTAACTAAATTATTCCTATTTAAAACTAAATACTTACCTATAAGATAATTAATAATTACATTGTAGCTATTTTAGGATTTATTTTTATTTTACAGGCAAGTTTGTATTTATTTTAACTAGGTACAATAGTTATTAAGTAGTTATTAACTATTTAATAACTACCTAGCTAAAATAAAGACAAAAGTACCTGTAAAATAAAACCTAACCTAAGTATCAATTACACCTAACACTACACTATAAATAAATTAATTACCTAAAAGTAGTAAGAGTATGGAGGTTATGTCAAACTCATTTTGACAGGTGACATGCCCCTTTCTCCTCCCCTAATCTCGCCCCTTTCCACTCCCACTTTTACCCCCCTTTTTATATCAATTTTATATCAAATTGATATCAAAAAGGGGGATTTTGATACAAATTTGATATAAAATCGATATTAAAAAAGTGTTTTTAATACGTATTTGATATCAAATTGATATTAAATAGTTTTTTATTAGGATTTGGATTAAAATGTTATAAGAGGTTATTAAGCTTATTTTGATATGGTTGATTAGTAGCTTTTATAAAAGACTATAAAGTTTATTTAATTAAAAAAAAAATGTGTAAATTATACTTTGATATTGTATTCTATTAAAAGGGAGATATAAAATCTTAATATATATATCCTCTATAATGTTCAATAGGTTTAATAAGGCATGTCCGGACTTGCTATGATTAATGTTCAATAGGTTTAATAAGGCATGTCAGGACTTGTCTTTTGCCAGAAATTCTAACATTATGTTAGGGGCGTGTCTTTTAACCAAAAACAATGAGGCGTGCCAGGACTTATCTTTTTGTCACAAAAATGTTACGTGGCATGTTTAGGACATGTATTTTACTCAAAACAGACTAATATCTCACACGTATATTCGTAAAAATCATATAAATCAATGTTTTATGAAAAAAAATAGCTGTATACTGCCTAAAGAATGGAGTCTGCTAACGTCAATCGTGGACTTGTATTAAGAGAATTATATCATAATCATATAAACCCGGGGTCATTAGGCGGTGTTGAAAATCTGTACAAAGCAGCTAAAAAATATAGATTCAACAGAAAAAAAATTGTAAAATTTTTTAAATCAGCAAGATGTTTATAAGCTACATAAACCAGCCAGACATATTTTTGAAAGAAATAAAATATATGCATCTTCTTTAGATATACAATGGCAAGCTGACCTGGTGTCCATGATAGATTACCATAAATATAATGACGGTATAAAGTATATTCTAACCATTATAGATTGTTTTTCTAAATACGCTTGGGGCGTTGGATTACATAATAAAACTGGACCAAGCATCGCAAAGGGTTTTGAAGCTATATTCAAAGATGGTCGTGTACCTATGAAAATACAGACTGATAAAGGCAAAGAATTTTTAAATGGAACAGTACAGAAGTTATTGAAAAATTTTTAAAATTCAACATTTTGTCGCAAACAACTGTGTTAAAGCAGCAATCGTAGAACGATTTAACCGTACTTTAAAGACTAGAATGTGGCGCTATTTTACACATCACAACACACACAGATATATAAATATATTGAACAAATTAATTCATAGTTATAATAATGCATACCACAGAACCATACGTTGTAAACCGGTAGAAGTGACGCAAGAAAATTCACTCGTCGTCTGGAAAAATATTTACGGTTCCTCTCCAAAAACTAAAAAGGTTAAACCTGTTTTAAAAATCGGTGACCACGTCAGGATTTCGAAACATAAGAGCACGTTCACAAAAGGTTATGAGCAAAATTTCACAGATGAAATTTTTTATAATTGAAGGTCTGAATAGAAGAGGATTTAAACCTCCTTACAAAGTGAAAGATTAGCTGATGAGTCTATCGAAGGTAGCTTTTACCCCGAAGAACTTAAAAAAATAACACAAGATAAAAAACGCATTTACAAAATTGAAAAAAATCTTAAAACAGAAAAGTTTTAGGAGAAAGGAGTACGTTTATGTTAAATGGAAGGGCTATCCGGATAAATTTAACAGCTGGATACCCAAAAGTCAGTTATAACCGATATATAGAATAATGGAAGCATCACGATTTTACTTAACGTTACATAGTAACGCATCGTACAACATTTTTCCTAAAAATAAGATATCTAGTTTTACAACAAAGTTAGCTAAACCCATTATATTAAAAGGAGAATGGGAAGTGGCTCTGACGGAGATACAATACCCCCATATGTGGGACACCTAGATGCCGCTGATTCTAGAATAATTGTTACGTCACCAAACAATGTAACTACGCCGTTAGCCGTAAAAGCAGGCTATTATAAAGATATAAACGATTTAATAAAAACTATCAATGAAAAATTAGTATCTCTCCAAGCCATTAAGGTAGATGTAAAGCTTAAATACAAAGTAACTCGACGCTTCCTTTTTGGTTTTCTCTTGTTACTGATATAAACAACACCAGATCCCTCTTGTGGCCGCTATTCATTTTATTCATAACAGCAGTTGAAACACGCCCCATAACATCCTTTGCTGTACCTTGTGCCGCTGTTTTCATATGCGGTTTTTACTATATCTAGTCCATGTCAAAAAAGTGGGCCAGCCATCCTAAAAAGATTACGAAATATACCGCCTAATCCGCGGCCGTACATATACGAACTGTAAACCGCCGGGTCACCAAAAACCTTAACAGCCACCATTCTTTTAGTAAAATTTGTTCTTGCGCTGCCTAAAGTGTAGCTTAATGATTGCCTTTCCGTATTTAAATCCCACGTTCTTTTTTCTGATCGTTCTTAATTTTCAATTGTTATACGGTCAAATGATGATTGTTTACAGGTATGTAGTCTGGCTTGGTGTACCGTTGAGTGATGATTTCATTATTGCCACCTGTAATTCTAACTGTTCTTAGTAATGGTACATATCCGTCACCCCACACCGTTGATGTTCTATGATGTCTGTATAGATAAAGAGTATGTAGAAGCCGGCATTTATATTGCTATATATTTTGCCACCCATCATTCTTTACACCTTGATTGTTTAATCCCCAATATATGCGCCAACCCTTTCTGAGGTTGTGATGGTAGAGTTACCTAAGATACACTCAGCTCTACCCAGTTCGTAGTATTTAAGCTTTACATCTATGTTAATGGCTTGGAGAGATACAAATTTTTCATTGATAGTTTTTATAAATCGTTTTAATCTTTATAATAGCCTGCTTTTACGGCTAACGGCGGTAGTTTACATTGTTTGGTGATGTAACAATTATTCTAGAATCAGCGGCATCTAGGGTGTCCCACGTATGGGGGGTATTGTATCTCCGTCAGAGCCACTTCCCATTCTCCTTTTAATATAATGGGTTTAGCTAACTTTGTTGTAATCTAGATATCTTATTTTTAGAAAAATGTTGTACGATGCGTTACTAGGTAACGTTAAGTAAAATGGTGATGCTTTCCATTATTCTATATATATCGGTTTAACTGACTTTTGGGTATCCAGCTGTTAAATTTATCCAGATAGCCCTTCCATATTAACATAAACCGTACTCCTTTCTCCTAAAAACTTTTCTGTTTTAAAGATTTTTTCAATTTTGTAAATGCGTTTTTTATCTTGTGTTATTTTTGAATTTCTTCGGGGTAAAAGCTACCTTCGATAGACTCATCAGCTAAATCTTTCACTTTGTAAAGAGGTTTAAATCCTCTTCTATTCAGACCTTCAATTATAAAAATTTCATCTGTGAAATTTTGCTCATAACCTTTTGTGAACGTGCTCTTATGTTTCGAAATCCTGACGTGGGTCACCGATTTTTAAACAGGTTTAACCTTTTTAGTTTTTGGAGAGGAACCGTAAATATTTTTTCCAGACGATTAGGTCAGCTTGCCATTGTATATTTAAAGATATTGCATATATTTTATTTCTTTCAAAAATACGGTCTGGCTGGTTTATGTAGCGTATAAACATCTTTCTGTTAAATCCATATTTTTTAGCTGCTTTGTACAGATTTTAAACACCGCCTAATGACCCCGGATGTTTATAGGATTATGATATAATTTTCTTAATACAAGTCCATGATTGACGTTAGCAGACTCCATTCTTTAGGCAGTATACAGCTATTTTTTTTTCATAAAACAGAATTTATGCTTACCTGATAAATTACTTTCTCCACGGTGTGGTCCGCGTCCACGGCGTCATCCTTACTTGTGGGAATATCTCTTCCCCAACAGGAAATGGCAAAGAGTACCAGCAAAGCTGGCCATATAGTCCGCCTAGGCTTCGCCCACCCCAGTCCATTCGACCCTGACGGACAGGAGGAAAATATATAGGAGAAACCATATGGTACCATGGTGACCTGAGTTAGAGAAAATAATTCATCAGACCTGATTAAAAAAACCAGGGCGGGCCGTGGACCGGACACACCCGTTGGAGCAAGTAATTTAATCAGGTAAGCATAAATTCTGTTTTCTCCAACATTGGTGTGTCCGGTCCACGGCGTCATCCTTACTTGATGGAACCAATACAAAGCTTTAGGACACGGATGAAGGGAGGGAGCAAATCAGGTCACCTAAACGGAAGGCACACGGCTTGCAAAACCTTTCTCCCAAAAATAGCCTCCGAAGAAGCAAAAGTATCAAATTTGTAAAATTTGGCAAAAGTGCGCAGTGAAGACCAAGTCGCTGCCTTACATATCTGGTCAACAGAAGCCTCGTTCTTGAAGGCCCATGTGGAAGCTACAGCCCTAGTGGAGTGAGCTGTAATTCTTTCAGGAGGCTGCCGTCCGGCAGTCTCGTAAGCCAATCGGATGATGCTTTTAAGCCAAAGGAAAGAGAGGTAGAAGTCCGCTTTTTGACCTCTCCTTTTACCAGAATAGACAACAAACATAGAAAGATTGTTTGTCTGAAATCTTTTGTAGCCTCTAAATAGAATTTTAGAGCACAGGACTACGTCCAAATTGTGTAACAAACGTTCATTCTTTGAAACTGGATTCGGACATAAAGAAGGAACAACTATCCCCTGGTTAATATTCTCTTGTTAGAAACAACCTTTTGGAAGAAAACCAGGGCTTAGTACGCAAAACCACCTTATCTGCATGGAACACCAGATAAGGCGGAGAACACTGCAACAGCAGATAACTCAGAACTCTTCTAGCAGAAGAAATAGCAACTAAAAACAAAACTTTCCAAGATAGTAACTTAATATCTATGGAATGTAAAGGTTTCAAACGGAAACACCTTGAAGAACTGAAAGAACTAGATTTAGACTCCAGGGAGGAGTCAAAGGTCCTGTAAACAGGCTTGATCCTAACCACAGGCAGCCTGAACAAATGCTTGAACATCTGGCACAGCTGCCAGTCCTTTTGTGCAGTAAGACAGATAAAGCAGAGATCTGTCCCTTTAGAGAACTTGCAGATAATCCTTTCTCCAAGCCTTCTTGTAGAAAGGAGAGAATCTTAGGGATTTTTATCTTAATTCCATGGGAATCCTTTGGATTCACACCAAACAGGATATACTTTTTCCATAGCTTATGGTAAATCTTTCTAGTTACTGGTTTTCCTGGCCTGAACCAGAGTATCTATCACAGAATCTGAAAACACCACGCTTTGAAAGAATCAAGCGTTCAATCTCCAAGCCGTCAGCTGGTGGGAGACCAGATTTGGATGTTCGAATGGACCCTGAACAAGAAGGTCCTCGTCTCAAAGGTAGCTTCCATGGTGGAACTGAATGACATATCACCAGGTCTTCATACCAGTCCTGCCGTGGCCACGCAGGAGCTATCAAGATCACCGAGGCCCTCTCCTGTTTGATCCTGGCTACCAGCCTGGGAATGAGAGGAAACGGTGGAAACACATAAGCTAGGTTGAAGGGTCCAAGGTGCTACTTAGTGCATCTACCTAGAGTCTCACTTGGGATCCCTGGATCTGGACCTGTAACACGGAACCTTGAAGTTCTGATGAGACGCCATCAGATCCATGTCTGGAATGCCCCATAATTGAGTCAGTTGGGCAAAGATCTCCGGATGGAGTTCCCACTCCCCCGGATGGAAAGTCTGACGACTCAGATAATCCGCTTCCCAGTTTTCCACACCTGGGATGTGGATCGCAGATAGATGGCAGGAGTGTTCCCTCCGCCCATTGTAATATTTTCTGGTCACTTCTTTCATCGCCAGGGAACTCCTTGTTCCTCCCCTGATGATTGATATACGCAACAGTCGTCATGATGTCTGATTGGAATCTTATGAATTCTGGCCTTTGCTAGTTGAGGCCAAGCCTGAGGCATTGAAAATCGCTCTTAGTTCCAGAAGTTTATCGGGAGAAGAAACTCTTCCCGAGACCATAGTCCCTGGAGTCTTCAGGGATTCCCAGACCGCGCCCCAGCCCACTAGACTGGCGTCTGTCGTGACAATGACCCACTCTGGTCTGCGGAGCTAATTCCCTTGGATAGATGGTCCAGTGTCCAGCCACCAACCGGAGTGAATCTCTGGTCTTCTGATTCTACCTTGAATCTATTGGAGACAAGTCTGTATAGTCCCCATTCCACTGAGTTTGAGCATGCCACAGTTGTAATGGTCTTAGATGAATTCCGTGCAAAAGGAACTATGTCCATTGCTGCAACCATCAACCCTACTAACTTCCATGCACTGAGCTATGGAAGGACGTGGAACAGAATGAAGAACTTGACAAGCGCTTAGAAGCTTTGATTTTCTTGACCTCTGTCAGAAAACAATCCTCATTTCTAAGGAATCTATTATTGTTCCCAAGAAGGGAACTTTTGTTGTCGGAGACAGAGAACTTTTTTCTACGTTCACCTTCCATCCGTGCGATCTGAGAAGGCCAGAACAATGTCCTGTAATGAGCCATTTGCTTTTGACAGGGACGACGCTTGTATTAGAATGTCGTCAGGTATGGTACTACTGCAAATGCCCCTCGGCCTTAGAACCGCATAGAAGGGACCCGAGTACCTTTTGTGAAAATCCTTGGAGCAGTGGCTAACCCCGAATGGGAAGGGCCACAAACTAGGTAATGTTTGTCCAGAAAGGCGAACCTTAGGAACTGATGATGTTCTTTGTGGATAGGAATATGTAGGTACGCATCCTTTAGATCCACGGTACGTCATAAATTGACCTTTCCCCCCCCCTGGATAGTGGGTAGAATCGTTCGAATGGTTTCCCATTTTGAACGATGGTACCCTGAGAAATTTGTTTAAGATCTTCCAGATCCAAAATTGGTCTGAATGTTCCCCCTCTTTTTTGGGACTACGAACAGATTTGAATAAAATCCCATTCCCTGTTCTTTTATTGGGACAGGGTGTATCACCTCCATTTTTTAACAGGTCTTCCTACACAAGTGTAAGAACGCCTGTCTCTTTATTTGGTTTAAGGATAAGTGAGACATGTGGAACCTTACCCCTTGGGGGTAGTTCCCTGAATTCCAGAAGATACCCCTGAGAAAACTATTTCCTAGTGCCCAGGGATCCTGAACATCTCTTGCCCAAGCCTGAGCAAAGAGAGAGAGTCTGCCCCCTACTGATCCGGTCCCCGGATCCGGAGGCTACTCCTTTCATGCTGTCTTGTTAGCAGCAGCAGGCTTCTATGACCTGCCTTACCCTTGTTCCAGCCCTGCATAGGTTTCAGGCTTGGTTTGGGCTGTGAGGCATTACCCTCTTGCTTAAGAGGATGCCAGAATTAGAGGCCCGGTCCGTTCTGAAATTGCGAAAGGAGCGAAAATATAGACTTATTCTTGGCCTTGAACGGCCTATCTTGTGGAAGGGCGTGGCCCTTTCCCCCCAGTGATGGTCTGAGATAATCTCTTTCAATTCTGGTCGAAAAGAGTTTTACCTTTGAAAGGGATGTTAAGCAATTTTGTCTTGGATGATACATCCGCTGACCAAGACTTTAGCCAAAGCGCTCTACGCGCCCACAATTGCAAACCCTGAATTTTTCGCCGCTAATTTAGCTAATTGCAAGGCAGCATCTAAAAAAAAAGAGTTAGCCAACTTAAGTGCGTGAACTCTGTCCATAACCTCCTCATATGGAGTCTCTTCTACCGAGCGACTTTTTTCTAGTTCCCCTCGAACCAGAACCACGCTGCAGTAGTGACGGAACAATGCACGAAACTGGGGTGTAGAAGGTTAACCTTGCTGTACAAAAATCTTTTTAAGCAAACTTCCAATTTTTTATCCATAGGATCTTTGAAAGCACAACTATCCTCGATAGGAATAGTAGTGCGCTTGTTTAAAGTAGAAGCTGCCCCCCTCGACCTTAGGGCTGTCTGCCATATGTCCTTTCTGGGGTCGACCATAGGAAATAATTTCTTAAATATAGGAGGGGGAACAAAAGGTATGCCGGGGCTTCTCCCACTCCTTATTCACTATGTCCGCCACCCGCCTTGGGTATAGGAAAAGCGTCGGGGTGCACCCGGAACCTCTAGGAACTTGTTCCATTTTGCATAATTTCTCTGGAATGACCAAGTTGTCACAATCATCCAGAGTAGATAACACCTCCTTAAGCAGTGCGCGGAGATGTTCTAATTTAAATTTCAAATGTCACAACATCAGGTTCAGCTTGTTGAGAAATTTTTCCCTGAATCTGAAATTTTCCCCATCTGACAAAAACCTCCCTCATGGCCACTTCAGATTGGTGTTGAGGGTATGACAGAACAATTATCATCAGCGCCCTCCTGCTCTTCAGTGTTTAAGACAGAGCAATCGCGCTTTCTCTGATATGCAGGCATTTTGGATAAAAATATTTGCTATGGAGTTATCCATTACAGCCGTCAATTGGTAGCATGGTAATAAGCATTGGCGCGCTAGATGTACTAGGGGCCTCCTGCGTGGGCAAAACTGGTGTAGACACAGTAGGAGATGATGTAGTATCATGTCTACTCCCCTCATCTGAGGAATCATCTTGGGCAATTTCATTATCTGTGGCAGTACTGTCCTTACTTTGTTTGGACGCTGTGGCACAATTATCACACAAATTTAAATGGGGTGGACACATTGGCTTTCATACATATAGAACATAGCTTATCTCGAAGGCACAGACATGTTAAACAGGCTTAAACTTGTTAATAAAGCACAAAAACCGTTTTAAAACAAAACCGTTACTGTCTCTTTAAATTTTAAACAGAAACACTTTATTACTGAATATGTGAAAAACTATGAAGGAATTGTTCAAAAATTTCACCACAGTGTCTTAAAGCATTAAGAGTATTGCACACCAAATTTCAGAGCTTTAACCCTTAAAATAACGGAACCGGAGCCGTTTACAAATTTAACCCCTATACAGTCCCAGCTACAGCTTTTGCTGAGATCTAACCAAGCCCAGAGGGGAATACGATACAAAATGACGCCTTCTAGAAACTTTTCCAGCTATTTCAGGTCCTCACACATGCATCTGCATGTCTTGCTCTCAAAAACAACTGCGCAGTAATGGCGCGAAAATGAGGCTCAGCTACAACTGGGAAGGCCCTCCCTGACTGGAAAAAGTGTCTAATTTGCCTGCCGTTAAAAAACGTTCCCCAAGCTTATAAATGTGAAATATCATCATAAACATGTATAAAATGCCCAAATAAAGCAATCGATTTAGCCCATAAAAGTGTCTACCAGTTTTATAGCCCATATTAAGCCCTTTATTCTGTTTGAGACTAAGAAAATGGCTTTACCTATCCCCATGAGGGGAAAAAATGACAGCCTTCCAGCATTACACAGTCTTGTTAGAAATATGGCTAGTCATACCTTAAGCAGAAAAGTCTGCTGTTTCCCCCAACTGAAGTTACTTCATCTCAACAGTCCTATGTGGAAACAGCAATCGATTTTAGTTACTGTCTGCTAAAATCATCTTCCTCTCACAAACAGAAATCTTCATCTTTTTCTGTTTCAGAGTAAATAGTACATACCAGCACTATTTTAAAATAACAAACACTTGATAGAAGAATAAAAAACTACATTTAAACACCAAAAACTCTTAAACCATCTCCGTGGAGATGTTGCCTGTGCAACGGCAAAGAGAATGACTGGGGTGGGCGGAGCCTAGGAGGGACTATATGGCCAGCTTTGCTGGGACTCTTTGCCATTTCCTGTTGGGGAAGAGATATTCCCACAAGTAAGGATGACGCCGTGGACCGGACACACCAATGTTGGAGAAAACATTGATTTATATGATTTTTACGAAATACGCGTGAGTTATTAGTCTGTTTTGAGTAAAATACATGTCCTAACATGCCACGTAACATTTTTGTTACAAAAAGATAAGTCCTGGCACGCCTCATTGTTTTTGGTTAAAAGACACGCCCCTAACATAATGTTAGAATTTCTGGCAAAAGACAAGTCCTGACATGCCTTATTAAACCTATTGAACATTAATCATAGCAAGTCCTGACATGCCTTATTAAACCTATTGAACATTATAGAGGATATATATATTAAGATTTTATATCTCCCTTTTAATAGAATACAATATCAAAGTATAATTTACACATTTTTTTTAATTAAATAAACTTTATAGTCTTTTATAAAAGCTACTAATCAACCATATCAAAATAAGCTTAATAACCTCTTATAACCTTTTAATCCAAATCCTAATAAAAAAACTATTTAATATCAATTTGATATCAAATACGTATTAAAAACACTTTTTTAATATCGATTTTATATCAAATTCGTATCAAAATCCCCTTTTTAAATCAATTTTATATCAAATTGATATAAAAAAGGGGCGTAAAAGTGGGAGTGGAAAGGGGCGGGACTAGGGGAGGGGAAAGGGGCGTGTCACCTGTCAAAATGAGTTTGACATAACCTCCATACTCTTACTACTGCTGGTGCACGAGGGGCGGCTGCAGGGATCTCTTCTGCAGTAGGGGCTTCTTCAGGGGAGGATGGTGCAGTGATATCTTCCAGGTTTCCCTGAGGTGGCGAGTCATCTGCACCCCTCTCATGCCTGGATGAAGGAGAAGCCTGTGGGTGCTGTGCTTCCTCTTTTCCGGCTCAGACTCTGTATATTTGAAAAAGAAAGAAATCGAGATATTAGCACAGTTACAAATAAAGATGTAAATGTTCTATTTGAAAGTGTATTAATGAGGCTACCTTCATAATTCTATTGTAAGCAAACGCAATCAATACAATTTCAGAATTTGCAAACCCGTCTATCTGAAATCTATATGGTCAATCTGAATG
The DNA here is from genome assembly GCF_027579735.1 of Bombina bombina. Classification (NCBI taxonomy): domain Eukaryota; kingdom Metazoa; phylum Chordata; class Amphibia; order Anura; family Bombinatoridae; genus Bombina; species Bombina bombina. Next base: position 177,999,525 of record NC_069508.1, read on the forward strand.
TCTTTTTGCATTTGTCTTAAATCTGTTTAAATGCACACCTAATCTGTAGACTAGATACTAACGTGATGGCTTTTCTTTAAATGCAACTTTTGCAAGGTAATTGTGAATGCGTTTATGTAATAATGTATAAAGAAGCTTAATTGCATTAGTCATATCCTTAATTGGGAAATTATATAATGCTTTGACCACCTTTAGGAAATCACATTTAAGTCCAATTTTTTCTAAAGAATTAAACATATGATCCCAAATTATGGAATCAAAGGCCCTTTCTGCATCAAGAGTTATTAATGCTGCACCATTCAATTCTTCTTCCCTTTTATTTTTTTTAATAATATTTTTTTCTAGTAAAAAATAAACTTTTATGTTTCAGATAGGGCACGTAATTTTAAACACTTTTCCAATATACTTCCATTAATAAAATGTGCACAGTCTTTATATATATATATATATATATATATATATATATATATATATATATATATATATATATACACTGTTTGAGCCACCAGCTCCGATTAAGAATGTGCAAGAATTTGCAGACTATACGTATATACATTTGTGATTGGCTGATGGCTGTCACATGATACAGGATTGGAAAAAGGGCTCAAGAGTGAGTTACTCGCATAATGACAGTGTTTGTTTTATGTATATATGCACTAGCCAGAAAATGTTATCCTAATACTGAGTGCAGTATTAGGGATATTAATGGGTTAGAAAAGAAATAAACAAAAAAGGGGGGGTGTTCACAATGGTGACTGGGCATATCCAATCAGCACTAACAGGTGCCTATAAAAGGCTACAAGTGTGAGAGAATTTTAAGGTATCTGATGACGGCATATTAGTCAAAACGCGTCATACCCCCTATCTTGTACTTGCAAGTATATTTTTACTTTTCTATTTTTTTATATATTTACTATTTTTATTGAGGTTTTAAAAACAAAATTTTGTTACAGACAGTTAAAGGTAAAGTATGATAAGAGCATACAAGAAAATAAAGCTAAATACAACACAATATGCACAGTTTCAGGATTCAAAATAGTGTCTGCAAATTAAATGAACCACTTGACATAAAACCTCAGTTTTACATTTTAAGATTATAAAATTATAAAAAAAATGATAAAATTCCCCTATTGGGCATAAGGCCACTCCTGGGCCTGTGTACTGTTTATGTAAGTTAGAGAAGGGTAACTGATAAATATCATGGGCCACTCCTGGGCTCTAATTATAACGAAACAACCTTATCTTAACAGTGAACTAGATAATCACAGTAGTAAGATTAACATGGCTAGCTAAGTTAACAATGTTATGCTAAGGGAAGATTGGAAAAAGTACTTTAACAGCACAGTACATTGATCTAACCTAGCTCAAGAAAGGGTATAGAAAGACATTCTGGAATTAAATGGAACAATTATTGCTATAACACAATATCAAGGCAGCGCCACAACTAATATAGCAAAATGTACTTATGGGGCGCAATCTGATATACGGCGTAGTTTTCGGCACAAGCGAGGTAACCCGCGCCGCCCGTTATTTCACCTTGCACATCGGGGTATTACATATACGGCGCCGTCAGATGCTAAAGTGGCGTAAGTAGGATAAACTGGCGTTGTTCCGAAAAGTGCGCAAATACACATTTTAGTCGTTGCAAGTACTTACGTCAGTATTTTGTCCACGTAAAGTCTCAATAAAGTGTAGTTTTATGCAAATTAGGCTAACTCTCGTAAAAATGACCCGCGACTTCATCTAAAAATGCGCCACGTAATTACGCTATTCAAAATTCACATATAAACCCATGCCATTTTCTTCAGTGTGTTTGGATGGTTCGTTGAGCTACAGCACACTACAGTGGAGTTGAGAATTAGTTAGAGTAGAGATAGAGGCGCAAACAGAGGAGTTAGGTCGCATTGTTGGTTGGGTAAGCTTGTACACTTACACATCTTTTTACATATTGCACACATTTTGCATACATACATATACAAAATACACAACACTTTTTTTTTTCTAACACCTCACACATTTTATTTCAATTTTACAGTGTGATAGGCTAAGTGTTTGGTTGTGATTGTGTGTGATTGAACTGGGAGTGTGTGAGTGTGTGTAGTGTGAGGATGGTAGGTAGAGGTAGGGGGAGGGGAGGAGGGGAGAGGAGTGGCAGGGAGAGGAGTATTGTAGCGGACAGGAGGAGCAGCGGGGTCCCCGTCAGGGAGTAAGTGCAGTGGGGAGAGGGAGAGCTAGAAGGGATGATGGGAGGGGAGATGCCCAAGAGCCCCATAGACCAGGCACATCAAGGAGAGGGACAGAGGGTGCACATGGGGACAGAAGGGGGGAGGAGGGAGAGGATAGGGAGGAACCCACACCAGGGACATCGCAGGGAGGAAGTCAGGTGTTCACAGAGGATGAGAGGATGAGATGTCCTAATTTCTCATTCTCTGATAATGTTGCCCTGGTCCAGGCCATCATGGACAATCACTGTGCTCTCCTTGGCCAGGAGAAGGGCAAAGGTGTTGCCAGAAGGCGGAAAACAGCATGGTTGGCGGTAGAGGATGTCTTTAACAGTGTGGCCCCACAGAGGAGGACTGTTGAGGGCCTTAAAAAAAGGTGGAATGACTGTAAGAAGCGGGTGAAAGAGAAGATGGGGAAGGAAGCCATGCACCAGAGGGGAACAGGCGGTGGTCCACCTCTGGACACAGAATACAACACCTGGCAGGAGATTACACGCAGGTCCCTGAGTATCACAGCAGTCCGTGGACTTCCAGGGGCTTGTGACTCAGGGGCTGCAACCACAGCACCTCATGATGGTGAGTAACATCCCACACACCAGTATCATATGTATTTGAGATATAACATCCTTTAATGTCACACATTTATGTACACAATAAGGAGCATGGTATTTGGCCTACTAACAAAAACATCTACAATTAGATTTGACATTAATGCTACTTAACACAATGCAATTCATGGTATGAGGTGGAATAGTGCAATACTAACATGTCCCAGAGTAACACAGGCCACAAGCATGTAGAGTTTTCAGTAAATGGACACTATAGCCATCACAATACTTTTAGCTCAGAAAGCAGGTTCTGTGCCTACATCAGGCTAAAGTAAATTGTGTGACCATAGTGTCACTTAAAGAACACTTTTTTTTCCATCATTGTACACATAACTATTGTATGAAACACATACCTGTATACTGTGTAGATTAAAATCCCTCATATCACAAATCACACTGTGGTTCACATGCATGTTATAGAGTTTGACATGAGAATGAGTATAGGCCCTAGCATGTATCAATGTACATTGTATGCCCACATGGACATATATATGACTGTACTAATCCCTCTCATCATTTGACTCCTCCACAGAACCTCCTGTCACTAGGCTGCAAACAGGCATGCCGCCACCTCCACTACCACCACCAGTCACAGGCATGCAGCCACCACCACCACGACCACTAGTCACAGGCATGCAGCCACCAGTCTTCAGGCAACAACTTGAACATTATGCTCCCAGGCATGAGCAGGGTTGGATGGCGTCAGTAGAGGACCCAGAAGTGATGCCACCACCATTGGCATATGACCCCTGGTCAGAGGAATACTCTTCTTTTGGCTTTGAGGGGGAGCCAAGTCAGCCACAAAGGGTACATGTCTTTACCCCCCCAACACAATATCAGGGCAGTCATGGATTTTATACACAAGGTATATCCCAAGGAGTGCAAACTGGACAGGCTGAGTGGTCACACACTGATCATCAATGGGACTACCAATCCACCCTGAGAGCTCCAGCTCCTCTTCCCTTGGGAGAGCTCCACCATTCTCTTCCCTTGGGAGAGCTCCACCATCCTCTTCCCTTGGGAGAGCTCCAGCATCCTCTTCCCTTGGGAGAGCTCCAGCATCCTCTTCCCTTGGGAGAGCTCCAACATCTGCAGATGAGCATATAGCTGGAATTACTGAAGCACCAGCAGTTGCATCTGAGGATGTCGCACCAGCAGAATGCAGTTGAGAATGTCGCACCAGCAGATGCAGCTGAGGATGTCGCACCAGCAGATGCAGCTGAGGATGTCCCACTAGCACCAGCAGCTGAGGATGTCCCACCAGCACCAGCAGAATCAGCTGGACCTGCACATCAAGCACCTAGAAGCCCTGCTGCTGAAGAGCCTGTGGATGCTCTGTATTCTCCCCTGGGTGAGGAATACATTTCACTACAGAGGAGGCTCATAACATGCTGCAAGAGCATTCAAAGAGGCCAACAGAGGTTTCACAGGATCCAAGAGAGGTTACTCAAGCGTAGCATAGAGCTGCAGAGGGACATTGCAGCATCATTAAATGGAATTGTACAAAACCAGTCACAGATGTTGAGAATTCAGTCTGATATGCAGATGTAGATGGACAATAGATGGCGGTAACAAAATCAACTCTTAGGTGTGTTGGTTGAGCACTTTACACACCAGCAGGTCACTGCCTCCAGGCTATCATCTGTGGCCAGCACACCAGCAGAAACTGAAGAATCCGCTCAAACCAGGAGAACAAGGAAATCCACCTCAGCTCCCTCATACAAGAAGCCAAAAAAGAAATAAATATTCTTAAAGTTCACCATAAATCTTGTCTTCTGTTATTTACCATATATTTGTCATCCACATCCATGTGAGATGTGTTTTAGTACACTAGTATTGTTAAAACATATAATATGACCTGTGTGGAAATGGCAAACAAAGGTAATATTATCATGTTTATGACATATTCATGTTCTAGAAAACACATCACATAGTTGTGTATGAAGGGTACATATAGTAATATTCACTTCTAAGATGTAAATCAAAGTTTCTCACATCCAATATAAATTGCCACATGGGTATATATATAAATAATAATGTATTTACAGAAGGTGTGAACATAAGGTATAAACATCCATTTTGATTCTTATTAATGATAGTCAATAAATCATAGTGACATAAACATAAAATAAACAAATGAGACATTTTCAGTAATTAGGGTGGTTAAGGGAAGGGGGTGGGATGTAGTAGTTACACTTACATGCTGTGGAAATCCGCAGTATGTAATTCTGCAAGACATGATATATACACATGCAATGGTTGGTGATGTACAGTCAAACATCATAATTCATGTGAATGTTACGGTTTACTGTACTTATGAACAAGTAACTTACAGGTGAAGTATTGACGGATGACAAGGTCCCTCACTTCATTCCCCCTCAGTGTCCCCCTGTCCACATCCTCAGGTACAGGAACCAGCTGCTGATCTTGTTCTGGTTCCATGTCCCCCAATATACGTGTGTCCACAGCAATGTTATGTAGAATACAACATGCATTGAAAATGGAACACACTTTGTTGGGGTTATACTGTAAAGCTCCGCCTGTCAAATCCAGACACCTGAATCTGATTTTGAGTAGGCCAAAGCTCCTTTCTATCACATTTCTGGTCCGTATGTGGGCCTCCTGGTACCTGAGTTGTGGCTCTGTAAGGGGGTATACCAAGGGGGTTAACAGCCATGGTCTGCAGCCGTACCCTGCGTCGTCTGTCATGTAACATATGTATTCTGATTACTACAGGTTCATCATGTGCTTAAAGGGACATAACATGAATTTCATTTAAAAGATATATTTTTTCAAATACATTAAATTGGTGCATTGTAAGCAATCTACTTTTATGCCAGGATTAGTCTAGACAAAATTCTATTTTCATGATTCAGATAGAACATTCCATTTTAAGAAAATGTCCTTTTAAGTGAAAAACTATTTATAGTATACTGTCCCTTTAAAAGGGACATGAAACACACATTTCTTCTTTCATGAGTTAAAAAGAAGCTGCAATTTTATTCAACTTTATAATTTACTTCTATTATGTAATTTGCTCCATTCTCTTGATATCATTTGCTGACAAGCATATTAGATATGCTCATTAGCTGCTGATTGGTGGCTGCACATAGATGCCTCATATGATTGGCTCATCTATGTGCATTGCTATTTCTTAAACAAAGGATATCTAAAGAATAAATCAAATGAGAAAATAGGTTCCAGAAGGAATGGTTGTAAATCGAAACCGTTGTAAATTGAAACCCAGTTTATAATGTAAGTCAATGGGAAGTGAGGGAGATAGGTTCCAGGCCCCTCTCAAAATTGTCATAAGTAACACCTAAAACATTATTTTTAAAGCGAAGACTTTAAATGCTAAACAGCATTATAAACCTAATAAAATAATCACACAACACAGAATATATAATTAAACTAAGTTAAATGAACAAAAACATTTGCTAAACAACATTATAAACCTAACAAAATAATCACACAACACAGACTTCACTTGCATTTTTCTGCAAACAGTTCTTTCTATGCATTTCAATCTGGATTGATTTATAGACAGGAAGATCTTGTTCCTTTGAAATCTGCTCGATAGCTCAGGTCTGGTTAAAATGATTAATTTCAACTTGCTTGGCTTTGCTGCAACACAAGTGGACAGCTCCACCTACTGGCTATTTTAATAAATGCACTGCTTCTCAATTCTTTTCAATAGCAGTCACATGACTGGAAAAAAAGGTTGTTATTCTGAAACGGTGTAAATTGAACCGTTGTAAAACGAGGGCCACCTGTAAATTGTAATGTTGTTTAACATTGTATTCTCTATCTGAAACATAAGAAAATGATGTTGTGTTTAGTGTACCTTTAGTAGAAATATACAGATAGAATGAAGGTAGTGCATACTCACCAAGCAGCCAACCTCCCGAGAGTGTGCCAGATTCAAAAAGCTGGAATAAGGAGGTCTGGCCCAGGATGTAGGAATCATGTGCACTACCTGGAAAGCCTGCATACACATGTGTGAATTTCAGAGTGGTATCGCAGACTATCTGGCAATTCAAGGAGTAAAACCCTTTCCTGTTAATATAGAGGAATGGCTCCTCATGTGGGGCCACGATACGCACATGTGTGCAATCAATTGCCCCCATGACATTGGGAATACCCCCCAGTCGATAGAAGCCTTGTTTAAGACTGTTCCATTCCTGGGGGGTACGGGGGAAATGAATGTATCGCTGTGTCTGGTTATCTAGAGCAGTCAAAACCTCCCCTAGAATCCTGGAGAAGGTAGACTGCACTAGGCCAGACACAAGCTCCTCTGTGGACTGGAATGAGCCGGATGCCAGGAAGTGTACAACACGCAGCAGCTTCTGCATACCAGTCAGAGCTCGGTTCCTATTCGCTTGAGGGTCAATATCATCCTTCAAGACCTCATATAGGTCAATGAGGCTTGCAGAAGTCAAGCAATACTTTTCCCTGACCTCCAATTCTGTCATCCCAAACAGGGTGACCCTAACCCTGTGTAGCCCTGCTGGCCAACAACAGCAGCAGGGGCAGCACCAGGAACAGGGACAACAGCAGGAGGAGCAGGGACAGCAGCAGCAGGAGCATGGACAGCTACAGCACCATGACCAGGGACCTCAGCAGCAACTATATCCTCCACAACAGGGGCTTGTAGGGCTTCCAGCACCCCTTAAGACCCACGATGCTGTCTCTGTATGAATTGCAGATAATGCAGGGGAAACATGGTGGCTAATGAGGGTGTGCATTGCCATGTGTTTTAAGGCTGCAGGTGAGAGGTTGTGCTGTTTGTGATTGGTTTGACACACTTGCAGGGGCAGGAATTCTGAATGCTTAGAAGAGGTTTAACTGTTTGAGATCTGCTGCTGATATGTATGTGATTACGCATGCGTTTGTTAGGCCTTCAGGGAGTTACGTTGTTTTTTTGCGCCTGCAATTTTGTGTCGAGATGAGAATGGAGTAGATTACACCGTATATAGGATACCAAACTAGCGCAAAATCTGGCGTTGCCGGCTTTTGCGGGCGACGCTGCATATCGGATAGGGCCCATGATGTTAATCCAAATACCAAAAGTTAGGATAACAGATACTGTAGTCTGCTGACACTTAGCAAAACAACAGCAGGTGATACGATTAACTAATAATAAGAGATTAGGAAGTCCATCCCAAAAACCCGAGGTATACGCTCTGTGACTTTTCTAAACAGTTTGTATAAGAACACTTATTCTGTCCTTGTATATTGTGTCCTCATTCTTCTATATCCACCATGCAGCTCCTTATAAGATACTGGTGTGACCTCCGTGAATCAGGTGATAAGATAGTAGTGAATCTGCAGAAACAGAAACAATGGAGCGCAAAAGAGAAGAGACACAGGACGATCTAAGTGTAGATGATAAAAACTCTTTTTCGACTTTATTACAACACTTATGTAGATGTGCACTTACAAGAGGTACCCTCAAACATGTGAGGTATGTGTCAGCATGATACAGTAATCCACAGCATGGTAACCATTCCCAAACGTGTCATAAGTTTGCTGAAAACAAAGTCTCTTTTCCCCCCTTTCTGGTGCACAGTCAATGTCGTTAAAAACTAGCTTATCCAGCCCATTTTTACGTAAACGGAGGAAGTAGGTGATCTGTGTGGAGCGGTGGTTGCTTAGCCGGCTTTATTGTTGCACTACCGCTGCCTCATTGACACCCCCTCTATAGCTGGATAAGCTAGTTTTTAACGACATATACTGTGCACCAGAAAGGGGGGAAAAGAGACTTTGTTTTCAGCAAACTTATGACACGTTTGGAAATTGTTACCACACTGTGGATTACTGTATCATGCTGACACATACCTCACATGTTTAAGGGTACCTCTTGTAAGTGCACATCTACATAAGTGTTGTAATAAAGTCGAAAAAGAGTTTTTATCATCTACACTTAGATCATCCTGTGTCTCTTCTCTTTTGCACTCCATTGTTTCTGTTTTTGCAGATTCACTACTTTGGTATTCAATGGGGCTCAACTATGGTAACTTTTTGCATCTCAGACAAGATTATACTGTGCATATCTGTATAGCAATATGTATGCATATGGTGAAACACTCACTCATAGAACAATAGTGCCCTAAGCATGATGGAGCAATCTTCTAATTATACTGTAGCTAGTCAGGGCAACCTTTCCTTCAATTAAATTGCAAGACCTAAACATGCATGGTGAGTCTCTAAAACAGAGGCATTCTTTGGAGAAACAAGTCTGTGCGATTTCACCTAGCAGTTTAATTGGGTAAACTGAAAGACAGACCTCTTTCAGATGTAAAACCCTAAGTCAGTAGTTTATCTATTCGACTATCGACTATCACCCAGGTTGTAATAGGTTTAACCTACTAGCAGAACAAGTGGAGAAACAAAGAAACATATGTTGCAGCAAAGTATGACTTTGGGGATCAGGCTTTCCAAACATCATCAATGGAAAAAGAGGTGCTGCACATATATAGAGTAATAGATTACCATTTTAGGGAGGGGCTAACAAATGCTAGCAATTAAAGGGACAGTCTAAACCAGAATTTTTGTTGTTTTAAAAGATAGATAATCCCTTTATTACGCATTCCCCAGTTTTGCATAACCAACACAGTTATAATAATATACTTTTAACCTCTGTGATTATCTTGTATCTAAGTCTCTGCAAACTGCACCTTTATTTCAGTTCTTTTGACAGACTTGCAGTTTAGCCAATCAGTGCCTGCTCCCAGATAACTTCACGTTATCTATATGAAATATGTGAACTAACACCCTCTAGGGGTGAAAAACTGTTAAAATGCATTCTGAAAAAAGGTGGCCTTCAAGGTCTAAGAAATTAGCATATGAACCTCCTAGTCTAAGCTTTCAACTAAGAATACCAAGAGAACAAAGAAAAGCTGGTGATAAAAGTAAATTGGAAAATTGTTTAAAATTACATGCCCTGTCTGAATCATGAAAGTTTATTTTGGACTAGACTGTCCCTTTAACCCCTTAATGACCGGACCATTTTTCAATTTTCTTACCCTTAATGACAATGGCTATTTTTAAATTTCTGCAGTGTTTGTGTTTAGCTGTAATTTCCCTCTTACTCATTTACTGTACCCATACATATTATATACTGTTTTTCTCGTCATTAAATGGACTTTCTAAAGATACCATTATTTTCATCATATCTTATAATTTACTAAAAAAAATTATAAAATATGAGGAAAAAATGGAAAAACACACTTTTTCTAACTTTGACCCCCAAAATATGTTACACATCTACAATCACCAAAAAACACCCATGCTAAATAGTTTCTAAATTTTGTCCTGAGTTTAGAAATACCCAATGTTTACATGTTCTTTATTTTTTTGCAATTTATGGGGCAATAAATACAAGTAGCACTTTGCTATTTCCAAACCACTTTTTTTCAAAATTAGCACTAGTTACATTGGAACCCTGATATCTGTCAGGAATACCTGAATATCCCTTGACATGTATATTTTTTTTTTTAGAACACATCCCAAAGTATTGATCTAGGCCCATTTTGGTATATTTAATGCCACCATTTCACCGCCAAATGCGATAAAAAAAAAAAGTTCACTTTTCACAAATGTTGTCACAAACTTTAGGTTTCCCACTGAAATTATTTACAAACAGCTTCTGCAATTATGGCACAAATGGTCGTAAATGCTTCTCTGGGATCCCTTTTTCAGAAATAACAGACTTATATGGCTTTGGGGTTGCTTTTTGGTAATTAGAAGGCCGTTAAATGCCGCTGCGCACCACACGTGTTTTATGCCCAGGAGTGAAGGGGTAAATTAGGGAGCTTGTAGGGTTAATTTTAGCTTTAGTGTAGTGTAGTAGACAACCCCAAGTATTGATCTAGGCCCATTTTGGTATATTTTATGCCACCATTTCATCGCCAAATGCGAGCAAATAAAAAAAAAACTTTAAATTTTTTACAATTTTAGGTTTCTCACTGAAATTATTTACAAACAGCTTGTGCTATTATGGCAGAAATTGTTATAAAAGCTTCTCTGGGATCCCCTTTGTTCAGAAATAGCAGACTTATATGGCTTCGGCATTGTTTTTTGGTAATTTAGAAGGCCGCTAAATGCTGCTGTGCACCACACGTGAATTATGCCCAGCAGTGAAGGGGTTAAATTAGGTAGCTTGTAGGGAGCTTGCAGGGTTAATTTTAGAGATCAGCCTCCCACCTGACACATCCCACCCTCTGATCCCTCCCAAACAGCTCTCTTCCCTTCCCCACCCCACAATTGTTCCCGCCATCTTAAGTACTGGCAGAAAGTCTGCCAGTGCTAAATAAAAGAGTTTTATTTTTTTTAAATAAAAATAATAAAATATTTTAGCTGTGATAGACCCCTGCCTTAGCCAAAACCTCCCTGATCTCCCCCTCCAGCTCTCTAACCCTCTCCCCTACCTAATTCCCGCCATCTTGGGTACTGGCAGCTGTCTGCCAGTACCCAGTTTGGCCCCAAAAAACAAAGTATTTTTATTTTTGTTTTAACTTAAAACTATTTCTGTAGTGTAGCAGCCCCCCCACAATACCACAACCCCCCTCCCAGATCATTTTAAATTTATTTTTTTTTAACTTTATCTGCCTTTCAGTCCTAATTCATTGGTGTCAGTGTGGCTAATGCGCACCCCCGTGCACGCGCGTGCACGTGCACACGCTCTATGTGCACGCTCACGCGCACGCACGCTCCCTCCCATCCGGACAACGGCACCATCACTAGGTACGTCTATTGTCATTAACTGTTAGTTTTTGCATGACGTACCTGGTATGTCAGTTGTCATTAAGGGGTTAACTAAGGACTGCAGAGTTTTATACTCATCTGGTGGTCAGCGTCCCTTATCGGCTTCAACTGACTCCTGTTTTTGTTTTCTGCAGGGAGACTTGTGGAGGATATTCACTTTGAATGCTTGGTGTTGGATAGGAGGTGTCGGCAAATCCGAAAGCAGATTGCCGAGGGTTTAAGTAGAAGATAGTGCTCCCGGCAGTTTCGAACAGCACTGCATCCTAACGCTTTTACATTTAGGCACGGCTCCGGCTATGTGTCTGCTCCCTCAGTTTCCGAGCTTGATAGCTTCCCGGGGGGGGGGACTCCCAGCAGGTATGTTCATCTGCATTAAGTTAAGTGGTCATTGCAGTACTGTATAGGGCCGCCGAAGACAGCATGTAGTTAGGCCGCCAGGGCAGTGGCTATAGGTAGAAAGATAACAAAGGGAGTTACCTGTGCTGTGCTGGTAGGCGGGGGGAGGGCAGTGGCTGTGGCATGGGAGAGACAAGCAGAAAGGAGAGCAGGCTAGAAGAGGCTGCAGTCTCAGAGTAAGGCAGCAGCAACTTCCATTAAATAGGTGCTGGGAGGTGGGAGGCAGGGCAGTGGCTGTAGGAAGAAAGATAACAAAGGGAGTTACCTGTGCTGTGCTGGTAGGCGGGGGAGGGTGTGGTGACATTTTATCACTGGAATATTCACTTAGCTGTTATTGGGATCCCTTCCCCCAGGTACACCTTTCTCTCTGAACTATAGACACTCCCATTGGTCTTTTTGAGTGGCATTTGATAAGCCACTCCCTTTTGAATTGGGTTATAAAATACTGTAACACCAGAGCCTCTGCCTCTTCTTTTGTATCCTGCTCCTGCTAAAAGATGGATGATGTTGGACACAGAGAATCTGGCTAAGTATTTCTGGGATAATATTCTGTGTAGCACAATTGGGGTTAGTTTAGAAAAGTTGCCCTGTATCTTAAAATGTGGACTGTATCTGTAAAATAGATTGATATATATATATATATATACCTGTAAATATTTATCTTATTATTAACATATATTGATTCCTAAATAACCTTTTTGACAAATAATGGAGGACCCTCATAGAGTTTATTTCACAATTTATCTGTGTTGGTTTTAGTGGTACCACCATAGAGATTTAGTATATTATATTTAGTAGAAAGTAGAGATATTTTAAATTAATAGATAACCACATTTTGGCGGCCATGAAGTTGTAGACGAATCCATATGCCATTTAGTTTTGCAGGAATCAAATGAATGTTGATTTATTTTAAATTTAACTGCAGTAAATGTAGATTTGGTGTTTTATAGCAAAGTTTTTGTATGTAGTACTTTATTTAAAAAAGCGCAAATAGGGGTTGGTTTCAAAGGCCTGTTGTATGTTTCTCAAGAAAAGCATGGCTTTAAAAAAAAACTGTATTTCTGGTCTGTATAATTTGCATTTGCATAGGGGAAGGCCTGTTTTGTAGCCTGCTAAATCTTAAATAACCCCCACAGTGTTATCTCTGTGTTTGTGTTGAAAAGAGATTTTAAAAAAAAGCATGTGATAAGAGGCAACCCTAAAAGGCTTAGAAATCAGCATATGAGCCTACCTATGTTTGGCTTCAACTTAGAATACCAAGAGAAAAAAAGCAAGTTTGATGATGGAAGTAAATTGTGAAGTTGATTATACTAGACTGTCCCTTTAACTCTTGTATTTTTCTTGTTTTTGGAAACTGGATACTTTTATTGTTGAGCCAGTTTTCTATCAGTTTTCTAATGAATTTTAGAGACATGTGTTGTGTTGGTCCCATCTAAATGTTTTTACAAACAAAAGCTTTAGAGTACTATGTAAAAGCTGCCAACAGTAAGGTTTTTTATTTATTTCTTTTTACAAAGGATTCATTTCTGTGAATGTGTTACACCCAGAGCTGTAGCTTGCCCTATACATAAATTTAATTCTGAATTGTATGGGAAATTGTGTAGAATTTAAAGTTAAGAAAATTAAGCTTTGTTTTGGGTAACAAAGTTAAAAATTTGCATTTCCTGTGTTTGGAGCAGATCCTGGAACCAAAACTACAGTTGAAATTAGCATTTAGAAGTTCTATAGAATCTTCCTGTACTTAAAATATTTTTATAATTTTTTAATTAAGCTTTGTTTTGGGTAACAAAGTTAAAAATTTGCATTTCCTGTGTTTGGAGCAGATCCTGGAACCAAAACTACAGTTGAAATTAGCATTTAGAAGTTCTATAGAATCTTCCTGTACTTAAAATATTTTTATAATTTTTCCTCAATTTGGGAAAATATCAGTAAAAAGGATTCCTTGCTTTGCTTTGTTCATTTATTTTATTTAGGTTAGTATTATTATTGATGGTTCACACCTTTTAAAAGAGAACAATATTTAATTTTTAATTTTGTTCTGCTTAATTTCTGTTTAGTGTGTTTCATTGCCCTATAGAGATGATAATTCCTTGCATTTGGGGAAGTTAAAATAGTCTGGCAAACTATGCTGTGAGAGACACACTATTCTAATATATATATATATATATATATATATATATATATATATATATATATATATATATATATATATATATAAATATATATATATATTTTTTTATTATTTTAGTTCTAACAGCTATCTGTTAAAAATGTCTGGAAAAAACTATATTTTAAAGGAAATCTGTGAGTACTTTAACAATTACATTCAGAAATATAATGGTCCATTCCTCATCCCAGAAGCTAAAAACAACAAGTGTGAAAGTGTTTTAGATATACTAACACAGGTATTAACTCTTAAAAAGATGAATAATAATAAAAGAAAATGTATGATAGCGCAGGCAGTGATTTCAACTATAAAGAGATTAACGGACATTATTAGAGAACTTACAGAGCAAAATAAAGACCTTAAATTAAAGTTAGATAACACACAGACTGACAGAGATTGTATTAAGCTTTCTGCTTTAACTAACACCATACAGATCAGTAAATTACAACGTAAATTAAAATTAACAGAACACATCAGTAACGAATACTCAAACAAAATTACTGAGTTACAGATGAAAATTGAACAAAAAGAAAAAATAATTAGTGATATTTCTGGGAACAATGCAGATAGTGATAACTTACTGCCACAAAGGAAAGAGCCAAAACAATTAGTAAAACAAGAAAAATGCAAATGGGCCCCACTAAAAACCCAAGTTCTGTTCCAATTGCCCCTGTCATAATTTCTGAGAATTTTAACAACCTGAAAGCTCCTACAGGTTTTTCAAATCAGACTAGGCCAATGACTGTAGCAGATAAAGACATTTTTAAGAAATGGTGGGGCACAATCCCCACAAACAGCTTTAATAACTTTTCACATTGGTTTCACAAGGGAACTGAAAAAGCCATAATATTTGGTATGAGCATGCCGGAATGGACCGAATTGCTTCAAGATGCCATGGGCCCCTATGCCAACAGGTTATTAGGATTTAATTCAAGTATATGTGATCAGGCTGGCAGGATAGCTAAAACCTTTTTCAATTTTACTAGTCTAGAGAAAGAGATTAGTGAAATTACCATGAGACCACTAGATGGGCCATTTGAAGTAGCAAAAAGAGTTTTATTTAGGTGTGTGCTGCGCCAGCCACAGACCCAAATGGTCTGGGGGTCACCAGCTCACATACAGAGGGTACTTGAAGCTCTCCCCAGAAAATGTCAGGAGTTTGTAAAGCTGTATGATCCAAACTCCACAAACCTACATATGGTGCTCACTAGAGCTGAGAAGTTGTGGAATTATCACCCATACACCATTAAGGCAAATTCTGCAGTGAAGCAGTCAATGGAGAATAATCTGACTATTCACAGGCAGGAATCAGAGAGGGGTAATAGAAGGAATGTTTGTGGATATCGGAATAGTAGAGCAGGAAACTGGAGAGACAGGAATTTAAATGGCGATATTAACAGAGGAGAAAATTGGAGGCTGCGGTCAAATGAGATAAACAATAAGGCCAACTTAAGTTATTGGGAACTCAAACAAAAAAACAGGAGAATGAGAGATCAAATTGGGTTTCTAAAGAAGCAACTGACTGAGCTGGAGGGCTCAAATTAAATCATTCATTTTTTTTTATATATGTATCGTGTAATGTGTACTTTAGTTTTAAGTTCAATTAATAATTTTAAGTGTTTTTCATTATTAAGTTTTAAATGCCAATATTAAGAATGTATAGTTAATTGATGCATTCTCTTTCTAAAAAAACAATAACAGATACCTCCATTGTGATTAGTTTTGGGAGGCCACATGCAATACCATTTCTATGTAAACTGTCTGAAGTCTTATCTTGCAGGAAGAAAACCAATGAAGATAGAAGGCTTCTCACCTTTCCTTCCAGTTTTTCCCCAATAACACATATTATAGATTGTTGTTTTTCAGGTGTCTTCAGGACTGATCATACCATGAAGCTATGATGGTGGCGTTGGACAAATTAAATAAGTATAATGTATCACAATGGAGATGTAAAATGGTGCATTAGGCCAAAATAATATATATATATATATATATATATATCATAAAGGGGTAAATAATCATATAAATCAAGCAACATAAGTTAAGTAAGGGTGCGAGTGGGATGATGCAATAACAGAGGCACTTTCCAACTTGAAGTTAATAACTGTGAATGTGGTTTCTACTGCAGATGGAGTGTTGTAGTGTGAAGTAAATATATGCCTGGTTTTAATCTTTTTTTCATTCCTTTGAGGGTCTTGGAAAAAACAAAATGGTTCAAAGAGAGAGATTTGGTAAAGCAAAAGCAAGGACCAGATGCCAAAAGCAAGGACCAGATGCCAAAAGATGACAACAAAGAACTTCAGTGAACCATTATAACTTTTGTTTTACAGGCACAATTCACACTTTCTTAATAAAGATTTTACTACACACATACCCATCTAGTGTACCCACACTCACACACTCATACATGAACTTTTCCCAATATTTAAGACCATTGTATAAATGTTGCTAATGGGGTTTAGCATAGGATTTTGTGTTTCTATGTATAATTTTAAATTAATTTTTTCTAATGAATTGTATAAAGTTAGATTAGGAATTGACAGTCCTAGGAAAGTACAGAAGAGCTCATATCGCCGAGGGAATGATTCCGAAGGGATGGTGGGAGAATTTCTCCTGTAAGGTTTTCGCTCCCACTGTGTTCTTCTGTACTAGTGGGTATAACTAGAAAACGGGGCAACATAGGAGAAGAAAAAGTGAGGGAATGTGGTGACATTTTATCAATGGAATATTCACTTAGCTGTTATTGGGATCCCTTCCCCCAGGTACACCTTTCTCTCTGAACTATAGACACTCCCATTGGTCTTTTTGAGTGGCATTTGATAAGCCACTCCCTTTTGAATTGGGTTATAAAATACTGTAACACCAGAGCCTCTGCCTCTTCTTTTGTATCCTGCTCCTGCTAAAAGATGGATGATGTTGGACACAGAGAATCTGGCTAAGTATTTCTGGGATAATATTCTGTGTAGCACAATTGGGGTTAGTTTAGAAAAGTTGCCCTGTATCTTAAAATGTGGACTGTATCTGTAAAATAGATTGATATATATATATATATATATATACCTGTAAATATTTATCTTATTATTAACATATATTGATTCCTAAATAAACTGTTTGACAAATAATGGAGGACCCTCATAGAGTTTATTTCACAATTTATCTGTGTTGGTTTTAGTGGTACCACCATAGAGATTTAGTATATTATATTTAGTAGAAAGTAGAGATATTTTAAATTAATAGATAACCACAGAGGGCAGAAGCTGTGGCATGGGAGAGACAAGCAGAAAGGAGAGCAGGCTAGAAGAGGCTGCAGTCTCAGTCCCTTCACTTTGTCTGCCAATCGGTCAATTAGGGTTAAGCTGCTCAGGGGACACTACTGTTTCCACACATTGGATCAGCGATCCATTAGCCTCCTGAAGGGGAATTTCCATCCATGTTGTCGGGTAATCCCCTGTGTCGGTCGTACGGACTAGGTAAGGCAGGAATCAAAGTGTCTAACTTCTGTAGTGAGGCTTGCCATACTTTGTTGGATTCCTGTTGATCCAAGTAAAAGAATGCTGCAAATTTTTCCTCCAGTTTCTGGAAATGCTCAAGTAGCATCGATTGTATTTGTTGTATTAGGTAGGTGTCCTCCATTTTCGGCAAATGCTTCTTGCCCGCCGTAGATGATCTAGCCACACTTATAGCTGCACATAATGAGTAGGCAGATGTACAGGGGTAACAGTGAGGTTTCCAAAGCAGAATAGTCATAGTATGTGGTTTAGAGAATAGAGTGCTCTTTAGAGCAAGGACTGCGCACACAAGGCACAGCTAGGTATGGGGACGGGTTGAGGCTTTAGTTATAGGGAAAGGCCTCAAATGAATAGTCCGGTACTGAGGGCTATGGAGCTGCGTCGATACCCCAAACAAGTCTCTCCACTGTTTTAAGTTGGATATTACTAGCACTGCTTTGCAAAAATGAGAAATAGTGGAGAAAGCTTAAAGGGACATGCCACCCACATTTTTTCTTTTATGATTTAGAAAGAGAATGCAATGTTAAACATCTTTCTAATTTACTTATATTATCTAATTTGTTTTATTCTCTTGATATTCTTTGATGAAAAGCATATCTAGATATGCTCACTAGCTGATGATTGGTTGCTGCACATAGAAGCATCATGTGATTGGCTCACCATGTACACTGCTTTTTATTCAAATAAGGATATTTAAAAAATGAAGCCAAATACATTATGGAAGTAAATTGTAATGTTGTTTAAATTTCTATTCTCTATCTGAATCATGAAAGAAAGATTTTGGGTTTAGTGGCCCTTTAAGGAGTTGACGCTTAGTGCGACCAGTAAGATGGCGGCCGCCTGGAAGTCTCTCCTTCCGTTTTATTTTTAACCTTACTTCTATAATATGACAACACAAGAACAATTTTATCTAAGTTGGAGCAAGAGGTGCATTTATTCATAAAACTGGTCTGATCTTAGTTAATAAGATCCCCCAATACCCCTTGTAGCCTTCGGGACATAATAGAGGGTAACAGTTTATAAACTGCATTAAGGATATTGGTCTGTAAGATTCAATTTTATAATTTTCTTTTCCTGGTTTTAGGATTAAAGATATGTAGGATTGGAAAAATAATTTTGAAAGAGTATTTGTTTTTTTATAATAAAAGTTAAATAAATCTGTTAATTTTACTGAGATATCTTTCTTTAGTATTTTAAGGGGTCGATTTATCAAGGCTTCACAAGCCTTTCGATCCCCTACAACTGCAGGTTCTCACAATAGAATCTGCACACCTTATTTAACAAGCAGCAGTAATATGTGCCCTTGTCCACCGCAGCTTGCCTCTGGCGAAATTCAGCATTGTACATGAGGGCTATTTTGCGCTAGAGGCGAGCTGCGGCGGACAGGGGCGTGTATGACCGCTGCTTGTTAAATACAGCGTGCAGGTTCTCTTGGGAGAACCTGCAGTCGTAGGGGATCGAAAGGCTTGCGCAGCCTTTGAGGCAAGCTGCGTCGGACAGGGGTGCGTATATGCGCCTCTGTCTGCCGCAGATTGATAAATCAACCTCTATACATTTAGTTTCGCAGTTCATCTGGGCCTGGCACTTTGTTCAAAGCCGTTTTTTAAATACATTGCAAGACCTCTTCTTTTGTTATAGGCATATTTAAATTTTCCGACTGCTTTTCCCTTAAAGGGGCAGTATACACCAATTTTCATATAACTGCATGTAATATACACTACTGTAAAGAATAATATGCACAGATACTGATCTAAAAATCCAGTATAAAACTGTTTAAAAACATAATTAAAAGCTGCCAGTTTAGCTCTGTTAACAAGATAGTTGGAACACCGACTGCAAGTGAGAAATAGCATTATGAAAAGACTCTTTACACAAACAGGAACAAATAAAATAAAAATCCTTATTAGACTACACAATAATTATGTAAAGTAAAATAATATAACGTGTGTTTTCTTTTACTGATAGCGATATACTTTATCAGCCCACTTTACATTAGTGATGTCCAGTTCATGAACGAATCGTTCTTTTGAACTGGTTCTTTTCAGTGAACTGTATGGGCGCAATCCAATATAGATCGTAGTTTGCGGCGCAAGCGAGGGAACCCCCGCCGCCCGTAGTTTCAGCTCGCAACTCGAGCTATCCCATATACGGCGCCGTCAGAGGCTAAAGTGCCGTAAGTCTCACAAACCAGCGATGACCAGAAATCTGCGTAAGTACAAATTTCTGGAGTCGCCAGTGACTTACGGCACTTTAGAAACTGCCGGCGCCTACAAAACCTGACTAAAGTTATTAAATCTCCCGTACTGTCTAACACGCCTCCCAAACATAGCCCGACACGTCTAACCCTCACTATCCTAACAATAAAAAATGTATTAACCCCTAAACCGCCACTCCCGGACCCCCGCCACCTAATAAAGTTATTAACCCCTAAACCGCCGCTCCCGGACCCCACTGCCAGCTATATTGAATCTATAACCGCCTAAAGTGAGCCCCTTACACCGCCGCCATCTACCTTAACTACCCACTAAAGGTGAGCCCCTACCCGCCGCCATCTACCTTACTTACTCCCTAAAGTGAGCCCCTTACACCACCGCCATCTACCTTACCTACCCCCTAAAGTGAGCTCCTACCCCGCCGCCATCTATTTTAAAAATAGTAACCCCTAATTGAATATATTAAACACATTAACCCCTAATTTAATCCCTCTACACCGCCGCCACCTATATTAAACACATGAACCCCTAATTTAATCCCCCTACACCGCCGCAACCTATATTAAACACATTAACCCCTAATTTAATCCCCCTACACCGCCGCCACCTATATTAAACACATTAACCCCTAATTTAATCCCCCTACACCGCCGCCACCTATATTAAACACATTAACCCCTAATCTAATCCCCCTACACCGCCGCCACCTATATTAAACACATTGACCCCTAATCTAATCCCCCTACACCGCCGCCAGCTATATTAACTATATTAACCCTAATTATATTAGGGTTAATATAGTTAATATAGTTATTATATTATATATATATTAACTATATTAAACCTAATTATATTAGGGTTAATATAGTTAATATAGTTATTATATTATATATATATTAACTATATTAACCCTAATTATATTAGGGTAAATATAGTTAATATCGTTATTATATTATATATATATTAACTATAATAACCCTAATTATATTAGGGTTAATATAGTTAATATCGTTATTATATTATATATATATATATATATATATATATATATTAAGTATAATAACCCTATCTAACTCTAACATCCCTAACTAAATTCATATTAAAATAAATCTAATTAATATTAATATTATTAATTAAAATATTCCTATTTAAATCTAAATACTTACCTATAAAATAAACCCTAAGATAGCTACAATGTAATTAATAATTACATTGTAGCTATTTTAGGGTTTATATTTATTTTACAGGTAACTTGGTATTTATTTTAACTAGGTACAATAGCTATTAAATAGTTAATAACTATTTAATAGCTACCTAGTTAAAATAATTACCAATTTACCTGTAAAATAAATCCTAACCTAAGTTACAAATACACCTACTCTATCAATAAATTAAATAAACTACAAATATCTAAACTAAAATACAATTAAATAAACTAAACTAAATTACAAAAACAAACAAACACTAAATTGCAAAAAATAAAAAAAAGTTTACAAGATTTTTAAGCTAATTACACCTATTCTAAGCCCCCTAATAAAATAATAAAGCCCCCGAAAATAAAAAAAATTCCCTACCCTATTCTAAATTAAAAAAGTTAACAGCTCTTTTACCTTACCAGCCCTTAAAAGGGCCTTTTGCGGGGCATGCCCCAAAGAAAACAGCTCTTTTGCCTGTAAAAAAAAACACAATACCCCCCCCAAAATTACAACCCACCACCCACATACCCCTATTCTAAACCCACCCAAACCCCCCTTAAAAAACCTAACACTACCCCCCTGAAGATCTCCCTACCTTGTCTTCACCCAGCCGGGCAGAACTCTTCATCCGATCCGGGCGATGTCTTCAATCAAGCGGCAGAGAAGTCTTCTTCCATCCGGGCGATGTCTTCTTCCATCCGGGCGATGTCTTCAAGCAAGCGGCAGAGAAGTCTTCTTCCATCCGGCGATGTCTTCAAGCAAAGCGGCATCTTCAGTCTTCTTTCTTCACTCCTCCGCTGCGGAGCATCCATCCGGCACGACGACTGAACGAGGAATGAGGTACCTTTAAATGACGTCATCCAAGATGGCGTCCATCGAATTCCGATTGGCTGATAGGATTCTATCAGCCAATCGGAATTAAGGTAGAAGAATCTGATTGGCTGATTGAATCAGCCAATCAGATTCAAGTTCAATCCGATTGGCTGAACCAATCAGCCAATCGGATTGAACTTGATTCTGATTGGCTGATTCAATCAATTCAATTCAATAGGTGTATTTGTAACTTAGGTTAGGATTTATTTTACAGGTAAATTGGTAATTATTTTAACTAGATAGCTATTAAATAGTTATTAACTATTTAATAGCTATTGTACCTAGTTAAAATAAATACCAAGTTACCTGTAAAATAAATGTAAACCCTAAAATAGCTACAATGTAATTATTAATTACATTGTAGCTATCTTAGGGTTTATTTTATAGGTATTTAGATTTAAATAGAAATATTTTAATTAATAATATTAATATTAATTAGATTTATTTTAATAAGAATTTAGTTAGGGATGTTAGAGTTAGATAGGGTTATTATACTTAATATATATATAATATAATAACGATATTAACTATATTAACCCTAATATAATTAGGGTTAATATAGTTAATATATATAATATAATAACTATATTAACTATATTAACCCTAATATAATTAGGGTTAATATAGTTAATATAGCTGGCGGCGGTGTAGGGGGATTAGATTAGGGGTTAATGTGTTTAATATAGGCGGCGACGGTGTAGGGGGATTAAATTAGGGGTTAATATTTTTAAAATAGATGGCGGCAGGGGTAGGAGCTCACTTTAGGGGGTAGGTAAGGTAGATGGCGGCGGGGTAGGGGCTAACTTTAGGGGGTAGGTAAGGTAGATGGCGGCGGGGTAGGGGCTCACTTTAGGGGGTAGGTAAGGTAGATGGCGGCGGGGTAGGGGCTCACTTTATGGGATAGGTAAGGTAGATGGCGGCGGGGTAGGGGCTCACTTTAGGGGGTAGGTAAGGTAGATGGCGGTGTAAGGGGCTCACTTTAGGGGGTAGGTAAGGTAGATGGCGGCGGTGAAAGGGGCTCACTTTAGGGGGTAGGTAATGTAGCTGGCGACAGTGTAGGGGGATTACATTAGGGGGTTATACTTTTAATGTAGGTGGCGGCGGGGTCCGGGAGCGGCGGTTTAAGGGTTAAATACTTTATTAGGGATTGCGGCGGGGGATCGCGGTTGACAGGTAGATAGACATTGCGCATGCGTTAGGTGTTAGGTTTTATTTAGCAGGTAGTTTAGGGAGTTACGGGGCTCCAATAGACAGCGTAAGGCTTACTACGGCTGCATTTTGTGGCGAAGTGAAAATGGAGTAAGATTTCTCCATTTTCGCCACGTAAGTCCTTACGCTGTATATTGGATACCAAACTGCGCGGGTTTGGTATACCTGTCTATGGCCCAAAAAACTACAGGCAAAGGCAGAAATATACGAGCGTAACTTCTAGGTTACGCCGTATATAGGATACCAAACCCGCGCAAAATTCGGCGTCGCCGGCTTTTGCGGGTGCCGCTGCATATCGGATCGGGCCCTTTGAATCAGTTCACCAGACTGAACTGATTCGTTTGAAACAGTTCACTTCCTGAGTCTGCAGCAGAACTGGTAATACAATTCTAGAGTGAGTTCTGCTTCTGCTAACTCCTCCTTTGCAATGAATCACACAGCAGAATCAGACAGCCTCATTCTAGGATCGTATTACCAGTGCTGCTACTGACTCAAGAAGTGAACTGTTTGCAAACGAATCAGTGTACTGTTAACTTAAAGGGACACTGAACCCAAAAATTTTCTTTTGTAATTCAGAAAGAGCATGCAATTTTAAGCAACTTTCTAATTTACTCCTATTATCAATTTTTGTTCGTTCTCTTGCTATCTTTATTTGAAAAAGAAGGCATCTAAGCTTTTTTTGGGTTCAGTACTCTGGACAGCACTTTTTTTTATTGGTGGATGAATTTATCCACCAATCAGCAAGGACAACCCAGGTTGTTAACCAAAAATGGGCCTGCATCTAAACTTACATTCCTGCATTTCAAATAAAGATACCAAGAGAATAAAGAAAATTTTATAATAGGAATAAATTAGAAAGTTGCTTAAAATGTCATGCTCAATCTGAATCACGAAAGAAAATTTTTGGTTACAGTGTCCCTTTAAGGCTGTGACACACTGCAAGCGATGCGCCGCGAGGCGAAGCAGCTGCTTCGCTCCTCGTCGCGTCGCTTCTGAAGATCAAATATTTCATCTCTGAGCGCTCAGCTACGCGACCTGACGCAGCAGAGTGCTCAGAGATGAAAAGGCAGGACACACTGAGCACGCACAGCCGCATCTACACGCTGCGCGCCGCTCCGCTTGCAGTGTGTCACAGCCTTAACTCCTTTGCAATGGATCTTAACTAACGCCTTTGCAATGAATCGTTAAGTTAACAGTTCACTGATTCAAATATGAGGTAACAGCAGTTCTCAATAGACAGCAGTTCTCATAGATGTCTTGTTCAGAAAAATAGAATTATAAATTCATTAAAAAAAAAAGTATTTTCCAATAAAATATTTTATATCAGTATCCCTTTATGAATGTCACTTTTTGTCTTCAAAGATGTATTTTAACTGTTAATAAGTTTTTTGTTAGGTATGCAAATTTTAGAGAAATACAATACAGTACATAGAACATATGCTGCGTGTTGTGTGTATGTAGTATTTGATCCTGACATACTGCAGGTTCTTACAACAGAACCTGCACGCTGTATTTAACAAGCAGCGGTCATACGCGCCCCTGTCCGCCGCAGCTCACCTCTGGCGGGCTGAATTCTGCTGGTGGAATTCAGCATAACACACAAGCGCTATTTTGCACTAGCGTGCAATCCTGCCCGTGCATAGCCAATCACGCATTGGGCAGGGGGCGGGATTGCACACAAGCACAAAATAGCGCTTGTGTGCAATGCTGAATTCCGCCAGTGGAATTCAGCCCGCCAGAGGCGAACTGCGTATAACCGCTGCTTGTAAAACACTGCGTGCAGGTTCTCTTGTGAGAACTTCCAGTCGTAGGGGATCGAAAGGCTTGCGTAGCTGTTGATATAAGCTGCCGCGGACAGGGGTGCGTATATGCGTCTGTCTGCTGCAGATTGATGAATCAACCACTGTGCATTTAGTTTGGTAGTTCATCTGGCACTGGCACTTTGTTCAGTCTTTTTTTAAATAGACCTCTTCTTTTGTTATAGGCATATTTCAATTTTCCAACTGCTTTTCCCTTAAAGGGGCAGTATACAGCAATTTTTATATAACTGCATGTAATAGACACTACTGTAAAGAATAATATGCACAGATACTGATCTAAAAATCCAGTATAAAACTGTTTAAAACATAATTAAAAGCTACCAGTTTAGCTCTGTTAACAAGATAGCTGGAACACCGACTGCAAGTGAGAAATAGCATTATGAAAAGACTCTTGACACAAACAGGAATAAATTTAAAAAAAAATCCTTATTAGACTACACAATAATTATGTAAAGTAAAATATAACGTGTGCTTTCTTATACTGATAGCGAATCGATATACTTTATCAGATCACATTACAGCAATTAAAGCGTTACTTTTCTTTTGTCTTTCACTGCTTCATCAGCCCGCTTTACATCGCCGGCCTACAAAAATTTTGTGTTTAAACTTTGCCTCCGCCTAGTGGCGGTGATTAAAAATTTAATTTAAATTCTATCTACTAGTTATCTGCAGACATTATCAAACTGAGAGTGCTAAGTTAAGACGCTGTAATTTGCTCAGGTTAACTATAAACTGACAACTTAATAGCACAAACCTGTATATTTATGTAATAGCACAAAATATTATGGAAATTTATTTAAAGAAATAAGCTTTATACGCGCTGAGCTCTCTCGAAGCTAAAGCTCCGGGTGCTGCTGGGAAATAACTGTAACATGGTGCAGCGAGTTTCTAGTGCGCATGTCTGCGGGTCTGACTTCTGACGTCAGAGAAACGGAAGCCTTTTGCGGCGACAAATGTGCAACTCTAATTAGACTCTAGAGTAGAGTTGCACATTATGTCACCGCAAAAGTCTTTAGTTTCTTTAAGAGTCAGATCCGCAGACATGCGCACTAGAACAACTCACTGCACTATGTTAGTTATTTCCCAGCAGCACCCGGAGCTTTATCTTTGAGAGAGCCGAGTGGATAGAAAGCTTATTTCTTTAATTAAATTTCTATAATATCTTGTTCTAATTATATAAACATACACGCTGTGTTATTAAGTTGTCACTAATATTATTACGTCAGTAAATAACAGCGTCATAAGTTTTTTCTCCCTCAGCTTTTTAGCCTCCGCAGACAAGTACTACATTTTCCGTTTAAGGCTGTGACACACTGCAAGCGATGCGCCGCGAGGCGAAGCAGCTGCTTCGCTCCTCGTCGCGTCGCTTCTGAAGATCAAATATTTCATCTCTGAGCGCTCAGCTACGCGACCTGACGCAGCAGAGTGCTCAGAGATGAAAAGGCAGGACACACTGAGCACGCACAGCCGCATCTACACGCTGCGCGCCGCTCCGCTTGCAGTGTGTCACAGCCTTAACTCCTTTGCAATGGATCTTAACTAACGCCTTTGCAATGAATCGTTAAGTTAACAGTTCACTGATTCAAATATGAGGTAACAGCAGTTCTCAATAGACAGCAGTTCTCATAGATGTCTTGTTCAGAAAAATAGAATTATAAATTCATTAAAAAAAAAAGTATTTTCCAATAAAATATTTTATATCAGTATCCCTTTATGAATGTCACTTTTTGTCTTCAAAGATGTATTTTAACTGTTAATAAGTTTTTTGTTAGGTATGCAAATTTTAGAGAAATACAATACAGTACATAGAACATATGCTGCGTGTTGTGTGTATGTAGTATTTGATCCTGACATACTGCAGGTTCTTACAACAGAACCTGCACGCTGTATTTAACAAGCAGCGGTCATACGCGCCCCTGTCCGCCGCAGCTCACCTCTGGCGGGCTGAATTCTGCTGGTGGAATTCAGCATAACACACAAGCGCTATTTTGCACTAGCGTGCAATCCTGCCCGTGCATAGCCAATCACGCATTGGGCAGGGGGCGGGATTGCACACAAGCACAAAATAGCGCTTGTGTGCAATGCTGAATTCCGCCAGTGGAATTCAGCCCGCCAGAGGCGAACTGCGTATAACCGCTGCTTGTAAAACACTGCGTGCAGGTTCTCTTGTGAGAACTTCCAGTCGTAGGGGATCGAAAGGCTTGCGTAGCTGTTGATATAAGCTGCCGCGGACAGGGGTGCGTATATGCGTCTGTCTGCTGCAGATTGATGAATCAACCACTGTGCATTTAGTTTGGTAGTTCATCTGGCACTGGCACTTTGTTCAGTCTTTTTTTAAATAGACCTCTTCTTTTGTTATAGGCATATTTCAATTTTCCAACTGCTTTTCCCTTAAAGGGGCAGTATACAGCAATTTTTATATAACTGCATGTAATAGACACTACTGTAAAGAATAATATGCACAGATACTGATCTAAAAATCCAGTATAAAACTGTTTAAAACATAATTAAAAGCTACCAGTTTAGCTCTGTTAACAAGATAGCTGGAACACCGACTGCAAGTGAGAAATAGCATTATGAAAAGACTCTTGACACAAACAGGAATAAATTTAAAAAAAAATCCTTATTAGACTACACAATAATTATGTAAAGTAAAATATAACGTGTGCTTTCTTATACTGATAGCGAATCGATATACTTTATCAGATCACATTACAGCAATTAAAGCGTTACTTTTCTTTTGTCTTTCACTGCTTCATCAGCCCGCTTTACATCGCCGGCCTACAAAAATTTTGTGTTTAAACTTTGCCTCCGCCTAGTGGCGGTGATTAAAAATTTAATTTAAATTCTATCTACTAGTTATCTGCAGACATTATCAAACTGAGAGTGCTAAGTTAAGACGCTGTAATTTGCTCAGGTTAACTATAAACTGACAACTTAATAGCACAAACCTGTATATTTATGTAATAGCACAAAATATTATGGAAATTTATTTAAAGAAATAAGCTTTATACGCGCTGAGCTCTCTCGAAGCTAAAGCTCCGGGTGCTGCTGGGAAATAACTGTAACATGGTGCAGCGAGTTTCTAGTGCGCATGTCTGCGGGTCTGACTTCTGACGTCAGAGAAACGGAAGCCTTTTGCGGCGACAAATGTGCAACTCTAATTAGACTCTAGAGTAGAGTTGCACATTATGTCACCGCAAAAGTCTTTAGTTTCTTTAAGAGTCAGATCCGCAGACATGCGCACTAGAACAACTCACTGCACTATGTTAGTTATTTCCCAGCAGCACCCGGAGCTTTATCTTTGAGAGAGCCGAGTGGATAGAAAGCTTATTTCTTTAATTAAATTTCTATAATATCTTGTTCTAATTATATAAACATACACGCTGTGTTATTAAGTTGTCACTAATATTATTACGTCAGTAAATAACAGCGTCATAAGTTTTTTCTCCCTCAGCTTTTTAGCCTCCGCAGACAAGTACTACATTTTCCGTTCATCACGTACGTTATTGAATTCGCCATGTTACCGATGCAGTAACATTTATTTAATTTTTGGAAGCCGGCGATGAAAAGCGGGCTCAGGGATCAGTTTAAGATTTAAATTTTTATTAAAAGTCCAGAGTTTTTACTATTGTAAACAAGTCTGAAATGATAATGGTCGTTTGTATATAAAAAGTAGTAACTATCGATAAACTTGGTCATGTGTTTTAAATGTGTGTGATTTCTGTTAAAACAGAATGTTGGTTAATTAAGCACATTTCCTAAACATAAAAGGCTATTTACTTTCGCTGACGTTAGAATCAGACCCGCAGACATGCGCACTAGAACATCTTTTAATGTTTCAGAGTAGTTTCCCAGCAGCACCCGGAGCTTCGTTCTGAGAGCTGATCGTGTATAAAGATTATTTACATATCTATAATATTTTGTGGTTTTATAGAAATATAGACGTTTGTAATATTCAACTGTCACTATATTATTTATTAACCTAAGTAAACAAAATATTATTTCCGTCAGTAAACACTAATTATCTTCAATTTTCACCCTCAGCTAATAAACTTCTTCAGGCAACATCATTAACTTCTTACTAGTTACTTACGTCACGTATAGCAATGACCACAATTCTTTCTTTCAAGTTATTGATAAACAGCTTTGTAAATTATAGGTAACTCATTGAAGGCGAAGTAAAGCGCTGGTGATTTGAATATTAAATCTGTGGTCAAGGTGATTAGTTCTAAAGAAGTAGATTTGTCTACTGCTCTCGCATTTTAAGTCATTGCATATTTGCATAAACTTCCATATTATAAGATGTATTCCTCATATCTGAGGTAAACTTAGGTCACATTATTTAGAAGACAGAAGATATAAAGTGGGGTTGTTGTTCTGCTGTAAATAACATAAAGAATAATTCAGCTATAGTTCACCGGTTCCTTATAACCTAACGGTACCTTAGTGCGAGTTGTATAATCGCTTGCAGGGAGGATTTGTTGCATTTACTCGGTGAGTCAGTGAATAGAAGCTGCTGTATTACAGGGCTGTCTCTAGGAATACTCTCTCTTGTGTTATAGAAATAAACCTATATAAGGGAGATGCTATGATATTATATCGTTGGGTACAGGGCCGCCACTAGAAATTTTGGGGCCCCTGACTTAACCATTGATCACCTTGTGTGACATGCATGATAAAAAGAAATGCAGAAATTAAGAGATCACTTTTTAAAGAATCATATTTGTAAATGTGCAATCAAAAATAATGTCAGCTGTACTTGTGGATTTTGAAAATGCTGTACTCTATATGGTCTTGGTGGAACCATAAGCTGTGGTACTCATACCATTAGATCTGGTTAAATGCAGGATTTAAGCTTGTTGGTATGCATTTCAAAATTAAGTCAGCTGTAGAGTAAACTGAACAGTTTTAAGTTAACCTGTCTGAGAGTATAACATGTTATGCAGATGTAAAAATCTTAGATAAAATGCCTCCTTGTATCTGGAAAGTCCTTCCATAAAGGGGCAGTAAACTGGAATGTGATATATATCATTTGTGTATTGAGGAGGAAACATTTCTGCATGGTTTTAAATATAGAATTTCTACAGCATTGTCAAATAATCATAAATACACTGTTGCTAAAAAAAAAATGTGTTTTTATGGACCCCTGGCCCCACCATACAACTACTACCACACTGAAGTTACAATCTTAAATTGCACAAAGAAATAAAAAACATTTGCTAAGTAATTCCTACCTCCTTTGCAAATGAAAGTGATCTGCCGTTCTGACTCAGGCACACACTCTACAAACAAAGTGTCAAGTCTGTCTCACACTGTGCATAGCGGTTTAGTGCACACTCAGGAATCCTCTCAAATGCTAATACTTTACTCCTTGTAATAACATTTCCCATGCTCAATTAGTACTCTGCTGTAGTACCCACTGGTAGCTGCCAAAATTTAAAAAAAAAAAAACTTTTTTTTTTTAGTTCTTGCCTCATGGGGCCCCCCTAGCCCATTGGGCCCCTGACAGGAGTCACCCCTGTCACCCCCTGATGGCGGCCCTGGTTGGGTAACGAAAGATGTTATTGAATGATGCGAGTTTAATAGTTGATCGAGTCAGTGATTGGAGACTGCACTATATTTATATTTCTGCTATGGTTGTAGGAATATAATCACTTGCTAAGTATTAACACTTCATAGTTACGTTTCAACTTCCAAGATTCACTTTTGTAAACATAGAGTATGTAGTTGTGCAGATCAATACGTTATTACATTTCATGCTTTATTACTGATTTATTTACTGATCTTACAACATAAACATAATAAGTGATGATAATAAAATACCAGACCAGTTATAAAGTTGTGACAAATGTATCACAGATCTGTATTGTGAGGCTTCTTGTGGTGCTTATTATATACAGTAGGTTTAATGGGACACTTATTCCCTTTAGTTGGGAGGGAAGAACTTCATCCTCATCCGTCATTATTTACTCTTCTGATGCCCAGAGCAAAAGCTCCAGCAGGCACCACAAGTTATTTCCTCCATCTTCAGACAAAGCATTATATGGGGGATCAGGAGCTTCATGAGGGGCTGCAACCAATCTCTTCAGCCTGAAGGTCACTATGACAACCCTGATCCTACCAGGTGGGAGATTCACTAAATAAAAACAAAAAGCCCTTGTACTGTATATAAAACCTGTTCTGCTAATAAAGAGGTAAATCCCCACCATGAGCACTGCCTCTACTCACAGTGGTTTTGTGGCACAAGGGTGATATCTGCCCCCCCCCCACTCCTTCCCTTGTACTTAGCGCTTAGAGTGCAAGAAGTGATATTTGAACTTTTTCACCATTTATTTGTTTTTATAATACGGTACAAGGTCACATTCACCAAACTTCTGTCATGTTACTTTTATCACATAAAAAGGACATAAATTATTTCTTTAAATATTGTATTGTAAAAGATACTCATCACGGTGTGAACATTTTTTATTATATGCAACAAATTGTCTGTAGGAAAGAAATCGTTTTGTTTTTACTGGTTTCAGGGCTATACTGATTTTGTATTTATTATTTAAACACTATATTCATTTCCTGCTACACTGGGATGCTTTGAACAGGATTATGACCTACAGTTGTGTTACAAGAGCAAGACACCTTTTTTTTACTCACCATGATCCTCTACTTCACAGCATACAAAGGCACTAATGGCAGTTCTTTTATTCAGAATAAAAGTGATACTAAACTTTTTTTTAAATAAAGATATCAAGAGAACAAAGAAAAATTAATAATTGGAGTAAATTAGAAAGTTGCTTAAAAATGCATGCTCTATCTGAAACATGAAATAATAAAATTGGGGTTATTATCCCTTTAACCCTTTGAGTGCTAATGACAACTCTGAGCCATCAGAAATTGTCCCTGTCAGGTGCTGACGATGGCTCAGAGCCGTCGGTAGCACTCACGAACTTTAGGCCAATCTTGGGGCTCCCACTGACTCCCACCCAGGAAAATCTGGGCTGTATAGTGACAGGCATCGCCGGGGCTTCACGTTTGCCGTGGTGATGTCACATGTAATGACGCAATGACATCACCACACCAACTTTATTTAAAGTTGACAATGGAAAAGTAAAAATAATAAAAAAGCTCAAAACCAGCTTAGCACCCAGGTGGGAAATGGCTTAGCAGCCAAAGGGTTAAATAATAAATATTGTGTCTCTTTTGTCTGTTTTAAATAAATGCCCAATATTTCAGAAAATTCTGTAATTCTTTATTGAAAATAAATTTTTATTTTCATTAGTTTAAATAGTTATGTTAAGAAAAACAAATTAAGATAGAGAAAAGTATCTTGCATGCCAATGGGACCTTGGTATGCTTTATTCATAATGTAGTTTCTTTATATACACACTTTAACCAATGGCTGCATCCTATGCATCACATACAACTTTATTTGTAGTTTTGCAGTTTAGTTCTGGACAAATAAATGCAAATGAATATGCCTTTGGCCGATAAAGGGCAGGTGCATGTACACTAATCCACCCCTTAGGTCGATAAAGGCAGATGTATGTGCAGTAATCCACTCCTTAGATAAAGAAAGGGCAGATGCACGTGCATTATGACACTCCTTAGGATGATAAAGGCAGATGCTTGTGCAGTAATCCACTCCTTAGGCCGATAAAGGGCAGATGCATGTACAGTTATACACTCCTTAGGACAATAAAGGCAAGTGCAGTAATCCACTCCTTAGGCCGATAAAGGCAGATGCATGTGCAGTAATCCCCTCCTTAGGATGATAAAGGTAGGTGCATCTGCAGTAATCCACTCCTTAGGCGATAAAGGCAGATGCATGTGCAGTAATCCATTCCTAAGGCCAATAAAGGCAGATGCATGTGCAGTAATCCACTCCTTAGGTTGATAAAGGACAGATGCGTGTGCAGTAAACCACTTTTTATGCCGATAAAAGGCATATATATGTGCAGTAATCCACTTCGTAGGCCGATAAAGGGTGGATGCATGCATGTGCAGTAATCCACTCCTTAGGCCGATAAAGGGCAGATGTATGTGCAGTAATCCACTACCTAGGCCTATAAAGGCAGATGCATGTGCAGTAATCCACTCTTTAGGCTTATTATGGGCAGGTGCATGTTAAATATTCCACTCCTTAGGCCTATAAAGGGCAGATACATGTGCAGTAATCCACTCCTTAAGGCTGATAACGGCAGACACATGTTCAGTAATCCACTCCTTAGGCCGATAAAAGCAGGTGAATATGCAGTAATCCACTCTTTAGGCCGATAAAGGCAGATGCATGTGCAGTAATCCCCTTCTTAAGGCTGATAAAGGCAGATGCATGTGCAGTAATCCACTCCTTAAGCCGATAAAGGGCAGATGCATGTGCAGTAATCCACTATTTAAATACGATAAAGGCAGATGCATGTGCAGTACTCCACTCCTTAGGCCGAAAAAGGCAGATGCATGTGCAGTAATCCACTCCTGAGGACAATAAAAGCA
Organism: Bombina bombina; assembly: GCF_027579735.1. Taxonomy (NCBI): domain Eukaryota; kingdom Metazoa; phylum Chordata; class Amphibia; order Anura; family Bombinatoridae; genus Bombina; species Bombina bombina. The sequence goes on from NC_069508.1 coordinate 178,032,991, forward strand.
GGTGAATATGCAGTAAACCACTTTTTAGGCCGATAAAGGCAGATGCATGTGCAGTAATCCAATCCTTAGGCCAAGAAAGGGTGAATGCATGTGCATTAATCCACTCCTTAGGTCAATAAAAGGCAGATGCATGTGCAGTAATACACTTCTTAGGCTTATAAGAGGGCAGGTGCATGTTCAATAATCCACTCTTTAGGCCTAAAAAGGGCAGATACATTTGCAGTAATCCACTCCTCAAGGATGATAAAGGCAGATGCATGTGCAGTAATCCACTCTTTAGGTTTATTATGGGCAGGTGCATGTTCAATAATATACAAAAACCAACAACTCAAAAGCGCCAATTACTAAGATTTTCACTATTACTTTCAATCTTTTTTAAAATGTCCTCAAAATGCATATAATAAAATGGAAACAAATATAAGTAAAAAATATATAAAATCTGAATAAAAAATAATAACATTCAAATGTTCATATTAAGATCCTGCTTTGCTGTGGATAGTGTCTTTATGTGAAAAACGTATCACAGTGTCCAATTAGAAACGAGAGAACATGGAGTGCAAAAGGAAGAAAAAAGAAGAAATCATGGTGCAGTATATCCAAATAAAAATATAATTTATTATTTAAAGGGACACTGAACCCAAATTTTTTTCTTTTGTGATTTAGATAGAGCATTCAATTATAAGCAACTTTCTAATTTACTCCTATTATCAATTTTTCATCGTTCTGCTGGCTATCTTTACTTGAAAAAGAAGGCATCTTAGCTTTTTTTTTTTTGGTTCAGTACTCTGGACAGGACTTTTTTATTGGTGGATGAATCTATCCACCAATCAGCAAGAACAACCCAGGTTGTTCACAAAAAATAGGCCGGCATCTAAACTTAAATTATTGCATTTCAAATAAAGATACCAAGAGAATGAAGAAAATTTGATAATAGGAGTAAATTAGAAAGTTGCTTAAAATGCCATGCTCTAGCTGAATCACAAATGAAAAAAAATTGTGTTCAGTGTCCCTTTAAGCAAAAAACATTTACAAACTTGACCACAAACAATCGCTTAGATTACGAGTTTGGCGGTTACAGGGGTGCGTTAGCTACACGTCTTTTATTTCTTACGCGCACTGTTTTTAACGCTGGTATTACGAGTCTCAAAACCACCTCCTACCGCGACTCCTACCGCATTTATTTAATACGCGTAATCAAGCCCGCGTTAAACAGTCTCCCATAGAGATCAATGAGAAATCAGAGAAGCACGCATTTTTCACCTAACACTCGATCTCGCGAGAAGTACGCACTGCTCTGTCATATTACGTATACCACATAATGCACAACAAAAACACACAGCAAATGTACTAACAATCACAAAACATAGCACACACGCATTACAGATTCACAAGCGGGGAAAAAAAAATAAAAAATTACACTAAACGAGGAATACAGATATAACAGAGGTAAGCGCGGTGTAGCTGCATCCGGAACCGGCAAATGTGGAATGAACTGAAATCCTCCAATGAGTAACGCTGAAAGAGTGCCGTAGCCTGCGATATGACTCAGGATCGCCCAGATTAATCAAACAAGGAGAGAGAGCGGCAGGCACTGCAAAAACCAGGCGGGCTCACATTAAAGTTGAAAAACTGAAAAAACTTTAATGAAAGTAATCTCAAAAATTAACATACAAGGCAAGACACAAGTACAGGGGGGGAAGAAAAAGAGTGTCAAGGAAGGCCTGACGCGTTTCGCGCCTGCCGCTCTCTCTCCTTGTTTGAGGAATACAGATATACCTTACGATCCTAAAACACGGAACAAAACAACACAAAAAAAAATGCACACTCATACACAAGCAAAACACTCGCATTCAACATTAAGGAATATTAGTACAAACAAACATTTACAACACTTCACAAATACGACACCAAATCAACATTTACATTTACACATAATACTATTGCCCAATGTTATGGAAAACGATCACTATGACATCATCGCATTTTACAAATTCCTCAAATACTAACTCAAAATGAGCATGCGCATATTCACACAACTAATACACATTGAACACATACTAATTACTAACAAAGCACACCTGAACACAATTTACAAGGCAAACCGGTACATCATTAAACATTTACACAGGGTATATAAGCACGCCACAAGCATGGCTTCTTTGACTGTGTTGCTGGTGGGTTTTTGGAGATTAGAGAGAGATTTAGTGCCTTATTGTGAGAGTTAGTGTTAGTGTGAGACAGTGAGTTAGTGTTATTGTGCAAGTTAGTTAGTGGTAGAGTGAATTAGTGGTAGAGTGAATTAGTGGTAGAGTGAGTTAGTGGTAGCGTGAGTTAGTGGTAGCGTGAGTTAGTGGTAGCGTGAGTTAGTTAGTGGTAGTGTGAGTTAGTTATTTGTAGTGTGAGATAGTAAGAGAGCAGTATTGAGCGAGAGTTGGTTTGGGTGAGTGTGCGAGTGGTTTTTCTGTATACGTAACACATTTACACGCAAACACATTCAATACATACATACATACACTTATCAATAACACTACATACACTCCATACCCCATCCCCTCTCATACTACACTCCATACCCCATTCCCATTCATCCCATACCCCATTTCCTTTCATCCCATACCCCATTCCCTTTCATCCCATACCCCATTCCCTGTAATTCCATACCCCATTCCCTGTAATCCCATACCCCATTCCCTGTAAACCCATACCCATCCCATAGTTAGATTTTGTTTACATATCCTCATTTTTGTCTTCTTATATATATTTTTTTGTTAAATACTCCTTACCCTCTTTTATTTATATCCCTTTCACACTTTGAGCACTTTTTATTTTTTGTTATTAATTTTGACCCCCTTTCATTTGGGCACATTCACTTTATGTTGGAGTATGTCGGGAGGGTGGGATAAGGGGCAGATTAGCCCGGAACTATTACAGTTCCTCACGACTGAGTTGAGACGAGAGGTTATAGAGGACGTCAGGCAGGAGTTTCGTCAGGAGAGGGAGGGGGAGAGGGAGAGGAAGACGAAGAGGAACAGGACAGGAAGGGGGACAGGAAGGGGGGGAGGAAGTGGTGGGTGGACCGGGTCACTATGTTCAAGATGAACAAGTGGCTGGGCCCAGTGGCGGACAGCGTAGAGCTTCACAGTCCGGGAAACAGAGGACACCATCACAGGGGAAAGCCAAGCTGACTAGGGAGGCGAGGTATACTATGGAGGAGAAGGAGGCCCTCATAGAGGCTTATATGCTGAGGGCTAAGAGGCTGCAGGCTCAGAAGGCCACCCTGAGGGGGAAGAGGAAGTTATGGCTGGAGATCAGGGATGCAGTTAATGCAGTGGGGGCCCGTAACAGGGATGTTGAGTCAATCAAGCACCGCTACTGGGACTGCAAAATGGAACTAAAAAGAAAAATATCGAGGGAGTACCAATACGCAACAGGGACCGGTGGCGGCCCAGAAATGACTGTTGAGTAATCCAGATGAGAGGATATGTTGCGTCCCAGCATTTCCGAGGTGGCCATAGTCGGGATCGGAGTAGTCGATACCGGGAACCTGCCACTCTCATCTGACGGTAAGCTCATTTAATAATATCGTAGCATCAAAAATAAAAAATGTATTTAAAGGGACCTTAAACCCAAATTTTTTCTTTTATGATTCAGATAGAGAATATCATTTTAAACAAATTTCTGATTTACTTATGTTATCTAATTTGCTTCATTCTCTTGATATTCCTTCCTGAAAAGCATATCTAGATAGGCTCAGCAGCTTCTGATTGGTGGCTGCACATATTTGCCTCATGTGATTGGCTCACCCATGTGCATTGCTATTTCTTTAACAAAGGATATCTAAATAATGAAGCAAATTAGATAATAGAAGTAAATTGGAATTTTGTTTAAAATTATATTCTCTGTCTGAATCCTGAAGAAATTTTTTGGGTTTAATGTCCCTTTAAGGATATGATTAATGGTATTATGCTTTTTAACACATTATTACGTGAACCCATTCACAATTACCTTGTGATTACATTAGTATCCAGGCTACAGGTTAGGTGTGCATTTAAACAGACTGAAAACAAACGCAAAAACATTCAGATTGACCAGATAGATATCAGAAACACGGTTTGGAAAATGCGGAAATCGTATTGATTGTTATATTTCAAAGTGGATTAATGAGTCTGCATTTGTAATTTTATTGTAAGCAAAAGCATTTACATCTTTATTTGGAACTATGCTAATATATACATTTCTTTCTTTTTGCAATATACAGAGTCTGGGGAGGAGGCAGCACACCAACTACAGACTCTTCCTTCACCCAGGTATGAGAGTGGTGGAGATGACTTGCCACCTCAGGGAGACATGGAAGACATCCCTCTATACTCCTCAGAAGAAGAAGCCCCCACTGCACCAGCAGCCCCTCCTGCACCAGCATCCCCTCCTGCACCAGCAGCACCTCCTGCACCAGCAACCCCTCCTGCACCAGCAGCCCCTCCTGCACCAGCAGCTCGTCGGGCACCAGCAGCCCCACAGGAGGAGATACCAGAGGTGCGGATATTACAAGATTTTCAAGAACAGATGCGTGCCTCCCGGAGGGAAAATATTCAAAGCAGAATGCAGATGTCAGAAGATATTCATGCCATTCGAGAAGGACAAAATGAGATCATAAATACTCTCAGAGCTATATTGCAGGTCCTCCGGGAGGCGCATAACGCGCCATCTGCTGCTGGGCCATCTGATCTTGGGCCATCTGCTGCTGGGCCATCTGATCCTGGGCCATCTGCTCCTGGTACTCCTCAACCTCCTCCTCAGCTGGGTCATCCCAGTACTCCTCCTTCCCCTCTTCCACAAACATCTGCCATGAGAACTCGTCGGAGGGGGCAGTTGCCCCCCCTAGAGCCTCAGCCTCATGGGAAGAGGGGAAGGAAGAGGAAGTAAGTAGGAAGTAAGTATTTTTTCCTATATATATATATATATTTATTTATTTAATGTGTAATGGATAGGTATGTGATGATGTGGTCTCTGCTTCTATGGGACTGGGTCCATGGAGGCAGATTGTTTGCAAAGTGTGAGTTACAAGTGTGTGGACACCACATCATCACATACCTATCCTTGTTCATTACATTGATTGGTTTCTGTGATGTGATGTCCAAAATGTTTCCCTATTCTCAAACAAAATGACCATTACAATTATACATGATGGCATATTACTGTTTGAATGCCAACAACACAGCTTAAAGGGACAGTCAGAACATTATTGTTTTTTACAAAGAAAACACTTTTATTAAGCATTATCAAGTTTGGAAAAACAGCACTTAGAGAAATACACATTTTACTTCTGTGATTAACCTTGTATCTATGCCTCGGGAAAATGACCACTTATTTATGTTCTTTTTACAGACCAACATTTCAGCCAATCACTGATCAATCCAGGGTAACTATACTGTATGAGCTCAATGTTTTCTATATGAAGATGCATCCAATCTATGGCACATCCTTGATTGCGTAAAAAATGCCATCCAATCTATGGCGCATCCTTGATCGCGTAAAAACGCCATCCAATCAAAGGCGCATCCTTGATCGCGTAAAAACGTCAGCCAATACAAGGACTCATTTGAAAGCTTGGCAGATGATGTCTTAAGCAACATGGCGCCACATCCGAGATCACGTAAAAACGTCAGCCAATACAAGGACTCATTTGACAGCTTGGCAGGTGACGTCTTAAGCAACATAGCGCATCCGAGATCGCGTAAAAACGTCAGCCAATACAAGGACTCATTTGACAGCTTTGCATTTCAATAAGAAACGTATTTATATTTTATAAACTAGTATGTGCTATATTGGTAGCTAGAAATGTCCTGCTAGATAACGTAATAGTGTGATATATGAAATATAATCCATTGTTGAAACTAAGGATATATTTCATTAGAAGCAGAGGATTATTAAATATTTAGCAAGCAGCAGGGTTTAAATAGACCTGAAAACAACATTTTATGTTACACGATTATGTAGGACATTGCAATTTGAAATACATTTTCACATTGAATTTTAATCTTTGGATTATTGTGTTTCATGTCTCTTTAAATGTGAAATAATGCTAGGAGATACATTATGAAAATAGGAATTGTTTATACATTATATGTTACCTATAGCTATGGTGTCCATCTTTACAATTTAAAAAGGGACACATGAGAAATACATATGTCAGGGATGTTTTAAGATATGTTAAAATTTATTTGGAATAACAACGAAACATGTATTGATCAAACATGTCACTTATTCAAGTTGAAATATGGTCATCCTACTTATAGCAATATATCGTAGGATAATTAAAGAGAAAAAAGAATAAGAGAAAGATATAAATAATCTAAAATATGCGCATTACACACAGTAATTGATTTTGGTACACTACTACAATAAGATATAAGTGAAATTGGAATACAAGTGCTCAACATTCAAATAAGAGTCTGTTTTTATTAATATTATATGTCCATGTTGATGTAAAAAGGACACAAATACATTAGAAATGCATATCCATTCTTTAAGAATTATGGTCAGCATCACTTAAAGGGACATGAAATACAAACAATTAAGTTTCTGGATTCACAGACAGGATACTATTTACATCAAATTTTCAATTTACATAGATTATATCATTATATCAATTTTGGGATCATTTGTTAAAGGTGCATCAATTCACGAATAGTTTAGAAATGAACACATGGATGTGCAAATATATATATATATATATATATATATATATATATATATATATATATATATATATATATATATATATATACAACCAGCAATATATATATAGATAACTTCAGTCCTATGCTAATCATAATCTGGCAAAGATAAACCTTTATGAAAAGTATATCAAGAAAATGACTCAAATTCAATTTGAGATGTAAATATTAAATTTATTGACAATAGTAATATATTTATGAATCATGAAAGACCATTATTTTGTCCAATGTCCCTTTAAGGATTAACCACATAAACTATAGATTTCAATCAATGACATGAATAAAGAGGACAAATAATATTGGAATGACATGTATTTTATTATTATGTCATAAAACATAAAGAAATAAGATAACAAAAAAACATATTTAAAAATCTGCCCCATTGGAGCCATTTGACAAGGTAAAAGAGTGCATCCAATCTATGATCCTTGGAGGGAGTTGAAAAGGGCCAACAAAGGCCAGCACAGCCCCATTGGAGCCATTTGACAAGGTAAAAGAGTGCATCACAGACCTTGGAGGGAGTTGACAAGGGCCAACACAGCCCCATTGGAGCCATTCGACAAGGTAAAAGAGTGCATCACAGTCCTTGGAGGGAGTTGACAAGGGCCAACAAAGGCCAGCACAGCCCCATTGGAGCCATTTGACAAGGTAAAAGAGTGCATCACAGTCCTTGGAGGGAGTTGACAAGGGCCAACAAAGGCCAGCACAGCCCCATTGGAGTCATTTGACAAGGTAAAAGAGTGCATCACAGTCCTTGGAGTGAGTTGACAAGGGCCAACAAAGGCCAGCACAGCCCCATTGGAGCCATTTGACAAGGTAAAAGAGTGCATCACAGTCCTTGGACGGAGTTGACAAGGGCCAACTCAGCCTCATTGGAGCCATTTGACAAGGTAAAAGAGTGCAACAGGCACAACAACAAAAACAAAATGGCCAAATGGCAACCATAAAAATGAACAAACATAGTAACATGTGGATGAAAGATTTGTATCTGCGCCCTCAGAGCATCTACGGATCCTCCACTTATGGGGCATCAGCATCACCCTCATCGTCCTGTGCATGTCCAGCTACAGATTCAAGCATTGACTCTACACGCATCATACGTTGTAGAGTCTATTGCTCAACCTGTAACTGGGCATGCGTGGTGTCATATATCCTTCCCAGGAACAGACTGTTCCTCTCACGGCCTGCTCTATACGTGCTAGAGTCTCTAGCATCAGCCATGCTGAGTCAAAACCTAAAATAAAGCAAACAAAGAATATTAATGATAATTACATAACATAATAAAAAGAGAGCAAAGATACATTGTAATAATAAAGACAAATCATTATTATAATTAAATATTCTATCTCGAAGATTTACACATTAAATATGTTTTTCACACATAAACCATTAAAGGGACAGTTTACTCAAACATGTTCTCCCCTTTAATTGGTTCACAACGATCCACTTTACCAGCTTGAGTGTATTAAATTGTTTACAATTATTTCCATTGTCCTTACATTGGCATTTGAAAAAGTTGAGTTAGCCTGTGGTATCCACACCTATCCTTAAACCTTTTGGCCTCGAGGCCAAGCTGATTAAACACAGCAAGCAGAACAAATTACACTCCCAGTGGGTTATAGAAGAGATAAGGTACTAAAAAGTTATTTTTCTATTGTTCTATCCAAGTAGTGGTGATTGGTATATAGAGTAATATGAGATCAAATATGTTATAATGTGGATTTAGAATGATACTTACAACTATGCCTGGGAAGGATAATCTGACACCCAGGACAATGAAGGTGGGGACTGGGGGGAGGGATGGGATTGGGATGGGGATGTAAGGGGGGTGGGTTGGCATTGGGCTGGGGAGGTAAGGGGGGAGGGATAGGATTGAGCTGGGGAGGGATGGGCTGCTGCTCTGGGTTAGCCCGTAGAGCTGGGAAATCAGGGGCCTGGGGAATTGGGGGCTGGTCAGGTGGGGGAGCTGTACAGGCCAAAATACGGGGAGAGCAGCGAGTGGGGGCAAAGGGGCGTTTTTTGGGAGGGAAAGGAGGAATGGGAAGATCCGGGAGGAGCTTCTCTCTGGGGAGGGACTTCTACCTTGGGAGGGGACTGGGTAGGGTCGGGAAGCTGATGCACAGAAGAGGAGGGTCCATCTGAAATAGATAATAAAAATATATTAACATCTCATACATCATGAAATGAAATCAAGGCATTTAAACATGATTATGTATTATGTATTCTTTAAAGTTCTTTTGAATTTCTAAACAATGATGACATAAGGAATGGATATGGTCTGCATATAGGCACTCAGATGAATAGCAATGACTGTCTGTACAATCAGAAGATGATTATTGTGGTCTGGCATGGAATATGCATGTGACATCATGTTGTCATTAATGACAAATCATACATAAATGAAAGAAAAATACAAACATATGTTCATGTTGCATGCTATAAAAAGGGGGGCAGTAGTGTTTTCTAAAAATAATGGAATAATAATTTTTAAAGTGCCAAAGCTGTAGACTTTGATTTTCTTCCAGATAATGTTTTCAAACAATAATACATGTTGGATACATGTTATATATTTTTCACATACCATCAGACTCCAAGGGAGCCTCTTCCTCCTCCATCCCACATGTTACATCAATCTCTGTAAAACATAACATGTTATGTACACGTTAATATCAGATATTATAACATATGTTACTGTTGCTCAAGGACACACATCAATGTTGCATTAAAGATATACTGAGCCAAAGTTATGATTTACATCATTTTGATGGAGCATACAAATGACATTAGATGTGTTATTCTCGATGAGTAATAATTACATTTTAGTGTCTATATTTTTACAATTATTTCAAAAGCAGAGTACATGGAACATTTAAGAGTTCTCATGTGTGTCTCACTTCATGATTGTTGTCTAAATTTATACTAAAAAGAAACATATGCTATCCATGTTCTGAAGAACAAAGGTGTAGACTAAGAAGCTTTGATATCTTAATCTTTCCAGATTAAAAATAAATAGATATATAATCAAAGGAGTAAATTATCTGTTTTATTCAAATGTAATGCTTCATCATAATCATGATCATAATATTTATTACAAATACACCTTTAATGACATTCAATGAGTCAATGGACTTACCCAAGTCCTGCAAAGCCATCTCATCATTGGTGCCGGATCCCTCTGGGCTCCCCACAGCAACTATATCTATTAACGATATAGATATATATTAGTGAACACAGTTTTGACATCACTAAATCCCATCAGTATCGAATTTTCAAAAGAATATACTTAGAAATGTGAAGAATAGACCACTAATATGAACAATAAATGCATGAGTTAATCAAGTTGATTATAAAGAAAATTATGTCTTTAACATATGTTTAATTTCTTAATAAATTAGACAGACTAATCATCTCATATGATTCTATTGCATATCTAAATATACCTGTTGATAGTTGTTTTTGAAATAATACACACAAACAACACATTGAATAACAACTGGTGAAACATCAAACCAAAGCCATGTGGCACATAGATCCATTTTTGCAATGTACATTAATCTTTTTTTGGACACAACACATATTGATCACAATGCAAAACTGAATTTATTATGAAAAATATGTCATCATGACATCATGTGATATGATTTTCTAATAAGGATAACAATAGACTGAAGCAATTTAGATAATCAAATCCAAATTGAAATTATTGTGAAATCACATGTCTAAATCCTAAAAGTGAAATGTTTGTTTTCATGTCCCTTTAATGATAAGAATAAACAAAAAAAATGTATGAAATGTATATTTTTAGATTCTGCACTTTTTCAAAAATGTGTTAGTGTTGTCTAAATGTACAAATCTATTTGTATTTACACGAGTTCATTGTTTCCTCAATTAATGTCTAAATAAAGAGATCCTGTATTCTTATTTTCAATCTTTTATGTTGTTGACTGTAGCTTTAATTCATTTGGTGTCTTCTTGCATTCTCAACAATTGATAGAGATAGTTCATTGTTTATTTGTTCTTGCTAGTATAGCTTTTATAATGTAGAAGAATGTAAATAAGGATACTGTATTCTTCCCATATATACTAATTACGTATACATTTGACCAACATGTCTAAAGCAATGCCAGTTACAGCAAACACATGTTCATGTGTGTCATGAGATGCAGGACATATGCAGGACACAGCAATGATGGTACAACTCTATTTTATTACAGAGCATAGCAATACACATCCAGACAGGTTGATTGTACTAAACTAACTGCGACACAGACACCGGACCTAAGCCCCGCCCACCAGCTAGTGACATCACATCCTGCTATCATCACATCTTCCCCTTTTTCAAAGGCAAAGCATACATTCGCATATATTAAATAACAAGGTACACCAACAGGGTATACAACAACATTTTGTTTTAGAACATTATAAGAACAGATGGATTAGAAAACATGAACAAATAAATTACATCCTGACTTGGACATCGGGGTAGACTACCCTAGTCCACAGTGACCATGGGATTATTCTGCCCATACTTCCGGTCACTGTTCTAGCTAAAGTCAGTCCCTGTATCGGGCCGGAAGCCTCACCACTCTTCCGCTTGATGTAACTTTGCATGAACTGTCCTCTGATACAGAAGATGGTGAACAAGAGTCTGCTGGAGGCAAAGATATATCCCCGCTATGATCTTGCTGAGGGGAAGGCACCTCTCTTAGAACAGGAGATCCCACCGGCGGTGGTACTGAGGTATCCGGTTCCAGACTCTCAGGTACAGGCTGAAGATGTCTTCGGTTACGGCGTGTAACCGTCCCTCCCTCTGTAAGGACTGTGTAAGACCTTGGTTCTGGAGAGCGGCCCACTACCGTAGCAGGCGTCTTCCATTTCTTCTCATCATCCAGTTTAATTCTGACACTTTGGCCCGCTTTCAGTTCCTGTAAAGGCCTGACAGAATGTCTCCTGTCGTAGAAGAAACGATAACCCTTTTTGGCCTCTTCATCCCTCCTAAGGACTTCGTCCCGAGGAACAGGGCCAGGCGGCTTGAAGACACCCACTGAGGGTAAAGTGGTGCGAATCTGGCGTCCTAGCATCAGCTGTGCCGGGCTAAACCCGGTGGCTTGAATGGGCGTCGCCCTGTATGACAAGAGGGCTAGGTACGGTTCAGATTGCTTTAGGATGAATTTTGTTGTTTGAACTGCCCTTTCAGCCATTCCGTTGGCCTACGGATAATGTGGACTTGACGTGGAATGTACAAAATCATATTCCCTGCTGAAAGCACTGAACTCTGTAGAAGCGAACTGCATGCCATTATCACTCACCAGCTCCATTGGAATGCCCCAGCGGGCGAACAAGCTCTTCAGGCGAATGATAACGGCCTGACTTGTGATATCATTCAGGGGTGCTATTTCCAAATACCTGGAATAGTAGTCGATAACAACAAGAAACTTTTTCCCGTGCAGTTCGCACAAATCAGCAGCTATTTTCTTCCACGGCCCCGCAGGCAGCGGAGTAGACATTAAGGGCTCCCTTCTCTGAGTAGGCCGGCGTTCCCGGCAAAAGGCACATTTAGACACGTGATTTGCAATGTCGGAGCTGATCCCAGGCCACCACACAGCTGTAGCTGCTCTTTCTCTGCATTTTGTAATGCCTAAGTGGCCATCGTGAATCCTGTTTAACATCTCCTTCCTCATGCTGACAGGAATTACAATACGGTCTTGGAACAGTACCAACCCCTCCAGCTCCGTGAGCTGTGACCTCTCTGGCTGGTAAGCATTTAAAGACATCCAGGCTGCCCGGCTCTCGGGCCAGCCATCTCTTATGTACCTTATAACTTCTTGCAGATCTGTGTCCAAATATGTCTCTTTCTTTATCTCTTCCAGTTTCCTTGAAGAAATGGACTTAGAGGCCAGAACCGAATCAACATACACTTTTACATCCGACTCTGTGGAGGATTCTTCAGCAGCAGCCAGCGGGAGCCTGGACAGTGTATCTGCCACAACCAGCTGCTTCCCCGGCACATGCACTGCCTGAACATTGAACCTGAGTAGTCTCATTAAAAGTCTCTGGCATCTCAAGGGTGTTTTGTCGATGTCATAAGAATTGATAAGAGGGACTAGCGGTTTGTGGTCAGTTTCCAGACTAAATTTCTCCAAACCCACTAGATAACGCTGAAAGCGCTCACAGGCCCAAACTGCAGCCAGGCACTCTTTCTCAATTTGAGCGTATTTTGACTCCGCAGCCGTCAGTGTGCGGGAACAGTAGGCGATGGGCTGTAGTTTGTTGTCATTCAGTTGCAGGAGTGCAGCCCCCAACCCATAACTGCTTGCATCAGCACTAACCACAGTCTTTTTTGAAGGGTCGTAGAACCCCAGCACTGGGGCAGACCCCAGCAGGGACTTAGCATGCAGGAACGCTTTTTCTTGTGAGGGTCCCCAGACCCAGGCAACATCTTTCTTAAGCAACTCTGTGATAGGGTGCAAAACTGTAGATAAATCTGGAAGAAACTTGCCCACATAATTTACAAGGCCCAATATCTGTCTCAGCTCATGTACATCCGAAGGGCTTTTCATCTGTTCGATAGCCCGAATTTTCTCGGGGTCCGGCTTGATGCCATCCCCGTTGATGATATGCCCAAAGTAGCATAATTCAGTTTTCCTAAAATGACATTTTTCTTTATTCAGCTTCAGCCCAGACTCTTTGATAGCCTGCAGCACACAACTCAAACGCTGATCATGCTTTTCCACTGTAGACCCATACACTAGAATGTCGTCCATGACGACTGCTGTGCCCACGTGGCCACTCAGGAGAGAACTCATTTCCCTCTGAAAGATCTCAGGAGCGGAGGATATCCCAAAGGGAAGTCTGCAGAAACAGAACCGACCTACCGGAGTGATAAAGGTAGTCAGTTTGCGGCACTTTGGATCCAGGGGGATCTGCCAAAAGCCGCTAGAAGCGTCTAATGTGGAAAAGAACTTCGCCCCAGCCAACTTCGGGGCTATATCTTCCAGTGTCGGCAGCACAAATCTCTCCCTCTTCACTGCCTCATTCAACCTTTTCAGGTCCACACAGATGCGCACCTTTCCGTTTTTCTTTGCAACTGGAACAATGGGGGCACACCAATCAGTTGCTTCAACAACCTCTTCAATAACCCCCATAGACTTCATGCGCATGAGCTCTTTCTCCACTTGAGGCATGAGCGGGAACGGAATTCTACGAGGAGTAGAAATACTGTACGGGACTGCGTCACTTTTAAGTGCTATACGGACAGGTTTGCAGCTCAGTAGGCCCAACTCGCCAAACATATCTTCAGAGATCTCATTCACTCTGGCCACGAGGCCCAAGTCACAGGCTGCTTTTCTGCTCAATAAACTGTTAACACACTGACCTCGGATCACATGCACCCACATGGTGAACTTCCTTTGTTTGTACTCACAGCTGGCAAGAAATTTCCCCACACAATCAATGCGGCCACCAGGACTATGAACATTTGTAGTAACCTTCGCCAGCTGGGGCTGTCGAGGCAGTTTCATAAATTCAGCAAAAGACATTACAGTGATATCAGCTCCTGTGTCAATCTTAAAATCAACATTGGCTCCCATTACAGTAAAGGTAACTTTCCAATCTTCCTCTGAGCTTGTCCGTTCCACAACAGACCCCACAAAAGACACTTCCTGACCCTCCTGGTCACTGTCCACCTGCATCTCCTTAATGTATTCAGTTTTACACACCACTTCAAAATGGCCTATTCTGTTACATTTTCTGTATCTTTTATCTCTGGCCGGGCATATAGCACTCTGATCATGAGCCCGGTAGCACCGTGTACATCGGCCATGTTGCGCCCATCCACTTCTAGGCCTTTCCAGTACTTTAGATCTACCGCTCACACTGTGCCTTTCACTAGTAATTTTCCTAGACTGTTGCACTTCATCCACAATACTCTCAGACCTCAGATCAGCACTTTGCTTTTTCACCAGTTCACTCTGGCGGGCCATCCTAATAGCCCCGTCTAATGTTAAATCAGGCTCTAACTGCAGCTTCAGGGAGACTTCAGCATCTGCAATTCCAATAACTATTCTGTCTCTGATTTGCTCTTCTTTAGCAACACCAAACTCACAGAATTCAGCTAATTCATACAGGCTGCGCACAAATGACTCCACAGATTCTCCCACACGCTGATTACGTTTGTGAAAACAAGCTCTCTCATGAATCACATTTCTTTTGGGCACAAAGTGGGCACTGAGTTTATCCATAACTATATCAAAGTTAACTTCTTCCCCTTCTTGGAAAGTAAAAGCATTGAACACTGGCTCTACATCTTTCCCCATAGAGTATAAAAGAGAATTAACTTGTACTTCACCACTCTCCTTGTTCAGTTTGGATGCAATCCTGAAGCGCTGAAACCGCTGACGCCATGTGGGCCAAGCTGCAGGCTGAGAAAAGTCAAAAGGCTCAGGTGGGGTAAACTTTGACATCGTCATCATCAGAAACAGAAGCGTAGTCCAGAACTTCTGACACCATGTCATGAGATGCAGGACATATGCAGGACACAGCAATGATGGTACAACTCTATTTTATTACAGAGCATAGCAATACACATCCAGACAGGTTGATTGTACTAAACTAACTGCGACACAGACACCGGACCTAAGCCCCGCCCACCAGCTAGTGACATCACATCCTGCTATCATCACAATGTGTGTGCGCAATTCTATCTTTCGTGATCATTGCGCAATGATTCCATGCGGAATTGTGCATCCGTGATTTGACCAACATGTCTAAAGCGATGCCAGTTACAGCAAACACATGTTCATGTGTGTGCGCAATTCTATCTTTCAAAATGATTGCGTAATGATTCCAAGCAGAATTGCGCATCCGTGATTCAGAATTGTTTTGGATATAGTAGTGTGATGAGTATCATTTATAAAGACTTCAAATATATTGGCAATTGGGTGTATTACGAGATTCAAATCGGATACTTGTTAATATTGAACAATAACAAATAATATTTAGAAATGTGTTATGATCCGATAGTCAATGTATGAAATGGCGGATGATAGGGATTTCACAGATGCGCAATTCCTTTTTCGCTCTGTGATGCATATTCTGTAGAGCGCAAGAAACATCACTCCTATTTCATGTGTGACGAATCAAAAATCAGATATCTGAATATCATATGTAGCATATGTTGTGATATCTATATAAGTTGAATATATGGCTATATACAAATTTCTAAAAAATCTACTCAAATATTAATATATTATATGAAGTTGGATAGTTACCTGGTTCAGATTCTCTCCCAGGCCACTGGACGGAGAAGCAGCTGCACTGGCCTCCGGGTCAGGACTTTCTGATCCAGCAGCTGGGGGGGGGGAGAAGAAGAGGCCGAGAAGCGAGAGGATCTAAATCTGCGGGGGACCCGGAGATTGAGGATGTCGCATAAAGTCACCTCATAAGGGAGTAGGTACAGTTTCCGTTGGGGCTTGTTTTTTTTCCCATCCCTCTTACGGGCTTTTACCCAGTCCCTTATGAGGTCGACTTTTTTGTGCAAACGCAACCTCATATCTCCGAACCTCCTCATGATTTGATCCTGGCTCCTCTGGACGCCCAACACCAAATTAACATCTTTGGTGATAGACTCCCAGAGGGCCTTCTTAATGCTCTGCTTCGTCGACTTCATCTTGTTCCCAAACAGCTGCGGATAGAAGTCCTCGACGGTGTTGACCAGTGCAGCACTCTCAGGCTTGGTGAACCTGGGAGGCGTCATGCCTGCTAGTCCCCAAAAATATATACTGTATATATATATATATATATATATATATATATATATATATATATATAATATATATATATATATATATATATATATATATATATATATATATATATATATAATATACAAACTGCCAGCAGGCATTAGAGAACTGACAAAGATGGCAACGTGTAATGGACTTTTATATGGTGAAGTAAACATGAGATGCACCATGGGACATGGTATCTGTACATCTGATTTGATAAAAATTTTAAATTTTGTTATCATGTCTGTGAGACCATAATAACTCAAGTTATGTTTGTGTGATGAACTCTGATTGGTTGTTCCTTAATGTTTCATATCTTAGTAACTTCCATATACATACCTCCTGGGGGTGCTGTTACTCCATTTGGCATGTAGACTTATTTGTAACTCATGGGACTGTTATGCGGATATGTGTGACGCAGATGTAATATATGTGATCCATTAAATATTAGTTTGAAATTTTATTTTGGAAATATAATCCAGTCACATTAGTAAATCTTTTACACATTTCGATGTTTAATATCGATCATGTTCTTTAATACAAATAAGTTGTAATAATGCAAATTTAACATTGTATGTATTTGTTGTTTATTAAAACAATTTTGTGACTTATTGGGAAGTATTGACATTGCTCTATTAAATGTATTTATAATGAACATCGATTGTGTGCTATTGCGTGACATTACAATCTAATTTTTAAAGATACGAATTTCGTGTTGCAAGATACGTTTCCTAGCGAGATTTCTGAAATGCGTAATTTCTGGTTATTATGGCCGGAACTTGTATAATCTGATTATAAATGTTAAAATACACGTTTGTTTATTATTAGTAAATAAACCTCAAGCTTGTATTTGTCTGAACTGCTCACATCTGTTATTGGGCAATGGCATCTTTATTTTTAAAGGGACATTACAACAAATATTTTCTTAAAATGATCCTGAGAGAGAATACATTTTTATACTTTAAAATGAAACTATCAATTTATATTAATCTTTAGATATCCTTAACAGAAGAAATTGCAATGCACATGGTTGAGCCAATCACACAAGGCATCTCTGGGCATCCACCAATGTTCAGCTACTGAGCATATCTAGATATGGTTGTAAAGGAAATAATCCAAAAATAATGGTTTAAAATGGATGATAGAATTAAATGTTAATAATTAAATTTTATTTATGATTCCAGAAAGAAACACTTTTTAATTTCCATCCCTTTCATGAGCTAATATGCAATCTTGAACTTGATCTAAATACATCTGTCTAAACATTGTAAATATGCATTGTTGGCCAGCCACAATGAAGTAGATATTTCCCAGTAATGCTTTGCTGATCATAAACCTATGCCCCTCCCTTTCGAAAAATTAGTATAACATGAGAATCAAGCATATTTGTATTACATTCTGTATTGTTTGCCCCACTGTGAATGAAATATCTTCTAATGGCTGTATTTATACAGCTTTACCTTAAAGTGACATTAAAGGGACACAGAACGCAATTTTTTTCTTTTGTGATTCAGATAGAGCATGACATTTTAAGCAACATTCTAATTTACTCCTAATATCAAATGTTCTTCATTCTCTTGGTATCTTTATTTGAAATGCAAGAATGTAAGTTTAAATGCCGGCACATTTTTGATGAACAACCTGGGTTGTTCTTGCTGATTGGTGGATAAATTAATCCACCAATAAAAAAGTGCTGTCTAGAGTGCTGAACCAAAAAAGAAGCTTAGATGCCTTATTTTTCAAATTAATGGCTAGATTTAGAGTTCTGCGGCCAAAGGGGTGCGTTAGCTACGCGTGTATTTTTCCCCCCACACCTTTTAAATACCGCTGGTATTTAGAGTTCACAGAAGGGCTGCGTTAGGCTCCAAAAAGGGAGCGTATAGCATAATTTACCGCCACTGCAACTCTCAATACCAGCGGTACTTACGGACGCGGCCAGCTTAAAAAATGTGCTCGTGCACGATTCCCCCATAGGAAACAATGGGGCCGTTTGAGCTGAAAAAAAACCTAACACCTGCAAAAAGCAGCGTTCAGCTCCTAACGCAGCCCCATTGTTTCCTATGGGGAAACACTTCCTAAGTCTACACCTAACACCCTAACATGTACCCCAAGTCTAAACACCCCTAACCTTACACTTATTAACCACTAATCTGCTGCCCCCACTATCGTTGACCCCTGCATATTTTTTTAACCCCTAATCTGCCGCTCCGTACACCGCCGCCACCTACGTTATCCCTATGAACCCCTAATCTGCTGCCCCTAACCCCCGCCGACCCCTATATTATATTTATTACCCCCTAATCTGCCCCCTCAATGTCGCCGCTACCTACCTACACTTATTAACCCCTAATCTGCCGACTGGACCTCACCGCTACTATAATAAATGTATTAACCCCTAAAGCTAAGTCTAACCCTAATCCTAACACCCCTCTAAGTTAAATATAATTTTTATCTAACGAAATAAAATAAATCTTATTAAATAAATTGATCTTATTTAAAGCTAAATACTTACCTGTAAAATAAACCCTAATATAGCTACAATATAAATAATAATTATATTGTAGCTATTTTAGGATTAATATTTATTTTACAGGCAACTTTGTATTTATTTTAACCAGGTACAATAGCTATTAAATAGTTAAGAACTATTTAATAGCTACCTAGTTAAAATAATTACAAAATTACCAGTAAAATAAATCCTAACCTGTTACAATTAAACCTAACACTACACTATCATTAAATAAATTAAATACAAATACCTACAAATAAATACAAATAAATACACTAACTAAAGTACAAAAAATAAAAAAAGAACTAAGTTACAAAAATAAAAAAATAATTTACAAACATTATAAACATATTACAACAATTTTAAGCTAATTACACCTACTCTAAGCCCCCTAATAAAATAACAAAGCCCCCCAAAATAAAAAAATGTCCTACCCTATTCTAAAATAAAAATTGTAGAGCTCTTTTACCTTACCAGCCCTTAAAAGGGCCTTTTGCGGGGCATGCCCCAAAGAATTCTGCTCTTTTGCCTGTAAAAAAAACCATATAATACCCCCCCAACATTACAACCCACTACCCACATACCCCTACTCTAACCCAAACCCCCTTAAATAAACCTAACACTACCCCCCTGAAGATCTTCCTACCTTGAGTTGTCTTCACTCAGCCAAGCCAAATTCTTCATCCAATCCGGGCGATGTCTTCATCCAAGCGGGGGCTGAAGAGGTCCATCATCCAGCTGAAGTCTTCATCCAAGCGGGGGCTGAAGAGGTCCATCATCCGGCTGAAGTCTTCTATCAAGCGGCATCTTCAATCTTCTTTCTTCCGGCTCCATCTTCATCCTGCCGACGCGGAACATCCTTCCTCCACAACGAACTCCCGACGAATGAAAGTTCCTTTAAGAGACGTCATCCAAGATGGCGTCCCTCGAATTCCGTTTGGCTGATAGGATTCTATCAGCCAATCGGAATTAAGGTAGGAAAATTCTGATTGGCTGATTGAATCAGCCAATAAGATTCAAGTTCAATCCGATTGGCTGATTGGATCAGCCAATCAGATTGAGATCGCATTCTATTGGCTGATCGGAACAGCCAATAGAATGCGAGCTCAATCTGATTGGCTGATTGGATCAGCCAATCGGATTGAACTTGAATCTGATTGGCTAATTCCATCAGCCAATCAGATTATTCCTACCCTAATTCCGATTGGCTGATAGAATCCTATCAGCCAATCGGAATTCGAGGGACGCCATCTTGAATGACTTCCCTTAAAGGAGCCTTCATTCGTCGGGAGTTCGTTGTGGAGGAGGGATGTTCCGCTTCGGCGGGATGAAGATGGAGCCGGAAGAAAGAAGATTGAAGATGCCGCTTGATAGAAGACTTCAGCCGGATGATGGACCTCTTCAGCCCCTGCTTGGATGAAGATTTCAGCCGGATGATGGACCTCTTCAGCCCCCGCTTGGACAAAGACATTGCCCAGATTGGATGAAGAATTTGGCTCGGCTGAGTGAAGATGACTCAAGGTAGGAAGATCTTCAGGGGGGTAGTGTTAGGTTTATTTAAGGGGGGTTTGAGTTAGAGTAGGGGTATGTGGGTGGTGGGTTGTAATGTTGGGGGGGTATTGTATGTTTTTTTTTACAGGCAAAAGAGCAGAATTCTTTGGGGCATGCACCGCAAAAGGCCCTTTTAAGGGCTGGTAAGGTAAAAGAGCTTTACAATTTTTATTTTAGAATAGGGTAGGGCATTTTTTTATTTTGGGGGGCTTTGTTATTTTATTAGGGGGCTTAGAGCAGGTGTAATTAGTTTAAAATTGTTGTAATATTTTTATAATGTTTGTAAATTATTTCTTTATTTTTTGTAACTTAGTTCTTTTTTTATTTTTTGTACTTTAGTTAGTGTATTTATTTGTATTTATTTGTAGGTATTTGTATTTAATTTATTTAATGATAGTGTAGGGTTAGGTTTAATTGTAACTAAGGTTAGGATTTATTTTACTGGTAATTTTGTATTTCTTTTAGCTAGGTAGTTATTAAATAGTTAATAACTATTTAATAGCTATTGTACCTAGTTAAAATAAATACAAAGTTGCCTGTAAAATAAATATTAATCCTAAAATAGCTACAATATAATTATTATTTATATTGTAGCTATATTAGGGATTATTTTCCAGGTAAGTATTTAGTTTTAATAGGAATAATTTATTTAATAAGATTTATTTTATTTTGTTAGATAAAAATTATATTTAACTTAGGGGGGTGTTAGGGTTAGGGTTAGACTTAGCTTTAGGGGTTAATACATTTATTATAGTAGCGGTGAAGTCCGGTCGGCAGATTAGGGGTTAATAAGTGTAGGTAAGGTAGTGGCGACGTTGGGGGGGCAGATTAGGGGTTAATAAATATTATGTAGGTGTCAGCGGTGTTAGGGGCAGCAAATTAGGGGTACATAGGGATAATGTAGGTGGCGGCGGTGTGCAGTCGGCAGATTAGGGGTTAAAAAAATTTAATAGAGTGGCAGAGATGTGGGCCTCGGTTTAGGGGTGCATAGGTAGTTTATGGGTGTTAGTGTACTTTAGAGCACAGTAGTTAAGAGCTTTATGAACCGGCGTTAGCCCAGAAAGCCCTTAACTCCTGGCTTTTCTCTGGGGCTGGAGTCTTGTCGTTAGATTTCTAATGCTCACTTCAGCCAAGACTCTAAATACTGGTGTTAGAAAGATCCCATTGAAAAGATAGGATACGCAATTGGCGTAGGGGGATCTGCGGTATGGAAAAGTCGCGGCTGGAAAGTGAGCGTTAGACCCTTTCCTGACTGACTCTAAATACCAGCGGGCGGTAAAAAACAGCATTAGGACCCCCTAACGCTGGTTTTGACGGCTAATGCGAACTCTAAATCTAGGCGAAAGATAGCTAGAGAACGATGAAAAATTGATAATAGGAGTAAATTAGAAAGTTGCTTAAAAGTGCATGCTCTATCCGAATCACGAAAGAAAAAAATTGGGTTCAGTTTAAGCTATATGTTCTATACAGATTTAGATAATACAATGTTAAAACAACATTAACAAAGGATATCTAAAGACTGAATATAATTAGATAATAATAGTACATTTAAATGGTGTTTAACTAAAATGTGTATTGTCTATAATTCACTAAATGAAATATTTTTGGAATGTCACTTTAAGGACCACACCATTAGGAATATGTGGAGTTAACATTGTATAAAGAAACTAAAGGGGGCTGAAAATACATCTAGTTATGTGCTATCTATCCAAGAGGTAAGGAGAATAATTTCTATAAGTTATATTTTGATCTATCTATAGTTAAATGACCCTTCAAATTACTCCACTAGAACTGAAAAGTAATCAATATGGCATACAATAATTAGCTTGTTCTAAATATGAAATTAACTTACTTTTCATTTACAGATAATTTCTAACATATTAACTTTAACAAAATTAAAGATGAATAACCTATATTTATTGTAATAATGTTTTTGGATACCTAAGGAAAATCCAAGATATTATTATGTAAATCTAACATTCAACTACACTGTCACTTTAATGTAAGTTAAACACTTTCCTTTCTTAAAAGTGAAATGAACAAAATTGTTTTGTATAGTTTAGACTACATATCCTCGTCATAAACATTTTATGATTTTAACATCTATAAATCACACAATAAAAGCATAGATGTATTTAAGTCAAAATTAAATTGTTGAAAGATACTTGACTTTAACATTATCTGAATAAGCTGTGTTGATATTTTACATTCAATAAATTAACCAAAATTATTCTATTTTATATCTGGCATGTGCTTGTCAAATAGATGACTAACAGTCATGGGAGTAATATTTGGTTCACTTGTCAGATTAGATAGATATATTTCTTCTTATCTTACTGTGATAAAGATATGTCTCTAAGAATATGTATTTTAATTAAAAAAATAGAAGATATAGTATGAAAATAAATTTATTGACAAGAAAATAAATAAAAATTAAAAAAAAAATCATCACAGATGAAACTCTGAAAAAGAAAGAAAAATATTATAAACATTAGTTATTTCATGAACACATGTCTTAAAATATTCATTAAATCGAATAATTGTTAAATCATCTTGTGTCTATGCTCTAACATGTATTTTTTTGGTCTTGATATTTAAAAAAAAGGTTCAGACATGAAATCTATATCTATCCATAATTAGAAATATGATTATATTGTCTAATCAATCTTAGAATTAATCATTAGCATTTTAAATTAGACAAAATAATGCATATCACAATATAAAAATCTATTTATATTGTATGCTGAACATAATTGAATGTAATATTTCATGTCCCTTCAAATAATATACCTCTATATCAACTATAGAATGTATTCCTTTGTCTGATTGGTCAGAATGGGAGTCCTCTCTAGCACAAAGTAGGGGTAATGTATTTAAAATAAACATATTCTAATATATGACATGTATCTATTCCTAATTCTTTTAACATTCTTCCTCCTGTGATTCTTAACTAGTATGCATTGCGCAAACTAACGTGGATGTATGGTCTTTGAAAGGCAATAATCTTACAAATATCCGTTTATCTTCATTAGGTGTCTTATTCATCATTTTCAAAATAGAAGATTGTGAAATACCATCTAAAAGAAAAATAATCTAAGTGTCTCCAATAGGATGCATCCACAGCCTTAGTCCATAAAATTGTTGCCACTTACCATGTGAACGTGTCTTTGTATGGTTTTCAAGGTCAGCACATTTGAAAGACAATGCCAGACATGATCACATTGGAATTCATCACTTTCAATCTGGGATTCATTACTTTCAATCTGGGATTCTTCACTTTCAGTCTGGGATACTTCACTTTCAGGCTTGAATTCGTCATTTTCAGTCTTGAATTCTTCACTTTCAGTCTTTAGATGAAGTCATCTCCCTAATGGCAGAAAAAGTGAAAATATAATTATTAATAGAAGTCTGTGAATTAGTTCTGCACCCTCCCCCCTTTTCTGAAACTATTTCTATCACTAGCTTACTAAGCATGTGTAGAATCTTGTGTTATGTTCTATCAATCAAGTGTGAAGATGAGTCATACATTGTGCAGACCAAACCTCTAATGTGTGACTTTGAATATGACTTTGAAGCATATAGTCTTGCTAGAGGATCCCTTTCTGAGTATCCAAATTTCTAGTGATGTGTAAACTAAATACTAGTTTGTAAAATGTATGTCATATGATGGGTGATTGTGCCAAATTCCCGCCAGCCACAGTCCATACATTATTTATACTTACCAGCTGATGTCTTTAAAAACCAGGTGGCAAAGTCGTTACAGGACCCAATGCCAGGAGCATCACCTATAATAATCAAAATAAATGTTTATAATCATTTGATGAACAATCCTAACATGTTTGCACAATTCTCTCCTTCTCATTTCCCTAGAATTCACACATATTCGCAATACTCCAATCTTACCGTCTGAAGTGGCGGTTGATGATATTTGCTCTGACATTGAGCCCCTCATACCGGAATGGCCCCTCTAGAATAGGATCATCCTCCTCATCTTGGAGGAGGCCTTGGGGTCCCTGGACGGCCTGCAGCATCCCAGCCCGCTGTGCAATGTTATGCAGGACGCTGCAGGCTATAATGATCTTCGCCACCTAACTAGGGCTGTATTGGAGGGCTCCTCCAGACCTGTCCAGGCATCTGAGTCTCATTTTGAGGAGCCCAAACATCCTCTCCACTACAGCCCTAGTCCGCTTGTGCACCCTATTATAGCACTCCTGGGCCTTGTCGGTGGGGTTACACAACGGAGTAATGAGCCAAGGCCGGCTCATGTAACCAAAATCACCTATAAATAATGAACATAACAAAATGACAAATATTAATAATTTATTTATAATTATTATATTAAAATACTTTTCATTTGTGTACACGAAAATCCCTTAAAATAAACATTTTCATAAAAAAAGAATTATATGTTTAAATCGCATTCTTTATCTGCCCATTTAAGCTAAGACATGCTACCTATGCGTATTTCGCATAAACCAGACATTTGCTAAAATAAAAACAAAATGGTTAAATTGCTTTTTCTATCTGCCCATTTAAGCTAAGACATGCTACATATCTGTTTGGAGCTAAAACGAGACATTTGCGGAAAGAGACAATGACATGGTTAAAGCGCATTCTATAAATGCCCATTTAAGCTAAGACATGCTACCTATGCGTATTTCGATAAACCAGACATTTGCTAAAATAAAAACAAAATGGTTAAATTGCATTCTCGATCTGCCCATTTAAGCTAAGACATGCTACATATCTGTTTGGAGCTAAAACTAGACATTTGCGGAAAGACAATTTTGTGCTCTTCCCCTCTCTTTTGTGCTGTCTCCCCCATCTCTTTTGTGCTGTCTCTCTCCCCCTCTCTTTTGTGCTGTCTCTCTCCCCCATCTCTTTTGTGCTCTATCCCCCTCTCTTTTGTGCTGTTTCTCTCCCCCTCTCTTTTGTGCTGTCTCTCTCCCCCTCTCTTTTGTGCTCTCTCCCCCTCTCTTTTGTGCTGTCTCTCCCCTTCTTTTTTGTGCTGTCTCTCCCCCCTCTCTTTTGTGCTGTCCCTCTCTCTCTCTCTTTTGTGCTGTCTCTCCCCCTCTCTTTTGTGCTGTTTCTCTCCCCTTCTCTTTTGTGCTGTCTCTCTCGCCCTCTCTTTTGTGCTGTCTCTCTCCCCCATCTCTTTTGTGCTGTCTCTCCCCCTCTCTTTTGTGCTGTCTCTCTCCCCTTCTCTTTTGCGCTGTCTCTCTCCCCCTCTCTTTTGTGCTGCCTCTCTCCCCCATCTCTTTTGTGCTGTCTCTCCCCCCTCTCTTGTGTGCTGTTTCTCTCCCCCTCTCTTTTGTGCTGTCTCTCCCCCTCTCTTTTGTGCTGTCTCTCCTCCTCTCTTTTGTGCTGTTTCTCTCCCCTTCTCTTTTGTGCTGTCTCTCCCCTCTCTCTATTGTGCTGTCTCTCCCCCTCTCTTTTGTGCTGTCTCTCTCCCCGCTGCTTTTGTGCTGTCTCTCTCCCCCATCTCTTTTGTGCAGTCTCTCCCCCTCTCTTTTGTGCTGCCTCTCTCCCCCATCTTTTTTGTGCTGTTTCTCTCCCCCTCTCTTTTGTGCTCTCTCCCCCCTCTCTTTTGTGCTGTCTCTCTCCCCATCTCGTTTGTGCTGTGTCTCTCCCCCTCTCTTTATCCCCCTCTTCTGCTCTCTGTCTCCGATGTCTCGGCAGTCGGCCCTGCCCACGGCGTGCCCGGCCCGTCCGATCACGCCCATGCCGCGTCCAACCACGCCCACGTTGTACCCGGCCACGCCCATGTCGTGGCCGGTCTCGTCCGCAACGTACCCGTCCGGCCACACCCACTCCACATGCTGACCCTGACTCCAGATGCCAGGTCAGTTGGAAGGCCAGGTGTGTTTGTTCTCACGCGCAGTTTCTACTGCGCATGACAGCTTTGGACAAACACACTTGGCCTTTTATTATATTAATGGTATCTTTAGAAAGTCCATTTAATGGCAAGAAAAAAACGGTATATAATATGTGTGGTACAGTAAATGAGTAAGAGGAAAATTACAGCTAAACACAAACACCTCAGAAATGTAAAAATAGTCCTGGTCCTTAAAGGGACAGTCAACACCAGAATTTTTGTTGTTTAAAAGAAAGATAATCCCATTATTACCCATTCCCCACTTTTGTGCTCTCTCCCCCCTCTCTTTTGTGCTCTCTCCCCCATCTCTTTTGTGCTGTCTCTCTCCCCCTGTCTTTTGTGCCGTCTCTCTCCTCCTCTCTTTTGTGCTGTCTCTCTCCCCCTCTCTTTTGTGCTCTCTCCCCCTCTCTTTTGTGTTGTCTCTCCCCCCTCTCTTTTGTGCTGTCTCTCCCCCTCTCTTTTGTGCTGTCTCTCCCCCTCTCTTTTGTGCTGTCTCTCCCTCTCTCTTTTGTGCTGTCTCTCCCCCCTCTCTTTTGTGCTGTTTCTCTCCCCTTCTCTTTTGTGCTGTCTCTCCCCCTCTCTTTTGTGCTGTCTCTCTCGCCCTCTCTTTTGTGCTGTCTCTCTCCCCCATCTCTTTTGTGCTGTCTCTCTCCCCCTCTCTTTTGTGCTGTCTCTCTCCCCCTCTCTTTTGTGCTGTCTCTCTCCCCCTCTCTTTTGTGCTGCCTCTCTCCCCCATCTCTTTTTTTGCTGTCTCTCCCCCTCTCTTGTGTGCTGTTTCTCTCCCCCTCTCTTTTGTGCTGTCTCTCCCCCCTCTCTTTTGTGCTGTCTCTCCCCCTCTCTTTTGTGCTGTTTCTCTCTCCTTCTCTTTTGTGCTGTCTCTCCCCCCTCTCTTTTGTGCTGTCTCTCCCCCTCTCTTTTGTGCTGTCTCTCTCCCCGTCGCTTTTGTGCTGTTTCTCTCCCCCATCTCTTTTGTGCTGCCTCTCTCCCCCATCTCTTTTGTGCTGTTTCTCTCCCCCTCTCTTTTGTGCTGTCTCTCCCCCCTCTCTTTTGTGCTGTCTCTCTCCCCATCTCGTTTGTGCTGTGTCTCTCCCCCTCTCTTTATCCCCCCTCTTCTGCTCTCTGTCTCCGATGTCTCGGCAGTCGGACCCGCCAATGCCGTGCCCGGCCCGCCCGGCCACGCACATGTCACGCCCGACCACACCCATGTCACGTCTGGTCACGCCCACGCCGTGCCCGGTCTCGTCCACGGCGTACCTGTCCGGCCATGCCCACTCCACATGCTGACCCTGACTCCAGATGCCAGGTCAGTTGGAAGGCCAGGTGTGTTTGTCCTTGCGCGCAGTTTCTACTGCGCATGACAGCTTCGGACAAACACACTTGGCCTTTTATTATATAGGATGATGAAAATAATGGTATCTTTAGAAAGTCCATTTAATGGCGAGAAAAACGGTATATAATATGTGTGGGTACAGTAAATGAGTAAGAGGAAAATTACAGCTAAATACAAACACCTCAGAAATGTAAAAATAGTCCTGGTCCTTAAAGGGACAGTCAACACCAGAATTTTTGTTGTTTAAAAAGAAAGATAATCCCTTTATTACCCATTCCCCAGTTTTGCATATCCAACACAGTTATAATAATACAAGTTTTACCTCTGTAATTATCTTGTATCTAAGCCTCTGCTGACTGCCCCCTTATTTCAGTTCTTTTGACAAACATGCAGTTTAGCCAATCAGTGCTCACTCCTAGGTCACTTTACGTGCATGAGCTCAATGTTATCTATATGAAACGTGAACTAATGCCCTCTAGTGGTCAAAATGTATTCAGATTAGAGGCAGTCTTCAAGGTCTAAGAAATTAGCATATGAACCTCCTATGTTTAGCTTTCAACTAAGAATACCAAGAGAACAAAGCAAAATTAGTGATAAACGTAAATTGGGAAGTTGTTTAAAATTGCATGCCCTATTTAAATCATGAAAGTTTTTTTTGGACTTGACTATCCCTTTAAGGGAAAGAAATTGAAAAATGGCCTTGTCCTTAAGGGGTTAAAGCGCATTCTATAAATGCCCATTTAAGCTAAGACATGCTACCTATGCGTATTTCGCATAAACCAGACATTTGCTAAAATAAAAACAAAATGGTTAAATTGCATTCTCTATCTGCCCATTTAATCTAAGACATGCTACATATCTGTTTTGAGCTAAAACTAGACATTTGCGGAAAGAGACAATGACATGGTTAAAGCGCATTCTATAAATGCCCATTTAAGCTAAGACATGCTACATATCTGTTTGGAGCTAAAACTAGACATTTGTGGAAATACAATTAAATGGTTAAATTGCATTCTCTATCTGCCCATTTAAGCTAAGACATGCTACATATGCGTATTTCGCATAAACCAGACATTTGCTAGAATAAAAACAAAATGGTTAAATTGCATTCTCTATCTGGCCATTTACGCTAAGACATGCTACATATCTGTTTGGAGCTAAAACTAGACATTTGTGGAAATACAATTAAATGGTTAAATTGCATTCTCTATCTGCCCATTTAAGCTAAGACATGCTACATATGCGTATTTCGCATAAACCAGACATTTGCTAGAATAAAAACAAAATGGTTAAATTGCATTCTCTATCTGGCCATTTAAGCTAAGACATGCTACATATCTGTTTGGAGCTAAAACTAGACATTTGTTGAAAGACAATTAAATAGTTTAATTGCATCCTATAGCTGCACATTTTGCACATTACCCAAACAACTGTTTTTTAAGACTACAGTGACAAATGTGTAACTAATTAACCATGTTGTGCACAAGTACTCACCAACGAGCCACCCAGGTGGAAACTCTCTGTCCTCAAACTTCCGACACAGGGACGACTGTCTGAGGATGCGGGCATCATGACAAGCCCCGCCGAAATTCGCACACATCTGCATAATCCGCATACATGCGTCACAAACAAACTGCACGTTCAGAATATGGAAGTGTTTGCGATTTCGGTAGGGCAAGTCATGTTGTGGAGCACGCAGCGCAATGTGGGTGCAATCTAATGCTCCTAAGACATTGGGCATTCAATCGATAGCAAAGAATTTCCTCTTCAGGTGCCTCCAATCACCATCATTCTGAGGGAATCCTATGTAACGCTTACTGACTCGTACCATGGCGTCCAGAAAGTTGTCAAAAACCACAGAGAAAGTACCCTGGGCAAGCCCATGCATGTACCCCTCTCCAGATTGAAAACTCCGGAGGCCAGGACGTGTATACAACTAAGCATCTTGGTCATACCAGGGATTGCCATTGCCATACGTCTATGTGGCTCCATGTGAGGTCTAAGAACATCGTAAAGGCCAATGAGCTGTTTGCGATTGAGCCTATACTTGTCATAAACCTCGAAGTCACTCATGTTGTCCAAGGTGGGTCTCACCCTATGAACACGAGAACCTCGAACCAAACAAGCCCTTTGTCTCACTTGGAGCCGCCGAGCCCGTCTGATTCTATAGAACGCTACTTGTGCAGCAGCACCAGCAGCATCCAACTCAGCATCATCCATATTTGCCAAGCTAAGCAGCACAAAGCCAAACAGCAGAGCAAACGCACAAGGAGTAACAAGGTATGCAAAAACACAAAAGCGATTTGATACAATGTCGATCACAAGGTACGCTTTGGCCATGTTGTTTGGAGGATTTATAGTGCAATTAGTCCAATGGTAGCGAGTTAGTAATGATTGCTGATTGTATACACTTGTTTGTATGTGAGCGGCGCGAATGCTTTCAAAGTGTTGTTTGCTGAAATGTTGTTTTCCCCCAATGAATCGCAATGTGAAAGTGTAAAATGTAACATGTACAGTGCATCTTCGTAATGTTTGTTCATATGTGTAATAAATACTTATTAAACGCGATCTTATAGTAAAAAGCACACGTCCAGGCTAACATGAATGAAAGTGCATACTTGTGTATAATGGCATAGAATCTGATCGACCAATGTTGCTGCAATATTGTTTGTAAACGATAAAGTAACAGCTGACATCTATCCAATGGAACCGAAGAGGAGATCCGGAGCGGCAGAAGTCATCATCCAAGGGGCGCTGAAGAATTCTTCCATCCGATAGAAGTCTTCATCCAGGCGGTGTCTTCAATATTCATCCATCCGGAGCGGAGCGGAGCCATCTTCAGACGAGCCGACGCGGAGCCATCCTCTTCTTCCCGACGACTAACGACGAATGAAGGTTCCTTTAAGGGACGTCATCCAAGATGGCGTCCCTTCAATTCCGATTGGCTGATAGGTTTCAATCAGCCAATCAGATTGAGCTCGCATTCTATTGGCTGTTCCGCATTTCCTGCTATTGCAAGGGGTCGCGAGTATTTCCAAGATCCAATTAACCTTCAATTTTACTATCTCTGTACCCTTTAAATGCAACTCTTGTAAACAAATCATATCCGGGTGATGTCGTTTAAGTAGTTTAAAAATATTTTTTCTTTTAATGGGGGAGGTAATCCCTCCAACATTCCATGAGGCAAAGTTCAACATTTAATACTTAAAATAGATTTATTAAAACTTTTCCTTCCTACTATTCTACCTACTAAGGAGGGTAGGCCCACGATTGTCGCAGAGGGGAAAGGGAGGGAGGAAAAGAAGAGAGAGAAAAAAAAAAAGTAATTTTAATATTGAAAAAATAAAAACAAAACGCATATCTATAAGTATATATACTTGTTACATTCAGCAATGTATTGTAACACGGGTGTGACCTCTCTTTCTACCGCGTGTCTTTAGACACCTCTATACCTTTCTCTGTGCAATATCTTCTGGCTTCTGCAGCTGAATTTAGAGAGATATTGTCATTTTCTGAATTTATCATTATAATTTTCGCGGGATATCTCATTGTTGTCTTTATTCCGGCTTTTATCAAATTCGTGCAGAAAGGTGCCATCATCTTTCTATTGGAAGATGGTTCCACAGAGAAGTCTTGGAATAAAAACACCTGCTTAGTACCTATCTTGAATACCTTGTTTTTCCTGTACTGTCTCATTATCCAAATATTATAGACCCATCTGCATATTTTTTAATACTTCCAATTCTATGTGCCCTCTCTACTTTAATTTTTTTCTGAGGTTATCTGAATCCCTAGTAAAGATGGTAACGTGACTGATCCAAATAGCAATAGATCCTCAAATTACGAATTTTTGGGTAATCGCACTATACGTATATTATTCCTACGGGATCTGTCCTCTAAGTCATCAATTTTCAATTGCATCAATTTAATCTTATCCTCATAATTTAACCAATTTACTTCATGGGAATTAAATCTATCCTCAAGATCAGAAACTCTTTCCTCCACCTCAGATATTCTATTAGAGAAGGACCTAATTTCTGCTGACAGAGTGACAATCTCTTTTTTAATAGAGTCAAATTGAGGTAGTATTAACTCTGCTAATTGATTATTCGATAATTGCTTTTCTGTAATATTTATGGGGGCCTCCATTATTCCTTCGGATCCTGTCTCTTGCACTGCCTTTGTTTTCTTATCTCTCTTTGTTGGCATGGCTGGGGACCTTGTCTTGAGATTGGGTACATATTTTTCCATAAGTGTGACTAAGTGCGAGAGTGTTTGTTAACAAAAAACAATTCTGGTCTATCTTACTTAACCAGATATTGAAAACAGTTTTTAGTGAGATGAGACGAAAAAAAGAAGAAGAAAAAAAAAAAAAAAAAAAAAGTGTGACTGCTATTGCAGTTCAATCTTAACCTGATAGTGCTCTGTGTACAATAAGCCCATTAAATAGGAGCCTAGCCCAAAAAAGTGCTCTACAAATTATGATGGACAATGTCCAAAAGTGATATGACTCGTGTATAAGATAAATTGTAGGTGAAATAGTTACTCCTACCTGTGGTTGTGTGCGCCAGTTCGCGTGGCGTATCCCCCTAATGTGTTCCCCCTAACCCAAATTAGCATATAGACCCGATAAACAAAGAATAATGAAGTTAATCCTCTATTCAGGACCCCCAAACTCGTTCTTTGACCTAGGAATCTACGGATGCCAATTGTCTGATAAGCTTTAAATGTTGATTAACTCTACTCTGTTATAATATTTTGAGCCTTCTCACTTAACTTGTGTGATATCAATTTATGACGTTATTTCTTGTGCTTTAAATAAGTTACCCTTTTTTGACTTATAAAGTAAGTACACTAACTGTGTTCATAAAAATTATTTGACCTAATACCCATGGAAACAGTGCCGTGTACCCACACTCGCTGACATTTTCAGTTACAACAAAATTGTTTTTTTTTTCCTGTTTGTTTTTCGCTATAACTCCAAACAAAGAGAAGCGATTCCTTCTTTGAGTAAATTATTATTATTGCCAACTATCTAAATAGCAATTATCCTTAATTAGCACAGCCCTCAAATAGCGTTATTATACCCCCTCCTCTAACCTATATATTTGAAACAGCTACAATTATCTAAACAATTTCCTAATTCACCCCTTACAGCCCTTCCAGCATCATTGAATATATAAAGAACTTCTGCATTCAATTGTCCAGCAATCATAACACATGAGTTTGCACAACCCTAATGCAGCATTATTCAACCGCCTCCCCTAGCCTGTAAACTGGGAGCAGTTACATTTCTCTGAACAATTTCTTAGAATATTTTCTAAACTGTAAATGTTGCTTATCCTCTGAATATTTGCTAGACTTATGCTGCCATTATATCAACATTATGCCAAGCTTGCTTTAACCAGATTACTCAAATTGAACTCCTTTTATATACAAAAACATTACTCTCTTCAGATTGGGGCCCAATTAACCCCTTACAACACTTCCAATATAGTTGAGTGTATAAAGAAATTCTTTTTTCAAACGTCCAGCAATCTATTAAGTTTGATAACAGACTTAACACATGAATACAATAAAAAAAAGTTTGACTTAAACTATAGATGCTCTGCACTTGAACATTAATGTGGCAAATCTCCTTGCGTTCCTAGACAGACTAGTTACTGATAGTGTGTAGCCAGTTTATCTTTTGTTTGACTTGGCTAATTCCCAGCACAATCCAGGAGAAAAGTAAAGGAAAAAAAAAAAAAATAAGGGAGAAAAAAAGGAGAAGGAGAAGAGAGCAAAACACAGTACTCCTTTAATATGACCTTGGATTTTGCCTTGTCAAAGCCCTGCTTTTCCTCTTTGCTGAATTATGCCTGCCAGCCAGCTGTGAAGTCTTTTCACCTGTGATGTTATTGCCTAGGCATTAGAAGATGGTATCTCACACAGGGCACAAAGCCAAACCATCTCTCTTTGTTCCCCCTTCCCTTTTGCAGGGCGTCAAACCCAAAGAAATAAGAACAAATCCGCTCCCTTTTATTATGTTGGTATGTCCAGCTTGCACCCTTTCAGTAGTTTTTTATGTGAGTCTTTTTAACCACATCTTTATACCACTCGTTACTTTCCTTATCACGTGCATCATGCTTGAAATCTCTATAGAGTTTCTCTTAACCCAAGAGGTTTTAACACTTACTATTTGCGCCCACATACAATAGATACATTTAAAAGAGGTCCTAACCAACCTACAGAGGTTCTATCTAGCGGTAATACCCTACATCATTTTTTTTCTTTCTTTTTGTGGTTTGCTCGCAAGTTTACTGTACTATGACTATTCCATGCAATGTTGGAAGAATTATGTATGAGCTTTCTTGTGCCCCTTTTACTCAGGGCCAGGATGCTTACAACTTTTATTAACATTTTGGGAGTGTCTACGTACCTTCCCTCTTTGTATATATCTACTTTCCCTACTGTAACCAGACACCTTCGGCTAGATTACGAGTTTTGCATTCTGCGCTGTGTGGTGCTACCGTGCATTTTTTTCTCACCGCTCACTTACCTGCAGCTCTGGTATTACGGGTTTTCACAAACCCGGCGCTAAAAGACAAGAAGTGAGCGTAGAGCAAAATTGTGCTCCATACCTCACTCAAATACCAGCACTGCTTAAGGCAGCGGTGAGCTGGTCGTACGTGCTCATGTATGATTTCCCCATAGACATCAATGGGGACAGCCGGCTGAGAAAAAGTCTAACACCTGCCAAAAAGCAGTGTAAATCTCAGTAACACAGCCCCATTGATTCCTATGGGGAAACACGTTTTATGTTTACACCTAACACCCTAACATGAACCCGAGTCTAAACCACCCCTAATCTTACACTTATTAACCCCTAACCTGCCGTCCCTGACATCGCCGACACCTACATTATACTTATGAACCCCTAATCTGCTGCCCCCAACATTGCTGACACCTACATTATATTTATTAACCCCTAATCTCCCTCCCCCAATGTCGCTGCAACCTACCTACATTAACCCATAATCTGCCACGCCCAACATCGTTGCCACTATTCTACATGTGTTAACCCCTAAACCTAAGTCTAACCCTAACACCCCCTAACTTTAATATAATTTAAATAAATCTAAATACAATTACTATTATTAACTAAATAATTCCTATTTAAAACTAAATACTTACCTGTAAAATAAACCCTAAGATAGCTACAATATAACTAATAGTTACATTATATCTAGCTTAGGGTTTATTTTTATTTTACAGGCAAGTTTGTATTTATTTTAACTAGGTAGAATAGTTACTAAATAGTTATTAACTATTAATAGCTAAAATAAATACAAATGTACCTGTAAAATAAAACCTAACCTAAGTTACAATAACACCTAACCTAACCCTACAATTAAATCAATTCCCTACATTAAATACAATTAAATAAATTAAATTAATTTAGCTAAATCACAAAAAAAAACTAAATGACAGAAAATAAAAACAAATTACATATCTTTAAACTAATTACACCTAATCTAAGAGCCCTATCAAAATAAAAAAGCCCCCACAAAATAAATAAAAAACCCTAGCCTAAAATAAACTACCAATAGTCCTTAAAAGGGCCTTTTGTGGGGCATAGCCCCAAAGAAATCAACTCTTTTACCTGTAAAAAAAATACAAACAACCCCCCCAACAGTAAAACCCAGCACCAACACAACCAACCACCCAATAAAAGCCTAACTAAAAAAACCTAAGCTCCCCATTGCCCTGCAAAGGGCTTTGGATGGGCATTGCCCTTAAAAGGGCATTTAGCTCTATTGCTGCCCAAAGTCCTAACCTAAAAAATAAACCCACCCAATACACCCTTAAAAATCCTAACACTAACCCCCGAAGATTCACTTACCGGGAGAAGTCTTCATCCAAGCGGCAAGATGTCCTCAACGAAGCCAGCAGAAGTGGTCCTCCAGACGGGAAGAAGTGGTCCTCCAGACGGGCAGAAGTCTTCATCCAGACGGCATCTTCTATCTTCATCCTTCCGACGCGGAGTGTCCCTTAGATTCCGATTGACTCATAGAATTCTATCAGCCAATCGGAATTAAGGTAGAAAAAATCCTATTGGCTGATGCAATCAGCCAATAGGATTGAACTTCAATTCAATTGATTGGAACAGCCAATAGAATGCCAGCTCAATCCTATTGGCTGATTGCATCAGCCAATAGAATTTTATTTACCTTAATTCCGATTGGCTGAGGTGTTATTGTAATTTAGGTTAGGTTTTATTTTACAGGTAAAATTGTATTTATTTTAGCTAGGTAGTTATTAAATAGTTAATAACTATTTAGTAACTATTCTACCTAGTTAAAATAAATTCAAACTTGCCTGTAAAAAATAAATAAACCCTAAACTAGATACAATGTAACTATTAGTTATATTGTAGCTAGCTTAGGGTTTATTTTACATGTAAGTATTTAGTTTTAAATAGGCATTTTTTAGTTAATGATAGTAATTTTATTTAGATTTATTTAAATTATATTTAAGTTAGGGGGTGTTAGGGTTATACTTAGGTTTACAGGGTTAATAAATTTAGAATAGTGGTGACCACGTTGGGGACAGCAGATTAGGGGTTAATAAATGTAGGTAGTTGGCGGCGATGTTGGGGGCAGCAGATTAGGGGTTAATAAATATAATGTAGGTTGCGGCGATGTCCAGAGCGGAAGATTAGGGGTTAATAAGTATAATGTAGGTGGCGGCGATGTTAGGGGCGGCAGATTAGGGGTTAATAATATTTAACTTGTGTTTGCGAGGCGGGAGTGCTGTGGTTTAGGGGTTAATATATTTATTATAGTGGCTGTGTTGTCCGGAGCGGCAGATTAGGGGTTAATAATCTTATTTTAGAGTTTGCGATGTGGGGGGGGCCTCGGTTTAGGGGTTAATAGGTAGTTTATGGGTGTTAGTGTACTTTTTAGCACTTTAGTTATGAGTTTTATGCTACAGTGTTGTAGTGTAAAACTCATAACTAATGACTTTAAAATGCGTTACGAATCTTGGAGGTATAGGGTGTACCGCTCACTTTTTGGCCTCCCAGGACAAACTTGTAATACTGGCGCTATGGAAGTCCCATAGAAAAAAGGGCTTACGAACTTTACGTAAGTCGGTTTGCGGTAAGGCCAAAAAAGTGTGAGGTACACCTATACCTGCAAGTCTCATAATACCAGTGGGCGTTAAAAAGCAGCGTTAGGACCTGTTAACGCTGCTTTTTAAGCTTACCGCAGAACTCGTGATCTAGACGATTGTTAGTCTTTCACATTGTATTGCCTGCATCCACTATGTAACCTCCACTAATATGTATCCAGATTTCACCTCAATAAAAACTTTTTGTTTAAAAAAAAAATGGACCTTCACTTTAACCCTTTGGCTGCTAAGCCATTTCCCACATTTTTGAAAACTTTTTTTTAACTTTTTTTATTTTTTTTTACAGACCCCCAAGACTTACACTGTTTGAAAGGTTAGGCGATTGCCTTTCCAACAATGGGTCTTGGGGGTCTGTAGCTGCTTAGATGCCTGAGATACAGGCTTATAAGCAGCATGCCCCCTCCTCCTATACTTAACATTGTTAAGTATAAATAAAGTTGCACGGTGACGTCATCACGTAATTGTACGTGACGTCACTGCGCATCATGTGAAGCCCTGGCGATGCCTGTCACTCTACAGGCACGATCGCTGGGGTAGGAGCAGCAAAAAGCCCCCAGATCTCCCTCAAGGTGGGAGAGTGCTAGTGACGGCTCTGAGCCGTCATCAGTGTCGTCACTAGGGTTGGTGTCACCCGGTGCGGTAAGTTATGGTGTCACCCCCCCCCCAGAAAGCAGACACACACAAAAACACAGGCACACACACATACAAACACTCAGACACACTTAAAAACACACTCAGATGCACACACAAACACTCGGAAACACACTCAGACACACACACAAAAACACACACACAAAAACACTGAGACACACACACACAAAAACAATGAGGCACACACACACACACACAAAAACTCAGACACGCACACACAAAAACTCAGACACACACACATACAAAATATGTAAACTGCACTGCATTAATTATAAAGCTCATGCCTAGAGCTGCTCCCTGGCTCAGCAGAGCATCAAATGAAACATAAACAGAGCACTCT
Organism: Bombina bombina; assembly: GCF_027579735.1. Lineage (NCBI taxonomy): Eukaryota > Metazoa > Chordata > Amphibia > Anura > Bombinatoridae > Bombina > Bombina bombina. The sequence goes on from NC_069508.1 coordinate 178,070,943, forward strand.
AAAATAAACCACTGAAGAAAATGTTTAGGCGCGCAGACTATGAAAATTCTGCTCTCTGACTCTGTTCCAAGTCTGTCAGTGCACAGCCCCGGGCAGCGTGTCTACCGCTTCTTATGGCCAATCACCTCTGCACTCTGCCCCCCCCGGACCCCCGCCCTCCCTCCCCTCCTACCTCTTCAGTGTGCACTTAGTGTACCGCGAACGTACCGATCTGGTGGGCATCATACGTGGCTCCTTCACTTTAGAGACAGTGTCAGACAGTCATGCGGTCAGGTGCCAGGCATCCCCCTCACGATTTCCCAGTTCCCGTTTAGAGAGACAGCACAGCAGTGAGTGACTCCACTGCACAGATAGGCAGGTAGGTTTAGGCTAGCAGTCCCCAGTCCCACTAATGTTTACAAATGCCGGCCCCTCTAATAAAAAAAATCTATGCATCTCTACGTGTATTTCTTTGAATTTCAATAAAAGGCCTGCACACCCCCACACCCCCTAGTGACGCCACTGGCCGTCATTAGCACCAGAGTGACGGCTCAGAGCCGTCATTAGCACTCAAAGGGTTAAAGAGACACTAAACCCAATTTTTTTTCTTTCATGATTTAGAAAGAACATGCACTTTTAAACAACTTTCTAATTTACTTCTATTATCTAATTTGCTTCATTCTGTTTATATCCTTTGCTGAAAAGCATATCTAGATAGGCTCAGTAGCTGCTGATTGGTGGCTACACACAGATGCCTTGTGTGATTGGCTCACCCATGTTCATTGCTATTTCATAAATGAGGATATCTAAAAAATGAAGCAAAATAGATAATAGAAGTAAATTGGAAAGTTGTTTAAAACTGTATTCTCTACCTGAATCATAAAATAAAATTTTGAGTTTAGTGTCCCTTTAAGTCAGATGGGATGTGCAGTCTGTAAACTTCTATGCTCTCTCAATAAATTAGTTATATTAATCTCCTATGCTGTGCCTTGCATCGCATGACAATGACAGAAAACTGTCTATGGGCATTGGGCAATTGAGTGGTACTAGGTATTGAAATAGCACCGAAGGGTGTAGAAAACATGATTAACAGCAGTTTGAATAAGGAGCCTGATACAAATGGAATAAATGCCCTATCAAGTAAAGCATGCATTATGGAAACAACATGGTTAATTAAACCTTTACCTATGTGTTTAATTTTCGTTAATGTGGTTATGTCCGTATTACGGAAAAAGAAAGGAAAGTCGAATTATTTTCGATTAAATAGATTGTATATAAAAACTAGCGTCTAGTATTGATTATTGTATATAGAAACTAGCGTCTAGTAGCAGAATTAGAGCTGCACATTTTGTCACCCCTAATCCCACAAAAGGCTTTAGTTTCGCTGACGTCAGAGACAGACCAGCAGACATGCGCAGTAGAACAACTCTCTACCCTAAGAGTAATTTCCCTGCAGCACCCGGAGCTTTCACTTTGTGAGATCTGAACGCGTATAAAGCTTATTTCTTTATTTAAATGTACATAATATTTTGTGCCGTTACATAGAAGGTTGTGTTATTAAGTTGTTACTTTATTGTTAACTTCAGTAAATAACAGAGTCTTATGTTTTCACTCTCAGCTTTTTAGTTTCTGCAAATAACTGTAAGCAGACAATTACAACAAGTAGATTTGGAAACTTCATACCTACCGGTCTTTTCCTCAGGGTCGACTGAGGTTCTATAAAACTAATTTTTGATGGCCGGCGATGTAAAGCGGGCTTATTTATTAGTATAAATATAGATTGTTTATGATTAATTTAATAATGCAGTTTGTGCGTTAATGTATCTGGTTAAATATTGTATGATTTCAATATGCTGATAGCTTCAAAGATAAGCAAATCGGTAACATATCGGGTGAATAGATTATTGTAGTTAGAAACTGGTAGTGATTATCTTAATCATGTATTATTTAGAAATATTTTCATCTACTAAATTTTAATCCAGATTGTGAATTTACTTAGTAAATTTGAAGCACATTTTGTCACCGTAAAAAGCTTCAATTTCTCTGACGTCAGAGTCAGTCCCGCAGACATGCGCACTAGGACAACTCGCTGCACTGTTTTTTCAGAGGAATTTCCCAGCAGCACCGGAGCTTTTGCTTTGAGAGCGATGAGCGCGTACAAACCTTATATCTTTATTTACATATCTATAATATTTTGTGCAATTATACCTTTACAGGGTTGTGTTATTAATCTGTCACTTTATTATCAACTTCAGAAAACAAAACATTATAGATATCAGTAAACAAAAATCATCTTCAATTCTCACCCTCAGTTGTTAAGATTCTTCAGGCAACTCGATTATTAATGTTGCGCATCTTATAGTTGAAGAGCATTTTTTTTTTTAATCTAAAAGATAAAGAATGGTCATTATTACTTCAATTGTTTGACTTTTGTCAACGTAAAGCGGACCAGTTATTCATTATAGAATAATTGGGGTCGAGCTTCTGTGTTTGATCTCACGAAGTAAAATCGGTTGCATCTCTTACACCATAGGTTAATACAGAAACTTTTCTTACAATATTAATTCCCAATTCCTCACGTCTGAGTTAAACCTTAGGTCACATTATCTAGAAGACAGAAGATAAAAAGTGGGTTTGTTGTTCTGCTGTAAATAACATAATTCAGCTATAGTTCACCGGTTTCTTATAACCTAACGGTACCTTAGTGCGAGTTGTATAATCGCTTGCAGGGAGGATTTGTTGCATTTACTCGGTGAGTCAGTGAAGCTGCTGTATTACAGGGCTGTCTCTAGGAATACTCTCTCTTGTGTAGGGTTAAACGGTTATAGAAATAAAGCTAAAGGAGTGTCATTCATCTTATACTCTGCTGCTGTTATTTTAAGGAGCATCAAACGTGCACTGTCCCTTTAAATTGTAAAGTTGCTCGTTTAATGCTTGAAACACATTTAGGGCAAGATTTATCAAAGTGAGAATAAAAAAATTCTCACATTTGTCATAAAAAACCCTCACAAATGATATCACCATATTTATGAAATGTTATTCGCCAATAAAGTCGCAATTTTTCATTTGTGCGAACAAATTGACTCCTAACCATTCGCAAGTCTTAAATATATGCTAATAAATTGTCTGGAAATGCCTAATTCTTGTATTAATCTCTATTGGCATTTTAAAATGCCCGTATATACTCGCAGTTCTCATATATTTATGAAAAGTGGTGCATGTTATATTCTTTTTTTTTTTTTTTTTTTTTAATTTTTTTTATTGAAGGTAAAAATATGAACAAAAATTCAGAGATACAATACATACCAACCATATGAAATTGTCACATCAGAATCTTATTCAATCAAACATAACTGAAAAATACCTTTCTAAGCAACTAAACCTTTCTGTGACAGATAATAATTATGATTCCTCTCTGTCCGGATATCCTATTACCTCCAATCTTAATTACTTGATCTCTTCTTTATTTTACCGGAACAGTTATAAACACTTTCTGACCCTTGACATGCTTTGATCTGTCCCTTAACCTAATTCTTGTGTACATCTACTCTGTCTAAATATCGGACCAATCGTGACCCTTTACAAATACTGAACAGATCCTTCCCAATATACTTTAAACTGTACTCAAGATTTCTCACAAAAAACTTAAAACAAATTATTCTTACATCCCAGGGGTAGGGAGGGGGGAGAGGGGGGAAAAAAAAAAAAAAAAAAAAAAAAAGGAACCCTTCACTTGAAAGCTACCATTGAGTACCATCTTGCTTTTATAGCTAGAGCTATTCCTACCTTAACGACTATATACCCAGTTTGACGGTAAAAATCCATCTAAGATTAATTCTAGAAAAGGAATGGAATTTTGAAATGGCGAGAGGATATGCTGTTGAACTATTGTAGGTTCTCCCTGAATATACTTTTTCCATTTCTTAAAGAATAAGGTGACCTGTTTAGCTGCTCCTTTATCCAGTATTATTATTTCTCCCATAATCTGGCTTCTTATAGCGTTTATGAATTCAGTGATTGAGGGAGCATCTCTATGCTTCCACCCTTTACATAGCTGGTTCCTTACAATCAAGATTACTAAATTTATGAGAAGTCTATCTCCTATATTTTGTGTTGGATACAAAAATAGTATATGTTTTGCCTGTAATTCAAACTTGTCTTTTACTTTTCTATTAATCCAGTACTGGATTTTACTCCAAAATTGCGAGATTTTTGGGCAAGTCCAAAAGTAATGCAGTATATCCGCCTTTACTTTATGGCATTTAGGACACAAAACCTGTGATTGGGACCACTTGGCAATTCTGGCTGGGGTTAGATAAAAATGATTTATTACCTTAGACTGTGATTCTCTTAAATTGATTCTGTCTGTAGCTTCTCTTGTTCTTTCAATACTGTCCATTATATCCTTATCCTGCAACTCAGGAAAATAGATTACAAATCTCTGTTTACACTGATTGATATGCAGTGCTCCTTCTCTACTCATAATAAATTGATACCAAATTGAGATGGTTCTGACGCCAGCTTTGTAAAGAGTTATTCCTACCTCGATATTTAATTGCGCCCAATGCTTACTGAACCTGTTATCATAGTCATTTATAAAATGACGTATCTGTAAATATGCAAAGAAATGCTGGGATGGTAAGCTGTATTCGCGTGCTAGATTCTCAAAAGACCTGATATGCCCAGTAAGTGGTTCCTTCAATTGTGATATATAGATCAGGCCTTTAGTTTCCCAATTATGAAATATACTATTGCAGTGTCCTGGTGGGAAAGCTGGGTTACCAGTGATCGGTAGTAATCTAGAGGTCTGAAATTCTATCCCCAATATTTTACAATATTTCTGCCATGCGGTCACTACATTTGTAATTGTACTTAATCTACTTATATTGCTTGGTAGTTTTCTATATGGACAGTGAAGCACCGCCTGCAGATTAAAAGGTTTAATTAATTCTGATTCATGTTCATAATAAGTAACATATTCTGATTTGGTAAGCCAATCTACCCCAAATTTAACCAAGGAGACCATATTATAGTATTTTATATTTGGGCACGAAAAACCTCCAAACCGTTTATCCTGGGACAACTTATTAAAAGCGATACGTGAAGTCTTTTCCCCCCCAAATGAAGAGAGCACAGGCCTTATTATAGTTATCAATGTCTTTTTTATGTAATAAAAGGGGTAAGTTCTGAAGCAAAAATAGGAATTTCGGAAAAATAATAGTTTTAATGACATTAATACGGGCTGAAATGGATAAGTAGTATAAGTTCCATTTTGCTAAGTCATGTTGCAATTTCTGAAATGGCTCTTTGAAGTTAAGCTGATACCATGATGCTGGGTTCTTACTAATCTTTATGCCTAAATAATTAATGTTCTGTACTTCTTTGAAATTATTGGAGTAACTATTTCTATTTTTTTTGATCCAAAGAATTTCTGAATATTAATATTTATTTTATATCCTGAGAAAGAACTGAATGTGTTTAATAATATCTTCATAAAGCATGGTATGGACTGATTTGTATGTTGTAAGAATATTAATAGATCATCCGCATAAAGAGCCACAGACACCTTCTGATTCCCCACCAAAATTGGTGGAAGAGTATTTCTTAGATATATGGCTAGGGGTTCCAGTGCGATATCAAAAAGTAATGGGGAAAGTGGACACCCCTGCCGTGTTCCTTTACCTAGGGTAATACTTTGTAGTAATTCACCATTCATGAGAAGTTGAGACCTGGGCTTGTTATATACTAACCCGATCAAGTCGACCAGAGCACCGGAGAAACCAAACTTCTTCAACAAGTTTATTAAATGATCCCAAATAATAGAATCAAAAGCCTTCTCGGCATCTACAGTAAGTAAAGCAATATCTTCCCCCTGAATTCTGTTCCCTGCGTCCTGGTCGGCCCGATGGAGATAGTCCAGGGTAGTAAGAACTCTGCGCATATTTCTAACTGCATTTCTCCCTGCAATGAACCCTGCCTGATCTGTATGGATAATATCCGTGATAAATTTTTTTAGCCTTTCTGCGATTAGAGACATTAATAACTTGTAATCCTGATTGAGAAGCGAAATCGGACGATATGATGCTACATTTGTAGGGTCCTTCTCTTTCTTGTGAATTAAAGTAACTATAGAGTCAGAGAAATAGTTTGATTTCTTATCTTTCTGAAGATAATATTGATTGAATAGTTTAGTTAAGCTGCCCGTTATTTCTGCCGCCATGATTTTATAAAATTCTGCCGGAAAACCGTCCGGCCCTGAAGCTTTGCCAGGTTTGGATTTTTTTATGGTTTCTAATATTTCTATTTCAGTAATAGGAGCATTAATTATCTGTAACGCTTCTTGCGAAATTTGGGGGATATCCAGACCCAGCCAGAATTGCTCTTTTTGCTTCTCATTCACATCTTCCCTTGCATAGAGGTTACTATAATACTCAAAGAATATCTTGCCAATATCATCTTTGTTACTGACGAGTTTCCCCTCAGACCTAATTGAAAAAATATGATTTGATTTTCTCCTAAATTTAACCAGTCTGGCCAGATGTTTAGCCGAAATACCCTGACTGCCCTGGAATATCGCCCTATTCCTCAACTCTTCATATGCCCCGATCTTTTTCAGAAAACATTCCCTTTCCATTCTAGCTGCTTTATATAGATCCCAATTCTCTTTATTGGGAGTTCTGAGATATTTCGCATATTTATTTTTAAGTTGGTTTGATAATTGTACCTCTCTTGCTTTATTTTCTTTGTTTCTTTTAATCATGTAGGCTTTTACTTCCCCCCGAATGACCGCTTTGCCTGCTTCCCAGAATACCTCAACTTTGTTTATGTAGTCCCTATTCTGTGTGGAGTACTCTCCCCATTTTTGCTTCAGCCAGTTTACAAATTGTATATTTCTGTACATATATTGAGGAAAACGGAAGGTATTAACACTATTTTTGGAGAGAGTGCTCCATGCAATCCTTAAACCGATTATTGCATGATCAGATAAGATAATCTCCGCAATCTGTGACTCAATATGGTTTCTCATAATGTCTTCATCTACTAAAAACATGTCAATTCGGGAGAAATTTTTATGAGCTCCCGATTCGCATGTGAATTCTCGAGTGTCTGGATGCTGAATACGCCAGGCATCCTTCAATTTTAACACACGTGCAAAATTCTGCAGATATTTGGCTTCCCTGTTATTAGCCACTCTCCTCCTGATTCTGTGCCTATCTAGATCGGGGCACATTGTACTGTTAAAATCTCCTGCTACAATCAAATTCTGCCCAATATATGGGGATATAACTTTTGTCAATTTCTCCCAGAACTGAAAGTCCCAGTTATTCGGAGCATATAGGTTACATATTGTCCAGATCTTCTTATCTATTTTCAGTTGTAATACTATATATCGCCCGCCTGGGTCTAATTCCTGCTTAGTTATCGTGTATGCAAGATTACTGCCCAACATGATTGCTACCCCCTTTTTGCGTTTTTCGCAAGGTGTGGCGATTATTTCAGCTAGCCACTTTGTTTTCAACTTTCCTATCTCTTCCTTTTTAAGATGTAATTCTTGTAGTAAAATGATGTCTGGGTGTTGTTTTTTTACTAACTTTAGAATGTTCTTACGCTTACTGGGCGATGTTATTCCCCCTACATTCCAAGAGATTAAATTTAGCGAATTACTCATTTATTCTAAAACTTTTTATCTAAGACAAGATGAAGGGAAGAAAGGGTGCATGCTATATTCACTGTTTTTAATCTCTCCAATTCGTAGGTTATGAGGAATGAAAAATAAGAGCGATATTGTTGTTTGGAGGGAAAATGGAAATATGTCTTTTTCTTGCTGTATCTAGGGTTAGAAATTGCCCACAACAAGGCGCAGAACCTGAATAATATTAATAATTGTATATGGATAGGAGATTACTTGTTTATACGTGTGGCTCTTCTACTTTTGCCTGTGGAACCCTGTAACCATGAAACACAATTTTTTTTATTTATAATTCGGATAGAGCAAGCATTTTAAACAACTTTCTAATTTACTCCTATTATCAAATTTGCAGCATTCTCTTGGTATTCTTTGTTGAACAAGTAGCAATGCACTACTGGGAACTAGCTTAACAGATTTGTAAGCTAATGGGACGAGGTATATATGTGCAGCCACTGATCAGCAGCTAGCTCCCAGTTCCTCAAGCCTACCTAGGTATACCTTTCCACAAAGCATATCAATTGAACTAGGAAAATTAAATAATAGAAGTAAATTTGAAAGTTATTTAAAATTATATGTTTAGCTGTATCATAAAAAAAAATTGTTGGGTTTCATGTCCCTTTAAATAGTTCCAGGAGACACCACTGTGTTTAACCCCCCTCCCCAAGTAATATATCTTATACTCTTTCTTATCTGCCCCCTCTCTCACTCTAATCTTTATTTTCCCAATCTCTTATATAATATTCACTCTCTGTCTCCCTTTTTGTGCCCCTCTGTCTCCATTTTCTCTCTCCTCATATGTGATTTTTGCTTAAGGCCCGGGTAACTCTTGCATCACCTCTGGCTGTGTTACATAAGATTGCTGTGGCTCTCAGCACAGTAGCAGGAACAATATAGCTCACAACCTGAGGCGTAACTAGAAGTCTCAGGGCCCTGGTGCAAGAACCCCCCCTCCCCTCCCCCAATACAAAGCATGATTTTGATACATTTACTTTTGTTTTTTTGCAACATATAACCCTGTAACAGATGTAGTACATATTAATAAAACAGTTAAATATTTGCCATTCAGTGCAGCTTATGTAGATTAGGAAAGAACAAAGGTAGAAAAGAAAGGGAGAAGAGCAGCGGGAGAGAAAGAGAGGGACAAGAGCAGGGGGGAGAACAGAGGGAGAGAAAGAGAGGGAGAAGAGCAGGGGGGAGAACAGAGGGAGAGAAAGCGAGGGAGAAGAGCAGGGGGGAGAAGAGAGGGAGAAGAGCAGGGGGGAGAACAGAGGGAGAGAAAGCGAGGGAGAAGAGCAGGGGGGAGAACAGAGGAAGAGAAAGCGAGGGACAAGAGCAGGGGGGAGAACAGAGGGAGAGAAAGCGAGGGACAAGAGCAGGGGGGAGAACAGAGGGAGAGAAAGCGAGGGAGAAGAGCAGGGGGGAGAACAGAGGGAGAGAAAGCAAGGGAGAAGAACAGGGGGGAGAACAGAGGAAGAGAAAGCGAGGGAGAAGAGCAGGGGGAGAGAACAGAGGGAGAGAAAGAGAGGAAGAAGAGCAGGGGGAGAGAACAGAGGGAGAGAAAGAGAGGGACAAGAGCAGGGGGGAGAACAGAGGGAGAGAAAGAGAGGGACAAGAGCAGGGGGGAGAACAGAGGGAGAGAAAGCGAGGGACAAGAGCAGGGGGGAGAACAGAGGGAGAGAAAGCGAGGGAGAAGAGCAGGGGGAGAGAACAGAAGGAGAGAAAGAGAGGGAGAAAAGCAGGGGGAGAGAACAGAAGGAGAGAAAGAGAGGGAGAAGAGCAGGGGGAGAGAAGAGAAGGAGAGAAAGAAAGGGAGAAGAGCTGGGGGAGAGAAGAGAAGGAGAGAAAGAGAGGGCGAAGAGCAGGGGGAGAGAACAGAAGGAGAGAAAGAGAGGGAGAAGAGCAGGGGGAGAGAACAGAAGGAGAGAAAGAGAGGGAGAAGAGCAGGGGGAGAGAACAGAAGGAGAGAAAGAGAGGGAGAAGAGCAGGGGGAGAAAACAGAAAAAGAGGGAGAAGAGCAGGGGGAGAGAACAGAAGGAGGGAAAGAGAGCGAGAAGAGCAGGGAGAGAGAACAGAAGGAGAGAGGGGGAGAAGAGCAGGGGGAGATAACAGAAGGAGGGAAAGAGAGGGAGAAGAGCTGGGGGAGAGAACATAAGGAGGGAAAGAGAGGGAGAAGAGCTGGGGGAGAGAACAGAGGGAGAGAAAGAGAGGGAGAAGAGCAGGGGGAGAGAACAGAAGGAGAGAGAGGGAGAAGAGCAGGGGGAGAGAACAGAAGGAGAGAAAGAGAGGGAGAAGAGCAGGGGGAGAAAACAGAAAAAGAGGGAGAAGAGCAGGGGGAGAGAACAGAAGGAGGGAAAGAGAGCGAGAAGAGCAGGGAGAGAGAACAGAAGGAGAGAGGGGGAGAAGAGCAGGGGGAAAGAACAGAAGGAGAGAAAGAGAGGGAGAATAGCAGGGGGAGAGAACAGAGGGAGGGAGAGAGAGAGAGAGAGAGAGAGAGAGAGAGAGAGAGAGAGAGAGAGAGAGGGAGAAGAGCAGGGGTAGAGAACAGAAGGAGAGAGAGGGAGAAGAGCAGGGGTAGAGAACAGAAGGAAAGAAAGAGAGGGAGAAGAGCAGGGGGAGAGAACAGAGGGAGAGAGAGAGGGAGAAGAGGAGGGGGAGAGAACAGAGGGAGGGAAAGAGAGGGAGAAGAGCAGGTGCAGAGAACAGAGGGAGGGAAAGAAAGGGAGAAGAGCAGGGGGAGAGAACAGAAGGAGAGAGAGGGGGAGACAACATAAGGAGATAAAGAGAGGTAGAAGGGCAGGGGGAGAGAACAGAAGGAGGGAAAGAGAGGGAGCAGAGCAGGGGGAAAGAACAGAAGGAGAGAAAGAGAGGGAGAAGAGCAGGGGGAGATAACAGAAGGAGAGAAAGAGAGGGAGAAGAGCAGGGGGAGAGAACAGAAGGAGAGAAAGAGAGGGAGAAGAGCAGGGGGAGAGAACAGAAGGAGAGAAAGAAAGGGAGAAGAGCTGGGGGAGAGAAGAGAAGGAGAGAAAGAGAGGGAGAAGAGCAGGGGGAGAGAACAGAAGGAGAGAAAGAGAGGGAGAAGAGCAGGGGGAGAGAACAGAAGGAGAGAAAGAAAGGGAGAAGAGCTGGGGGAGAGAAGAGAAGGAGAGAAAGAGAGGGAGAAGAGCAGGGGGAGAGAAGAGAAGGAGAGAAAGAGAGGGAGAAGAGCAGGGGGAGAGAACAGAAGGAGAGAAAGAGAGGGAGAAGAGCAGGGGGAGAGAACAGAAGGAGAGAAAGAGAGGGAGAAGAGCAGGGGGAGAGAACAGAAAAAGAGGGAGAAGAGCAGGGGGAGAGAACAGAAGGAGGGAAAGAGAGCGAGAAGAGCAGGGAGAGAGAACAGAAGGAGAGAGGGGGAGAAGAGCAGGGGGTGATAACAGAAGGAGGGAAAGAGAGAGAGAAGAGCTGGGGGAGAGAACAGAAGGAGGGAAAGAGAGGGAGAAGAGCAGGGGGAGAGAACAGAGGGAGAGAAAGAGAGGGAGAAGAGCAGGGGGAGAGAACAGAAGGAGAGAAAGAAAGGGAGAAGAGCTGGGGGAGAGAAGAGAAGGAGAGAAAGAGAGGGAGAAGAGCAGGGGGAGAGAACAGAAGGAGTGAAAGAGAGGGAGGGAAAGAGAAGGAGAAGAGCTGGGGGAGAGAACAGAAGAAGGGAAAGAGAGGGAGAAGAGCTGGGGGAGAGAACAGAGGGAGAGAAAGCGAGGGACAAGAGCAGGGGGGAGAACAGAGGGAGAGAAAGCGAGGGAGAAGAGCAGGGGGAGAGAACAGAAGGAGAGAAAGAGAGGGAGAAAAGCAGGGGGAGAGAACAGAAGGAGAGAAAGAGAGGGAGAAGAGCAGGGGGAGAGAACAGAAGGAGAGAAAGAAAGGGAGAAGAGCTGGGGGAGAGAAGAGAAGGAGAGAAAGAGAGGGAGAAGAGCAGGGGGAGAGAACAGAAGGAGAGAAAGAGAGGAAGAAGAGCAGGGGGAGAGAACAGAAGGAGAGAAAGAGAGGGAGAAGAGCAGGGGGAGAGAACAGAAGGAGAGAAAGAGAGGGAGAAGAGCAGGGGGAGAGAACAGAAGGAGAGAAAGAAAGGGAGAAGAGCTGGGGGAGGAATGAAAAATAAGAGCGATATTGTTGTTTGGAGGGAAAATGGAAATATGTCTTTTTCTTGCTGTATCTAGGGTTAGAAATTGCCCACAACAAGGCGCAGAACCTGAATAATATTAATAATTGTATATGGATAGGAGATTACTTGTTTATACGTGTGGCTCTTCTACTTTTGCCTGTGGAACCCTGTAACCATGAAACACAATTTTTTTTATTTATAATTCGGATAGAGCAAGCATTTTAAACAACTTTCTAATTTACTCCTATTATCAAATTTGCAGCATTCTCTTGGTATTCTTTGTTGAACAAGTAGCAATGCACTACTGGGAACTAGCTTAACAGATTTGTAAGCTAATGGGACGAGGTATATATGTGCAGCCACTGATCAGCAGCTAGCTCCCAGTTCCTCAAGCCTACCTAGGTATACCTTTCCACAAAGCATATCAATTGAACTAGGAAAATTAAATAATAGAAGTAAATTTGAAAGTTATTTAAAATTATATGTTTAGCTGTATCATAAAAAAAAATTGTTGGGTTTCATGTCCCTTTAAATAGTTCCAGGAGACACCACTGTGTTTAACCCCCCTCCCCAAGTAATATATCTTATACTCTTTCTTATCTGCCCCCTCTCTCACTCTAATCTTTATTTTCCCAATCTCTTATATAATATTCACTCTCTGTCTCCCTTTTTGTGCCCCTCTGTCTCCATTTTCTCTCTCCTCATATGTGATTTTTGCTTAAGGCCCGGGTAACTCTTGCATCACCTCTGGCTGTGTTACATAAGATTGCTGTGGCTCTCAGCACAGTAGCAGGAACAATATAGCTCACAACCTGAGGCGTAACTAGAAGTCTCAGGGCCCTGGTGCAAGAACCCCCCCTCCCCTCCCCCAATACAAAGCATGATTTTGATACATTTACTTTTGTTTTTTTGCAACATATAACCCTGTAACAGATGTAGTACATATTAATAAAACAGTTAAATATTTGCCATTCAGTGCAGCTTATGTAGATTAGGAAAGAACAAAGGTAGAAAAGAAAGGGAGAAGAGCAGCGGGAGAGAAAGAGAGGGACAAGAGCAGGGGGGAGAACAGAGGGAGAGAAAGAGAGGGAGAAGAGCAGGGGGGAGAACAGAGGGAGAGAAAGCGAGGGAGAAGAGCAGGGGGGAGAAGAGAGGGAGAAGAGCAGGGGGGAGAACAGAGGGAGAGAAAGCGAGGGAGAAGAGCAGGGGGGAGAACAGAGGAAGAGAAAGCGAGGGACAAGAGCAGGGGGGAGAACAGAGGGAGAGAAAGCGAGGGACAAGAGCAGGGGGGAGAACAGAGGGAGAGAAAGCGAGGGAGAAGAGCAGGGGGGAGAACAGAGGGAGAGAAAGCAAGGGAGAAGAACAGGGGGGAGAACAGAGGAAGAGAAAGCGAGGGAGAAGAGCAGGGGGAGAGAACAGAGGGAGAGAAAGAGAGGAAGAAGAGCAGGGGGAGAGAACAGAGGGAGAGAAAGAGAGGGACAAGAGCAGGGGGGAGAACAGAGGGAGAGAAAGAGAGGGACAAGAGCAGGGGGGAGAACAGAGGGAGAGAAAGCGAGGGACAAGAGCAGGGGGGAGAACAGAGGGAGAGAAAGCGAGGGAGAAGAGCAGGGGGAGAGAACAGAAGGAGAGAAAGAGAGGGAGAAGAGCAGGGGGAGAGAACAGAAGGAGAGAAAGAGAGGGAGAAGAGCAGGGGGAGAGAAGAGAAGGAGAGAAAGAAAGGGAGAAGAGCTGGGGGAGAGAAGAGAAGGAGAGAAAGAGAGGGCGAAGAGCAGGGGGAGAGAACAGAAGGAGAGAAAGAGAGGGAGAAGAGCAGGGGGAGAGAACAGAAGGAGAGAAAGAGAGGGAGAAGAGCAGGGGGAGAGAACAGAAGGAGAGAAAGAGAGGGAGAAGAGCAGGGGGAGAAAACAGAAAAAGAGGGAGAAGAGCAGGGGGAGAGAACAGAAGGAGGGAAAGAGAGCGAGAAGAGCAGGGAGAGAGAACAGAAGGAGAGAGGGGGAGAAGAGCAGGGGGAGATAACAGAAGGAGGGAAAGAGAGGGAGAAGAGCTGGGGGAGAGAACATAAGGAGGGAAAGAGAGGGAGAAGAGCTGGGGGAGAGAACAGAGGGAGAGAAAGAGAGGGAGAAGAGCAGGGGGAGAGAACAGAAGGAGAGAGAGGGAGAAGAGCAGGGGGAGAGAACAGAAGGAGAGAAAGAGAGGGAGAAGAGCAGGGGGAGAAAACAGAAAAAGAGGGAGAAGAGCAGGGGGAGAGAACAGAAGGAGGGAAAGAGAGCGAGAAGAGCAGGGAGAGAGAACAGAAGGAGAGAGGGGGAGAAGAGCAGGGGGAAAGAACAGAAGGAGAGAAAGAGAGGGAGAATAGCAGGGGGAGAGAACAGAGGGAGGGAGAGAGAGAGAGAGAGAGAGAGAGAGAGAGAGAGAGAGAGAGAGAGGGAGAAGAGCAGGGGTAGAGAACAGAAGGAGAGAGAGGGAGAAGAGCAGGGGTAGAGAACAGAAGGAAAGAAAGAGAGGGAGAAGAGCAGGGGGAGAGAACAGAGGGAGAGAGAGAGGGAGAAGAGGAGGGGGAGAGAACAGAGGGAGGGAAAGAGAGGGAGAAGAGCAGGTGCAGAGAACAGAGGGAGGGAAAGAAAGGGAGAAGAGCAGGGGGAGAGAACAGAAGGAGAGAGAGGGGGAGACAACATAAGGAGATAAAGAGAGGTAGAAGGGCAGGGGGAGAGAACAGAAGGAGGGAAAGAGAGGGAGCAGAGCAGGGGGAAAGAACAGAAGGAGAGAAAGAGAGGGAGAAGAGCAGGGGGAGATAACAGAAGGAGAGAAAGAGAGGGAGAAGAGCAGGGGGAGAGAACAGAAGGAGAGAAAGAGAGGGAGAAGAGCAGGGGGAGAGAACAGAAGGAGAGAAAGAAAGGGAGAAGAGCTGGGGGAGAGAAGAGAAGGAGAGAAAGAGAGGGAGAAGAGCAGGGGGAGAGAACAGAAGGAGAGAAAGAGAGGGAGAAGAGCAGGGGGAGAGAACAGAAGGAGAGAAAGAAAGGGAGAAGAGCTGGGGGAGAGAAGAGAAGGAGAGAAAGAGAGGGAGAAGAGCAGGGGGAGAGAAGAGAAGGAGAGAAAGAGAGGGAGAAGAGCAGGGGGAGAGAACAGAAGGAGAGAAAGAGAGGGAGAAGAGCAGGGGGAGAGAACAGAAGGAGAGAAAGAGAGGGAGAAGAGCAGGGGGAGAGAACAGAAAAAGAGGGAGAAGAGCAGGGGGAGAGAACAGAAGGAGGGAAAGAGAGCGAGAAGAGCAGGGAGAGAGAACAGAAGGAGAGAGGGGGAGAAGAGCAGGGGGTGATAACAGAAGGAGGGAAAGAGAGAGAGAAGAGCTGGGGGAGAGAACAGAAGGAGGGAAAGAGAGGGAGAAGAGCAGGGGGAGAGAACAGAGGGAGAGAAAGAGAGGGAGAAGAGCAGGGGGAGAGAACAGAAGGAGAGAAAGAAAGGGAGAAGAGCTGGGGGAGAGAAGAGAAGGAGAGAAAGAGAGGGAGAAGAGCAGGGGGAGAGAACAGAAGGAGTGAAAGAGAGGGAGGGAAAGAGAAGGAGAAGAGCTGGGGGAGAGAACAGAAGAAGGGAAAGAGAGGGAGAAGAGCTGGGGGAGAGAACAGAGGGAGAGAAAGCGAGGGACAAGAGCAGGGGGGAGAACAGAGGGAGAGAAAGCGAGGGAGAAGAGCAGGGGGAGAGAACAGAAGGAGAGAAAGAGAGGGAGAAAAGCAGGGGGAGAGAACAGAAGGAGAGAAAGAGAGGGAGAAGAGCAGGGGGAGAGAACAGAAGGAGAGAAAGAAAGGGAGAAGAGCTGGGGGAGAGAAGAGAAGGAGAGAAAGAGAGGGAGAAGAGCAGGGGGAGAGAACAGAAGGAGAGAAAGAGAGGAAGAAGAGCAGGGGGAGAGAACAGAAGGAGAGAAAGAGAGGGAGAAGAGCAGGGGGAGAGAACAGAAGGAGAGAAAGAGAGGGAGAAGAGCAGGGGGAGAGAACAGAAGGAGAGAAAGAAAGGGAGAAGAGCTGGGGGAGAGAAGAGAAGGAGAGAAAGAGAGGGAGAAGAGCAGGGGGAGAGAACAGAAGGAGAGAAAGAGAGGGAGGGAAAGAGAAGGAGAAGAGCTGGGGGAGAGAACAGAAGAAGGGAAAGAGAGGGAGAAGAGCTGGGGGAGAGAACAGAGGGAGAGAAAGCGAGGGACAAGAGCAGGGGGGAGAACAGAGGGAGAGAAAGCGAGGGAGAAGAGCAGGGGGAGAGAACAGAAGGAGAGAAAGAGAGGGAGAAAAGCAGGGGGAGAGAACAGAAGGAGAGAAAGAGAGGGAGAAGAGCAGGGGGAGAGAACAGAAGGAGAGAAAGAAAGGGAGAAGAGCTGGGGGAGAGAACAAAAGGAGAGAAAGAGAGGGAGAAGAGCAGGGGGAGAGAACAGAAGGAGAGAAAGAGAGGGAGAAGAGCAGGGGGAGAGAACAGAAGGAGAGAAAGAAAGGGAGAAGAGCTGGGGGAGAGAACAGAAGGAGAGAAAGAGAGGGATAAGAGCAGGGGGAGAGAACAGAAGGAGAGAAAGAGAGGGAGAAGAGCAGGGGGAGAGAACAGAAGGAAAGAAAAAGAGGGAGAAGAGCAGGGGGAGAGAACAGAAGGAGAGAAAGAGAGGGAGAAGAGCAGGGGGAGAGAACAGAAAAAGAGGGAGAAGAGCAGGGGAGAGAACAGAAGGAGGGAAAGAGAGGGAGAAGAGCAGGGGGAGAGAACAGAAGGAGAGAGGGGGAGAAGAGCAGGGGGAGATAACAGAAGGAGGGAAAGAGAGGGAGAAGAGCTGGGGGAGAGAACAGAAGGAGGGAAAGAGAGGGAGAAGAGCTGGGGGAGAGAACAGAGGGAGAGAAAGAGAGGGAGAAGAGCAAGGGGAAAGAACAGAAGGAGAGAAAGAGAGTTAGAATAGCAGGGGGAGAGAACAGAGGGAGGGAGAGAGAGAGAGAGAGAGAGAGAGAGAGAGAGAGAGAGAGAGAGAGGGAGAAGAGCAGGGGTAGAGAACAGAAGGAGAGAGAGGGAGAAGAGCAGGGGTAGAGAACAGAAGGAAAGAAAGAGAGGGAGAAGAGCAGGGGGATAGAACAGAAGGAGAGAAAGAGAGGGAGAAGAGCAGGGGGAGAGAACAGAGGGAGGGAGAGAGAGGGAGAAGAGGAGGGGGAGAGAACAGAGGGAGGAAAAAGAGGGAGAAGAGCAGGTGGAGAGAACAGAGGGAGGGAAAGAAAGGGAGAAGAGCAGGGGGAGAGAACAGAAGGAGAGAGAGGGGAAGAGAACAGAAGGAGATAAAGAGAGGGATAAGAGCAGGGGGAGAGAGCACAAGGAGAGAGAGGGGAAGACAACAGAAGGAGATAAAGAGAGGTAGAAGGGCAGGGGGAGAGAACAGAAGGAGGGAAAGAGAGGGAGAAGAGCAGGGGGAGAGAACAGAAGGAGAGAGAGAGAGAGAGAGAGAGAGAGAGAGAGAGAGAGAGAGAGAGAGAGAGAGAGAGAGAGAGGGAGAAGAGCAGGGGGAGATAACAGAAGGAGAGAAAGAGAGGGAGAAGAGCAGGGGGAGAGAACAGAAGGAGAGAAAGAGAGGGAGAAGTGCTGGGGGAGAGAACAGAGGGAGAGAAAGAGAGGGAGAATAGCAGGGGGAGAGAACAAAGGGAGAGAGAGAGAGAGAGAGAGAGAGAGGGAGAAGAGCAGGGGGAGAGAACAGAAGGAGAGAGAGGGAGAAGAGCAGGGGGGGGGAGAACAGAAAGAAAGAAAGAAAGAAAGAAAGAAAGAAAGAAAGAAAGAGAGGGAGAAGGGCAGGGGGATAGAACAGAAGGAGAGAAAGAGAGGGAGAAGAGCAGGGGGAGAGAACAGAGGGAGGGAATGAGAGGAAGAAGAGCAGGTGGAGAGAACAGAGGGAGGGAAATAAAGGGAGAAGAGCAGGGGGAGAGAACAGAAGGAGAGAGAGGGGAAGAGAACAGAAGGAGATAAAGAGAGGGAGAAGGGCAGGGGGAGAGAACAGAAGGAGAGAAAGAAAGGGAGAAGAGCTGGGGAGAGAACAGAGGGAGAGAGAGGAAGAAGAGCAGCGGGAAAGAACAGAAGGAGAGAAAGAGAGGGAGAAGAGCAGGGGGAGAGAACAGAAGGAAAGAAAGACAGGGAGAAGAGCAGGGGGAGAGAACAGAAGGAGAGAAAGAGAGGGAGAAGAGCAGGGGGAGAGAACAGAAGGAGAGAAAGAGAGGAAGAATAGCAGGGGGAAAGAACAGAAGGAGAGAAAGAGAGGGAGAAGAGCAGGGGGAGAGAACAGAAGGAGAGAGAGGGAGAAGAGCAGGGGGAGAGAACAGAAGGAAAGAAAGAGAGGGAGAAGAGCAGGGGGAAAGAACAGAAGGAGAGAAAGAGAGGGAGAAGAGCAGGGGGAGAGAACAGAAGGAGAGAAAGAGAGGGAGAAGAGCAGGGGGAGAGAAAGAGAGGGAGAAGAGCAGGGGGAGAGAACAGAAGGAGAGAAAGAATGGGAGAAGAGCAGGGGGAGAGAACAGAAGGGGAGAAAGAGAGGGAGAAGAGCAGGGGGAGAGAACAGAAAGAGAGGGAGAAGAGCACGGGGAGAGAACAGAAGGAGGGAAAGCGAGGGAGAAGAGCAGGGGGAAAGAACAGAAGGAGAGAGAGGGAGAAGAGCAGGGGGAGATAACAGAAGGAGGGAAAGAGAGGGAGAAGAGCTGGGGGAGAGAACAGAAGGAGGGAAAGAGAGGGAGAAGAGCTGGGGGAGATAACAGAGGGAGAGAGAGAGAGTGAGAAGAGCAGGGGTAGAGAACAGGAGAGAGAGGGAGAAGAGCAGGGGGAGAGAACAGAAGGAAAGAAAGAGAGGGAGAAGAGCAGGGGGATAGAACAGAAGGAAAGAAAGAGAGGGAGAAGATCAGGGGGATAGAACAGGAGAGAAAGAGAGGGAGAAGAGCAGGGGGAGAGAACAGAGGGAGAGAGAGAGAGGGAGAAGAGGAGGGGGAGAGAACAGAGGGAGGGAAAGAGAGGGAGAAGAGCAGGTGGAGAGAACAGAGGGAGGGAAAGAAAGGGAGAAGAGCACGGGGAGAGAACAGAAGTAGAGATAGGGGAAGAGAACAGAAGGAGATAAAGAGAGGGAGAAGGGCAGGGGGAGAGAACAGAAGGAGGGAAAGAGAGGTATAAGAGCTGGGGGAGAGAACAGAGGGAGAGAAAGCGAGGGAGAAGAGCAGGGGGAAAGAACAGAAGGAGAGAAAGA
Organism: Bombina bombina; assembly: GCF_027579735.1. Classification (NCBI taxonomy): domain Eukaryota; kingdom Metazoa; phylum Chordata; class Amphibia; order Anura; family Bombinatoridae; genus Bombina; species Bombina bombina. The sequence goes on from NC_069508.1 coordinate 178,089,960, forward strand.
GAGGGAGAATAGCAGGGGGAGAGAACAAAGGGAGAGAGAGAGAGAGGGAGAAGAGCAGGGGGAGATAACAGACGGAGAGAAAGAGAGGGAGAAGAGCAAGGGGAGAGAACAGAAGGAGGGAAAGAGAGGGATAAGAGCTGGGGGAGAGAACAGAGGGAGAGAAAGCGAGGGAGAAGAGCAGGGGGAAAGAACAGAAGGAGAGAAAGAGAGGGAAAATAGCAGGGGGAGAGAACAAAGAGAGAGAGAGAGAGGGAGAAGAGCAGGGGGAGAGAACAGAATGAGAGAGAGGGAGAAGAGCAGGGGGAGAGAACAGAAGGAAAGAAAGAGAGGGAGAAGAGCAGGGGATAGAACAGAAGGAGAGAAAGAGAGGGAGAAGAGCAGGGGGAGATAACTGAGGGAGGGAAAAAGAGGGAGAAGAGCTGGGGGAGAGAACAGAGGGAGAGAAAGAGAGGGAGAAGAGCAGGGGGAAAGAACAGAAGGAGAGAAAGTGAGGGAGAAGAGCAGGGGGAGAGAACAGGAGAGAAAGAGAGGGAGAAGAGCAGGGGGAGAGAACAGAAGGACAGAAAGAGAGGGAGAAAAGCAGGGGGAGAGAACAGAGGGGGAGAGAGAGGGACAAGAGCAGGGGGAGAGAGAGGGACAAGAGCAGGGGGAGAGAACAGAGGGAGAGAAAGAGAGGGAGAAGAGCAGGTGGAGAGAACAGAGGGAGGGAAATAAAGGGAGAAGAGCAGGGGGAGAGAACAGAAGGAGAGAGAGGGGAAGAGAACAGAAGGAGATAAAGAGAGGGAGAAGGGCTGGGGGAGAGAACAGAAGGAGGGAAAGAAAGGGAGAAGAGCTGGGGGAGAGAACAGAGGGAGAGAAAGAGAGGAAGAAGAGCAGGGGGAAAGAACAGAAGGAGAGAAAGAGAGGGAGAAGAGCAGGGGGAGAGAACAGAAGGAGAGAAAAAGAGGGAGAAGAGCAGGGGGAGAGAACAGAAGGAGAGAAAGAGAGGGAGAAGAGCAGGGGGAGAGAACAGAGGGAGAAAGAGAGGGAGAAGAGCAGGGGGAAAGAACAGAAGGAGAGAAAGAGAGGGAGAATAGCAGGGGGAAAGAACAGAAGGAGAGAAAGAGAGGGAGAAGAGCAGGGAGAGAGAACACAAGGAGAGAGAGGGAGAAGAGCATGGGGAGAGAACAGAAGGAAAGAAAGAGAGGGAGAAGAGCAGGGGGAAAGAACAGAAGGAGAGAAAGAGAGGGAGAAGAGCAGGGGGAGAGAAAGAGAGGGATAAGAGCAGGGGGAGAGAACAGAAGGAGAGAAAGAATGGGAGAAGAGCAGGGGGAGAGAACAGAAGGGGAGAAAGTGAGGGAGAAGAGCAGGGGGAGAAAACAGAAAGAGAGGGAGAAGAGCAGGGGGAGAGAACAGAAGGAGGGAAAGAGAGGGAGAAGAGCAGGGGGAGAGAACAGAAGGAGAGAGACGGAGAAGAGCAGGGGGAGATAACAGAAGGAGGGAAAGAGAGGGAGAAGAGCTGGGGGAGAGAACAGAAGGAGGGTAAGAGAGTGAGAAGAACTGGGGGATAGAACAGAGGGAGAGAAAGAGAGGGAGAAGAGCAGGGGGAAAGAACAGAAGGAGAGAAAGAGAAGGAGAAGAGCAGGGGGAGAGAACAGAGAGAGAGAGAGAGAGAGAGAGAGAGAGAGAGAGAGAAGGGCAGGGGTAGAGAACAGAAGGAGAGAGAGGGTGAAGAGCAGGGGGAGAGAACAGAAGGAAAGAAAGAGAGGGAGAAGCGCAGGGGGATAGAACAGAAGGAGAGAAAGAGAGGGAGAAGAGCAGGGGGAGAGAACAGAGGGAGAGAGAGAGAGGGAGAAGAGGAGGGGAGAGAACAGAGGGAGGGAAAGAGAGAGAAGAGCAGGTGGAGAGAACAGAGGAAGGGAAAGAAAGGGAAGGGAGAGAGGGAGAAGAGCAGGGGGAGAGAACAGAAGGAGATAAAGAGAGGGAGAAGGGCAGGGGGAGAGAACAGAAGGAGAGAGAGAGAGAGAGAGAGAGAGAGAGGGAGGGAGGGAGAAGAGCCGGGAGAGAGAACATAAGGAGGGAAAGAGAGGGAGAAGAGCTGGGGGAGAGAACAGAGGGAGAGAAAGCGAGGGAGAAGAGCAGGGGGAAAGAATAGGAGAGAAAGAGAGGGAGAATAGCAGGGGGAGAGAACAAAGGGAGAGAGAGAGAGAGAGAGAGAGAGAGAGAGAGAGAGAGAGAGAGAGAGAGGGAGAAGAGCAGGGGTAGAGAACAGAAGGCGAGAGAGAGAGAGAAGAGCAGGGGGAGAGAACAGAAGGAAAGAAAGAGAGGGAGAAGAGCAGGGGGAGAGAACAGAAGGGGAGAAAGTGAGGGAGAAGAGCAGGGGGAGAAAACAGAAAGAGAGGGAGAAGAGCAGGGGGAGAGAACAGAAGGAGGGAAAGAGAGGGAGAAGAGCAGGGGGAGAGAACAGAAGGAGAGAGACGGAGAAGAGCAGGGGGAGATAACAGAAGGAGGGAAAGAGAGGGAGAAGAGCTGGGGGAGAGAACAGAAGGAGGGTAAGAGAGGGAGAAGAGCTGGGGGATAGAACAGAGGGAGAGAAAGAGAGGGAGAAGAGCAGGGGGAAAGAACAGAAGGAGAGAAAAAGAAGGAGAAGAGCAGGGGGAGAGAACAGAGAGAGAGAGAGAGAGAGAGAGAGAAGGGCAGGGGTAGAGAACAGAAGGCTAGAGAGGGTGAAGAGCAGGGGGAGAGAACAGAAGGAAAGAAAGAGAGGGAGAAGAGCAGGGGATAGAACAGAAGGAGAGAAAGAGAGGGAGAAGAGCAGGGGGAGAGAACAGAGGGAGGGAAAGAGAGGGAGAAGAGCAGGTGGAGAGAACAGAGGGAGGGAAAGAAAGGGAGAAGAGCAGGTGGAGAGAACAGAAGGAGAGAGAGGGGAAGAGAACAGAAGGAGATAAAGAGAGGGAGAAGGGCAGGGGGAGAGAACAGAAGGAGAGAGAGAGAGAGAGAGAGAGAGAGAGGGGGAGGAAGAAGAGCAGGGGGAAAGAACAGAAGGAGAGAAAGAGAGGGAGAAGAGCAGGGGGAGAGAACAGAAGGAGAGAAAAAGAGGGAGAAGAGCAGGGGGAGAGAACAGAAGGAGAGAAAGAGAAGGAGAAGAGCAGGGGGAGAGAACAGAGGGAGAAAGAGAGGGAGAAGAGCAGGGGGAAAGAACAGAAGGAGAGAAAGAGAGGGAGAATAGCAGGGGGAAAGAACAGAAGGAGAGAAAGAGAGGGAGAAGAGCAGGGAGAGAGAACACAAGGAGAGAGAGGGAGAAGAGCATGGGGAGAGAACAGAAGGAAAGAAAGAGAGGGAGAAGAGCAGGGGGAAAGAACAGAAGGAGAGAAAGAGAGGGAGAAGAGCAGGGGGAGAGAAAGAGAGGGATAAGAGCAGGGGGAGAGAACAGAAGGAGAGAAAGAATGGGAGAAGAGCAGGGGGAGAGAACAGAAGGGGAGAAAGTGAGGGAGAAGAGCAGGGGGAGAAAACAGAAAGAGAGGGAGAAGAGCAGGTGGAGAGAACAGAGGGAGGGAAAGAAAGGGAGAAGAGCACGGGGAGAGAACAGAAGTAGAGATAGGGGAAGAGAACAGAAGGAGATAAAGAGAGGGAGAAGGGCAGGGGGAGAGAACAGAAGGAGGGAAAGAGAGGTATAAGAGCTGGGGGAGAGAACAGAGGGAGAGAAAGCGAGGGAGAAGAGCAGGGGGAAAGAACAGAAGGAGAGAAAGAGAGGGAGAATAGCAGGGGGAGAGAACAAAGGGAGAGAGAGAGAGAGGGAGAAGAGCAGGGGGAGATAACAGACGGAGAGAAAGAGAGGGAGAAGAGCAAGGGGAGAGAACAGAAGGAGGGAAAGAGAGGGATAAGAGCTGGGGGAGAGAACAGAGGGAGAGAAAGCGAGGGAGAAGAGCAGGGGGAAAGAACAGAAGGAGAGAAAGAGAGGGAAAATAGCAGGGGGAGAGAACAAAGAGAGAGAGAGAGAGGGAGAAGAGCAGGGGGAGAGAACAGAATGAGAGAGAGGGAGAAGAGCAGGGGGAGAGAACAGAAGGAAAGAAAGAGAGGGAGAAGAGCAGGGGATAGAACAGAAGGAGAGAAAGAGAGGGAGAAGAGCAGGGGGAGATAACTGAGGGAGGGAAAAAGAGGGAGAAGAGCTGGGGGAGAGAACAGAGGGAGAGAAAGAGAGGGAGAAGAGCAGGGGGAAAGAACAGAAGGAGAGAAAGTGAGGGAGAAGAGCAGGGGGAGAGAACAGGAGAGAAAGAGAGGGAGAAGAGCAGGGGGAGAGAACAGAAGGACAGAAAGAGAGGGAGAAAAGCAGGGGGAGAGAACAGAGGGGGAGAGAGAGGGACAAGAGCAGGGGGAGAGAGAGGGACAAGAGCAGGGGGAGAGAACAGAGGGAGAGAAAGAGAGGGAGAAGAGCAGGTGGAGAGAACAGAGGGAGGGAAATAAAGGGAGAAGAGCAGGGGGAGAGAACAGAAGGAGAGAGAGGGGAAGAGAACAGAAGGAGATAAAGAGAGGGAGAAGGGCTGGGGGAGAGAACAGAAGGAGGGAAAGAAAGGGAGAAGAGCTGGGGGAGAGAACAGAGGGAGAGAAAGAGAGGAAGAAGAGCAGGGGGAAAGAACAGAAGGAGAGAAAGAGAGGGAGAAGAGCAGGGGGAGAGAACAGAAGGAGAGAAAAAGAGGGAGAAGAGCAGGGGGAGAGAACAGAAGGAGAGAAAGAGAGGGAGAAGAGCAGGGGGAGAGAACAGAGGGAGAAAGAGAGGGAGAAGAGCAGGGGGAAAGAACAGAAGGAGAGAAAGAGAGGGAGAATAGCAGGGGGAAAGAACAGAAGGAGAGAAAGAGAGGGAGAAGAGCAGGGAGAGAGAACACAAGGAGAGAGAGGGAGAAGAGCATGGGGAGAGAACAGAAGGAAAGAAAGAGAGGGAGAAGAGCAGGGGGAAAGAACAGAAGGAGAGAAAGAGAGGGAGAAGAGCAGGGGGAGAGAAAGAGAGGGATAAGAGCAGGGGGAGAGAACAGAAGGAGAGAAAGAATGGGAGAAGAGCAGGGGGAGAGAACAGAAGGGGAGAAAGTGAGGGAGAAGAGCAGGGGGAGAAAACAGAAAGAGAGGGAGAAGAGCAGGGGGAGAGAACAGAAGGAGGGAAAGAGAGGGAGAAGAGCAGGGGGAGAGAACAGAAGGAGAGAGAGGGAGAAGAGCAGGGGGAGATAACAGAAGGAGGGAAAGAGAGGGAGAAGAGCTGGGGGAGAGAACAGAAGGAGGGTAAGAGAGTGAGAAGAACTGGGGGATAGAACAGAGGGAGAGAAAGAGAGGGAGAAGAGCAGGGGGAAAGAACAGAAGGAGAGAAAGAGAAGGAGAAGAGCAGGGGGAGAGAACAGAGAGAGAGAGAGAGAGAGAGAGAGAGAGAGAGAGAAGGGCAGGGGTAGAGAACAGAAGGAGAGAGAGGGTGAAGAGCAGGGGGAGAGAACAGAAGGAAAGAAAGAGAGGGAGAAGCGCAGGGGGATAGAACAGAAGGAGAGAAAGAGAGGGAGAAGAGCAGGGGGAGAGAACAGAGGGAGAGAGAGAGAGGGAGAAGAGGAGGGGAGAGAACAGAGGGAGGGAAAGAGAGAGAAGAGCAGGTGGAGAGAACAGAGGAAGGGAAAGAAAGGGAAGGGAGAGAGGGAGAAGAGCAGGGGGAGAGAACAGAAGGAGATAAAGAGAGGGAGAAGGGCAGGGGGAGAGAACAGAAGGAGAGAGAGAGAGAGAGAGAGAGAGAGAGAGAGAGAGGGAGGGAGGGAGAAGAGCCGGGAGAGAGAACATAAGGAGGGAAAGAGAGGGAGAAGAGCTGGGGGAGAGAACAGAGGGAGAGAAAGCGAGGGAGAAGAGCAGGGGGAAAGAATAGGAGAGAAAGAGAGGGAGAATAGCAGGGGGAGAGAACAAAGGGAGAGAGAGAGAGAGAGAGAGAGAGAGAGAGAGAGAGAGAGGGAGAAGAGCAGGGGTAGAGAACAGAAGGCGAGAGAGAGAGAGAAGAGCAGGGGGAGAGAACAGAAGGAGAGAAAGAGAGGGAGAAGAGCAGGGGGAGAGAACAGAAGGGGAGAAAGTGAGGGAGAAGAGCAGGGGGAGAAAACAGAAAGAGAGGGAGAAGAGCAGGGGGAGAGAACAGAAGGAGGGAAAGAGAGGGAGAAGAGCAGGGGGAGAGAACAGAAGGAGAGAGACGGAGAAGAGCAGGGGGAGATAACAGAAGGAGGGAAAGAGAGGGAGAAGAGCTGGGGGAGAGAACAGAAGGAGGGTAAGAGAGGGAGAAGAGCTGGGGGATAGAACAGAGGGAGAGAAAGAGAGGGAGAAGAGCAGGGGGAAAGAACAGAAGGAGAGAAAAAGAAGGAGAAGAGCAGGGGGAGAGAACAGAGAGAGAGAGAGAGAGAGAGAGAGAAGGGCAGGGGTAGAGAACAGAAGGCTAGAGAGGGTGAAGAGCAGGGGGAGAGAACAGAAGGAAAGAAAGAGAGGGAGAAGAGCAGGGGATAGAACAGAAGGAGAGAAAGAGAGGGAGAAGAGCAGGGGGAGAGAACAGAGGGAGGGAAAGAGAGGGAGAAGAGCAGGTGGAGAGAACAGAGGGAGGGAAAGAAAGGGAGAAGAGCAGGTGGAGAGAACAGAAGGAGAGAGAGGGGAAGAGAACAGAAGGAGATAAAGAGAGGGAGAAGGGCAGGGGGAGAGAACAGAAGGAGAGAGAGAGAGAGAGAGAGAGAGAGAGGGGGAGGAAGAAGAGCAGGGGGAAAGAACAGAAGGAGAGAAAGAGAGGGAGAAGAGCAGGGGGAGAGAACAGAAGGAGAGAAAGAGAGGGAGAAGAGCAGGGGGAGAGAACAGAAGGAGAGAAAGAGAAGGAGAAGAGCAGGGGGAGAGAACAGAGGGAGAAAGAGAGGGAGAAGAGCAGGGGGAAAGAACAGAAGGAGAGAAAGAGAGGGAGAATAGCAGGGGGAAAGAACAGAAGGAGAGAAAGAGAGGGAGAAGAGCAGGGAGAGAGAACACAAGGAGAGAGAGGGAGAAGAGCATGGGGAGAGAACAGAAGGAAAGAAAGAGAGGGAGAAGAGCAGGGGGAAAGAACAGAAGGAGAGAAAGAGAGGGAGAAGAGCAGGGGGAGAGAAAGAGAGGGATAAGAGCAGGGGGAGAGAACAGAAGGAGAGAAAGAATGGGAGAAGAGCAGGGGGAGAGAACAGAAGGGGAGAAAGTGAGGGAGAAGAGCAGGGGGAGAAAACAGAAAGAGAGGGAGAAGAGCAGGGGGAGAGAACAGAAGGAGGGAAAGAGAGGGAGAAGAGCAGGGGGAGAGAACAGAAGGAGAGAGACGGAGAAGAGCAGGGGGAGATAACAGAAGGAGGGAAAGAGAGGGAGAAGAGCTGGGGGAGAGAACAGAAGGAGGGTAAGAGAGTGAGAAGAACTGGGGGATAGAACAGAGGGAGAGAAAGAGAGGGAGAAGAGCAGGGGGAAAGAACAGAAGGAGAGAAAGAGAAGGAGAAGAGCAGGGGGAGAGAACAGAGAGAGAGAGAGAGAGAGAGAGAGAGAGAAGGGCAGGGGTAGAGAACAGAAGGAGAGAGAGGGTGAAGAGCAGGGGGAGAGAACAGAAGGAAAGAAAGAGAGGGAGAAGCGCAGGGGGATAGAACAGAAGGAGAGAAAGAGAGGGAGAAGAGCAGGGGGAGAGAACAGAGGGAGAGAGAGAGAGGGAGAAGAGGAGGGGAGAGAACAGAGGGAGGGAAAGAGAGAGAAGAGCAGGTGGAGAGAACAGAGGAAGGGAAAGAAAGGGAAGGGAGAGAGGGAGAAGAGCAGGGGGAGAGAACAGAAGGAGATAAAGAGAGGGAGAAGGGCAGGGGGAGAGAACAGAAGGAGAGAGAGAGAGAGAGAGAGAGAGGGAGGGAGGGAGAAGAGCCGGGAGAGAGAACATAAGGAGGGAAAGAGAGGGAGAAGAGCTGGGGGAGAGAACAGAGGGAGAGAAAGCGAGGGAGAAGAGCAGGGGGAAAGAATAGGAGAGAAAGAGAGGGAGAATAGCAGGGGGAGAGAACAAAGGGAGAGAGAGAGAGAGAGAGAGAGAGAGAGAGAGAGGGAGAAGAGCAGGGGTAGAGAACAGAAGGCGAGAGAGAGAGAGAAGAGCAGGGGGAGAGAACAGAAGGAAAGAAAGAGAGGGAGAAGAGCAGGGGGAGAGAACAGAAGGGGAGAAAGTGAGGGAGAAGAGCAGGGGGAGAAAACAGAAAGAGAGGGAGAAGAGCAGGGGGAGAGAACAGAAGGAGGGAAAGAGAGGGAGAAGAGCAGGGGGAGAGAACAGAAGGAGAGAGACGGAGAAGAGCAGGGGGAGATAACAGAAGGAGGGAAAGAGAGGGAGAAGAGCTGGGGGAGAGAACAGAAGGAGGGTAAGAGAGGGAGAAGAGCTGGGGGATAGAACAGAGGGAGAGAAAGAGAGGGAGAAGAGCAGGGGGAAAGAACAGAAGGAGAGAAAAAGAAGGAGAAGAGCAGGGGGAGAGAACAGAGAGAGAGAGAGAGAGAGAGAGAGAGAAGGGCAGGGGTAGAGAACAGAAGGCTAGAGAGGGTGAAGAGCAGGGGGAGAGAACAGAAGGAAAGAAAGAGAGGGAGAAGAGCAGGGGATAGAACAGAAGGAGAGAAAGAGAGGGAGAAGAGCAGGGGGAGAGAACAGAGGGAGGGAAAGAGAGGGAGAAGAGCAGGTGGAGAGAACAGAGGGAGGGAAAGAAAGGGAGAAGAGCAGGTGGAGAGAACAGAAGGAGAGAGAGGGGAAGAGAACAGAAGGAGATAAAGAGAGGGAGAAGGGCAGGGGGAGAGAACAGAAGGAGAGAGAGAGAGAGAGAGAGAGAGAGAGGGGGAGAGAGAGGGGGAGGGAGAAGAGCAGGGAGAGAGAACATAAGGAGGGAAAGAGAGGGAGAAGAGCTGGGGGAGAGAACAGAGGGAGAGAAAGTGAGGGAGAAGAGCAGGGGGAAAGAATAGGAGAGAAAGAGAGGGAGAATAGCAGGGGGAGAGAACAAAGGGAGAGAGAGAGAGAGAGAGGGAGAAGAGCAGGGGGAGAGAACAGAAGGCGAGAGAGAGAGAGAGAAGAGCAGGAGGAGAGAACAGAAGGAAAGAAAGAGAGGGAGAAGAGCAGGCGGAGAGAACAGAAGGAGAGAAAGAGAGGGAGAAGAGCAGGGGGATAGAACAGAAGGAGAGAAAGAGAGGGAGAAGAGCAGGGGGAGAGAACAGAGGGAGGGAAAGAGAGGGAGAAGAGCAGGTGGAGAGAACAGAGGGAGGGAAAGAAAGGGAGAAGAGTAGGGGGAGAGAACAGAAGGAGAGAGAGGGGAAGAGAACAGAAGGAGATAAAGAGAGAGAGAAGGGCAGGGGGAGAGAACAGAAGGAGGGAAAGAAAGGGAGAAGAGCTGGGGGAGAGAACAGAGGGAGAGAAAGAGAGGGAGAAGAGCAGGGGGTAAGAACAGAAGGAGAGAAATAGAGGGAGAAGAGCAGGGGGAGAGAAAGAGAGGGAGAAGAGCAGGGGGAGAGAACAGAAGGACAGAAAGAGAGGGAGAAAAGCAGGGGGAGAGAACAGAGGGGGAGAGAGAGAAAGAGAGAGAGAGAGAGGGAGAAGAGCAGGGGGAGAGAACAGAGGGAGGGAAAAAGAGGGAGAAGAGCAGGGGGAGAGAACAGAGGGAGGGAAAGAGAGGGAGAAGAGCAGGGGGAGAGAACAGAAGGAGAGAAAGAGAGGGAGAAGAGCAGGGGGAGAGAACAGAGGAAGGGAAAGAGAGGGAGAAGAGCAGGGGAGAACAGAGGGAGAGAAAGAGTGGGAGAAAAGCAGGGGGAGAGAACAGAGGGAGGGAAAGAGAGGGGGAGAAGAGCAGAGGGAGTGAAAGAGAGGGAGAAGAGCAGGGGAGAGAACAGAGGGAGAGAGAGAGAGAGAGAGAGAGAGAGAGGGAGAAGAGCAGGGGGAGAGAACAGAGGGAGGGAAAGAGAGGGAGAAGAGCAGGGGGAGAGAACAGAAGGAGAGAAAGAGAGGGAGAAGAGCTGGGGGAGAGAACAGTGGGAGAGAAAGAGAGGGAGAAGAGCAGGGGGGAGAACAGAGGGAGGGAAAGAGAGGGAGAAGAGCAGGGGGAGAACAGTAGGAAAGAAAGAGAGGGAGAAGAGCAGGGTGAGAGAACAGAAGGAGAGAGAGAGAGGGAGAAGAGCAGGGGGAGAGAACAGAGGGAGAGAGAGGGAGAAGAGCAGGGTGAGAGAACAGAGGGAGGGAAATATAGGGAGAAGAGCAGGGGGAGAACAGAAGGAGAGAAAGAGAGGGAGAAGAGCAGGGGGAGAGAACAGAGGGAGGGAAAGAGAGGGAGAAGAGCAGGGGGAAAGAACAGAGGGAGGGAAAGAGAGGGAAAAGAGCTGTGGGAGAGAACAGAGGGAGAGAAAGAGAGGGAGAGAAAGAGAGGGAGAAAAGCAGGGGGAGAGAACAAAGGGAGGTTAAGAGCAGGGGAGAACAGAGGGAGAGAAAGAGAGGGAGAAGAGCAGGGGGAGAGAACAGAGGGAGAGAAAGAGAGGGAGAAGAGCAGGGGGAGAGAACAGAGAGAGAGAAAGAGAGGGAGAAGATCTGGTGGAGAGAACAGAGGGAAAGAGAGGGAGAAGAGCAGGGTGAGAGAACAGAAGGAGAGAGAGAGAGGGAGAAGAACAGGGGAGATAACAAAGGGAAGGAAAGAGAGGAAGAAGTCGAAAGAATAGTGGGGTATGGACAGCGCTAAATAAGCTTAAAAATTACCACAACCAAAATAATAGTGTTAAAAAATTTAAGATATTTTATTCTTAAAATGCCATATACTCGATACTTTATAAAATATATGTTAAATTAATGTGACCGGTCACAGATTGCCAAGCAAGGAATTAAAACCTTCAAGAAGCTAAAACTATTATTGTGTCCTATAAAAACATTGCCATATTATCTTTCTGCAGTGAAAAGTACAATATACCTATATAAAAAAATGTTACAATGTGATACAAAATAACACTGTGCACTGATGCTAAAAAAGCAGTCTTTGGATTAGCAAATTAGTCCCTTACGACAGATCTGACATTTTGTATATTGTAGTCGGAACTCCCACTATGTGGGTGTAAGGGAATATTGGCTATAAAACATGAGGTCGTATGGTACCTTTCCTTTTTCTTGCGCAAATGTCTTTTAGTGTTTGGACACTTACTTTGTTCCTCAGACGTAACTCTGTCTCTTACCCGTCTTGTTCAGTAGTTTTATTCACACACCTCTCTCTCCGTGTGTTGTTCCACCTATGTTTCGGGATACAGCGTTGCCAGTTTCAGGTGTTTCCGTGTCATGTGTGTTACCTTAATCACGTGCAGCTCTCCAGGTAATAGCAGGCTCTTGGAACTCGGCTTTTTGTAAATTAGTCTGTAGGGGATCTGGAATTTTTTTCTCTCTGTGCAGAGATAAGGCTCTGGGGTTCCTGAGCTTGTTGGTGTACAGACAGTGTCCTTTAATCAACGCGTTTCACCTTTTTGTAAGGCTTTTTCAAGATAAAGAACAGATGTCTGTAAAATCTTTAAATACCCTCCCCTCAGTTTTCATTGGTCCAATCCCGATTTCTCTTAAGGTGGATTCCTTCATTTAAGGTGGACGGGTCTAATGTTGACTTTAAGATATTCAAGTATTTATTTAGTATTCCTCACACAAAAAAAAACTTTCCTATCATATTTTCTTGTGAAGATGCTTTTCTTATACTTGTTATTTCTTGCAAAGAATGATTCTTCCATTTCTCTTCTTATGCTATTATTAAATCATTACAGACATGATGATTTAAAGTGGAATGATCATATTATATACATATATTTTGAATGTATAAGTTTGGTTCAGATGGAAAATTATATATTGTGTATAGCAAGACAAGAGGGAGAGAGATTGCAGAGGGTGAGGAGCACAGAGAGAGAGAGGGGAAGAGAGGACAGAGGAGAGGATAAAAAAACAGATGAAGAGGCAGTACAGAGGGAGAGAGACATGGGGAAACACAAGAGAGAGAGAGGGGGTGGGAGGGAGTGGGGAAAGGACAAAGGGAGGGAGAAGGGGGTAGAACAAAGAGAGAACAAAAGGTTGGACAGAGGTAGGCATGGAACCCTATGCCAATAGATACTAGGTGGACAGAGGTGCCCATGCCAGAGACACACTAGCAGAGTTTTTTTTAGGGAGATAATAAAGGTGAGCCTTGTCTGATGCAGATAACGGCATACCGAGAGTCAATACATCTGAGAGAAGAGTAAATTGTTTTATAATACGTATAAACAAATGTTTACAATATTTGTATGGACCAGGGTATGAAACCAATAACTGATATATAACATGCAAGCAAAAAAAAAAGGTGTTTACCTTCTGGTTAAAACCATATTATTTCCTATTTGCTTTCTCAATGTGCAGTACTGCAATCTGCATCTATTCTGAATATGTGCTGTTTTTTGTTGTTGTTGTTTTTTTTTTTAATCTGTATTACATTATCCACATAATAAAAATTATATGCTTAAGTACAGGCATTTACATAAATCAACAAGAATAATGAGACTGAAATACGTGAGCTAAAATTAAAGAAATTGTGTATTGAGACATTTCTTTCCTGTCCTCTACTACTCTTAATCCCCTCTGCACATCCTTTCCTCCCCCCCTTACCCCTCTCTCTTTATTCTATCTTTACTTAAATTATTTTAATATATGAATTAAGCATTAGTGAAAGTATATGAAAATATATGAGAGCCCAAGGAAAAGGAAGAAGAAAAAAATAAAACATACAACCCCTAACCTCCCCCATTCCTCTCTCAAATCCTCTATAGTTGGATATTGATGATTTCTTCTAAGCGAGTTTTAAATTCTGCACCCGGATAATAAATAAAGTCTGTCCAGATCTTACTAAAGAAATCACCTTTCCTCCCTCCTAATTTATAATCATAGCCAGCCATGATAACAGAGTTTATTAGTACATTGGAATTCTGTTATTAATCCAATTTAAAAAAAAAAAAATTCTAAAAGTTAATATTACAGTCCCAACAAAATTTCCTTTCTTTTCCCATTAATTATTATTAGCCAAGAGGGGAATAGATTCTTTAGTTAAATACATTTTTCTTTTTGTTATTTGGGCGAGAAAATAGCCTATTTTAAGACAGAATTGTTTCAATTTCTGACATTCCCATAGTAAATGTCCTAAGTCTGCATTTTCATAGGAACATTTAGGACATATAATATTTACCTCCTTTTTCCATTTAGCAACCCTTTGTGGCGTAAAATAATCTCTATGGGGTAATCTAAATTGTGTTCCCTTAAAGGGATATTCCAGCCAAAATAGGAAACCACATGGGTGCATTTCTGTATTGAAAAGAAGCAATTTTGTAATATACATGCATTAGCAAAAAGGTTTCTAATAAAAGCTATAGCTGTTTCAAAAGTGTATTTAAGTATGCACCGTGCACCAGCATTTTAAACACAACACTTGTTCAGAGAGCCTAAGGTGCTTATACCATCTGGTAATGACTCAATTTTTTAATTGCTGACATGATACAAGCCCCACTGATTATCTAAGCAGCTGCATTATTTAAAATGTGGGTGCAATGAAAACATCTAGCTATGTTTCACATGCACATGCAGAGAAAAATGTTAACACTAAAACAGTGATAACTCTTAATAGAAGCATTTTTGCCAATACATGTATATTGCAAATATGTTTCTATTCAAAAATGCAATAAATCTATGTGCAATTATATTTTGACTGGAATGTCTCTTTAAGTACATTGAAGTGCATAATGTTTTAGTCTTGTTAAGACTTTGGTAAAGAAATCTACCCAGATCAGGGATACCTACCAGCTTTGCCCAATTGTTCTCCATCTCCTTTAGTAATCTTTTCAAATCTGTAAGATGTCAAGGGACAGTTGAACGGTCATCGGAAGTTATGTTGTAGGGTGTTGGGTTTTTTGTGAGGGACAGTTATAGTTTATTTTAAGGGTGAGTTTTTAGGGTAAGAAAGGGAGAGTAAGGGAAAGTTTCTTTGATGTTTTGTTTTTTGTTAAATTGTTATTTCTTTGTATTTTGTATTTGATTTATTTCATATTTTGTATGCTGTCTGTTGTATTTTGTTTTTATTTTTCTGTTTTTATTCTGTATGTATTTTAAATATTGTTATGTTTAATTAAAAAAAAAACTTTTCAAATCTGTTGCTCTAACAATTTTGTAAATTGATGATAATTACCATTTTTCAGTGTTAATGACATCCAAAAATGGATGCTTTTACCAGATTTGAGGGAAAATCCTTGTAAATGTTGCAATATTATTTTTAACTTGAAGAAAATAAAACTTATGTTTAGATTGAGCTTCTGACAACATCCTCTGGAATTCATCAAAACTATAAAGTTTCGTAGCATTAAAATCACAAAAGTCCTTGATAATTAGACGTTTAAGTGAATACCATTTACTAAATATATTTGATGATCTCCCGAGAGGGAAATACAAATTGCCCTCTACTGGCAACCATTTAGAGATCTTTGATGTAATCGCCAGCAGCTTCATATATTTCCTCCAGACCCCTCAAGATATCTTTAAACAGGGGATGAGTGTAAATAGTTGTACCTAGGTCCCTATTTGAAGCATGAACAACAAAATTTAGAGAATACGAAGAACAAACATGTTCCTCCAATTCCCTGGTCGCATATTTAATAGTCTGTAACAGCCAATCGATTGGAGGTGCTCTGACAGCATGTTCCGAGTTCGGCCAAAGGCAGATACGCTCCAGAGTGCTCTGTTCTAATCAGAGCCTTGGGCGCCATAACCGCCTCTGGAAACCTAACTATGGTTCTCAGCCCACACATCTTATAGTTCTCTATCTGGGAAATACTCTATCTATCTATTTATCCATCTATCTATATATCGAATCTATCTATTTATCTATCTATTGAATCTATATATCTATATTTCTCTATCTATCCTTTATCTATCTATCTATCTATCTATCTATCTATTGAAACTATCTATCTATCTTGTGGCCAGACTGTTAACCGATGGCCACTTGTCTGTCTGGATATTATCTGCAGGACAAATGTCTGTCGGATAACAGTCCGGCCATGCGATTGGAAGACGTAAGATAGTTGCAAAATTATACCATTCCATATTCGGCAAAGCCAAGCACCCTTTAGAGTAAGGCTGATATAAATTATTAAGTTTTATTCTTGCTTTTCTCCCATTCCAGAGAAAATATCTCAATGTTTGGTTAAATCGCCACAAATCAGTTTTTTTTATTACTAAAAGAAGCATCCTTAGTATATATTGAATCTTGGGAACTATAAACATTTTAAACAAATTGATTTTACCAGAAACCGAGAGTGGCAAACCCTCCCAGCTCTTCATCTTATCCTTATTTTCCTGCAAAATTGGAGAAATATTGTCTCCATACCATTTTGTAGGATTGGCTGAGATTTTTAAACCCAAATATTCTAAATAATATGTTTCTGTAAATTGATAGGATTGAAGATAATTTACTTTCTTTAGCCACACTATTTTGGACTTTGCTAGATTAGTTTTGTAGCCAGAAACTAAACCATAGTCTTCTAAAAGATTAAGGATGGTTTCAATATAGACTGTAGGGTCAGATAAACGAATAAGAGAAGATCATCAGCGAATAAAGAAGTTTTGATTGAAACTTTACCTAAAGTGGTTCGTGGCAAAATTTCACTTAGTTTAATAGCCAATGGCTCCAAAACAAAGTCAAATAAAAGAGGAGCCCCTTGTTAGTAAAAAGAAATTTGAAATGCCATTATTGAATAAATATTCCCAATCAATCTCAGGAAATTGCCTTCAAAGCCAAATTTCCCCTGAACTTTAAGCATAAATGGGCAGTCTACCCTGTCGAAGGCCTTCTCTGTATCCAAGGATAACAGGAAGGCCTCAGGCAGGGCAGAACGATTTCCACTATAGTGACAGATTGTATGTAATATTTTCCTTACATTTGCTTCCGAGGCTCTGCCACTCACAAAACCCACCTGATCAGGGTGTATAATCTTGGGTAATATGTTTTTCATACTTTCTGCCAAAATCTTTGTTAAGATTTTGTAGTCTAGATGTAATAGGGAGATAGGTCTGTATGATGTTACTTCTACATGACCTCTATTTTGTTTAGGAATCAAAAGTAGACTTGTGTGTGGAGAAAAAAATTGTTTTGGTTCGTTTTGGACCCGATCGGATGTTTTCAAATTTTGTTTTCAGATTGATTCGAATTCAGATACATTCGAATGCATTCGTTTCTGATTCATTCGGATTTGAATACATTCGGATTTATTCGTTAGTTTCATTGCTACAGTAATTCGGAAATTCAAATCAATCCGAAGCTCCGAATTTGACAAAATCGTCCGAATTTCGATTCAGAATGAAACGCACATGTCTAATCAAAATAATGTTGTCTCTCTTAAAATCTTCCGATATCTTAGAATTATCCTCAAAATAGTATTTATAGAAATCTTTCAAAAAAGGAATGATCTTAGATGATAAGATCAAATAAAATTCCAAAGACATTAGCCGGACCTGGAGTTTTCCCTCTGGACATTGAAGCTATTTTTTTTTTAAATATCATGTTCTGCTATAGGCTTATTTAAAAGTTCAAGCTCTAGGTCTGAGATTTTAGGAAGCTTGATGTCATCTAAGAATTTATTAATATTTTATCTTTGTGGGATCTTGAGGAGAATAAAGATAATAATAGTAATTTTGAAACAACAAAGATATCTGATCGTGATTTCTTTTTGGTCTGTCTTTTGAAAATTGAGGCTAAGAAGTTACCCGATTTATTATCATATCTCGCAAACTTGGCCGAGTTTTTATATAAAGAATCTTTTGCTTCTTCTAATAAAAAGTAATCTTCTATATTCTTCCTATTTGGATACTGTTGAAGTAAAGCATATGTTTCTCTTAATTTATTTGATAATTCTCTGTACTTTGTTTTCTGGATCTTTTTAAGCCTAGCCACATTAGTATTGATCTCTGCTTTCAGGTAAATTTTAGCTATTTCCCAGAAGATTGGGACTTTATCTCTGTAATAGCTATTAAATAAACTAAATTCTTCCCAACTTTTGCTTAAAAAATATTTAAAACTAATTGAATTTTGTAAATATGTAGGGAAAAAGAAGGAATTAAATGTGAACTTTCTTCTAGATTCAAATTCTAGACCAACAAGAGCATGATCGTATAGTGTGTGTTCCAAAATTATACAAATCGATATTGTAGAAACCAAACATTCAGAAATAAGAAATAAATGTTATCTCAAAAGAGTACTGTGGTTTTTTTTAACAACATGTATAGTTCAAATTGTTAGGATTTAATAACCTCCATACATTTATCAAGCCCATAGCATGAGAAAATGTTTTACAAATCTTCTTTTCATATTTTAAATGATATTTTGTGTATCTAAGTTTTTTTGTTCACTCTCCTAATTTCTTCCGATCAAGATGAGAATTGGGAGTGATGTTAAAGTCACCCACTAATAGAATCTTGTCCTTTGGAAATGTAAGCAGATTTTTCACTAAGGAATTCCAAACATTTTCATCTGGACCATTTGGTCCATAAACATTGGCTATTAAGTATTCTTCATTTATAATTAAAAGCCTCAGAAGTAAATATCTACCCTCTTTATCTTTTATAACTCCCAGAATTTTATAGCTGAGTTTTGTGTGAAGTAAGATCATTACTCCTCTCGCAGATTTTTTATATGAGGAAAAAAGTGATTCCTTAAGCCACCTGGCCCTAATTGTGCCATGGCTTTCCTTTTGATTGGGGAGTGAATCCCTCCCACATTCCAGGTTAATATCTTAACCATCTAATCCCCTAAATACCAGAGAGTTGCCATGAAGGAGAGAGAGTAGAAAGGGGAAGGGAGAGAAAGAAGAAAGAAAAAAAAAATCCTTGAACAAAGTTAAAGTCTTCAAAATTCTCTGTGATGATATGATAGAAATAAATCACTTTTAAACAAGTAGAAGAAGAATATGGTGTGGCACTAGTCCCTTGAGTAACAAAAAAACACAACATATACATTAAATAGCTCAAGCAGTGAGTGACACATATAAATATAATTGTTATCAATACAACTGTCTTAAAATAAGTATTCCCTTAAAAAAAAAAGAGTTAATACGTTTAGAAGAGGGAGAGAGTGCTGCATCTGTGTACAAAATGTTTATAATTGTCCAAAACATTGTTATCCAAAATCTCCCATTATTATAGTGTTCAGCAAGCTCAAAAATATTATAAAAAACAATCGTAAATAAGTGCATAGGGTATGTAATCCCCCTCATATCATAACTAACAAAAAAACATACAGCATCTTCATTGTGTGATTTGATGAGAAAGAAAAAAAAATCCCTTTTTCTTTATTCTCTTTTTTTTTCTTTTGACTGAAATATAAAAAGTGTATACATGTGAAACCTTCAACGGTTTAAGTGACAAAACTGAACCAGTAACTTTAAATATTTCCTAAAATGAGTGATACAAAAATATATAATTATTATTTAAAAAAACTCCAAACTTCTTAGAGCGCATTTACCCTTTAAGATCTGGCATAATTGAAAAATTGGGCCATGTGCTACTCATTTCAAGTGTCCATGATTGTCCCTAGAGAAGAAAAAACATGTAAAAAAACATGATGCTTTGTGTTTCAAAAAATGACATCAGTCACAAAACAAAAAAATACATCAGCCACGGATAAATAAATTGAGGACTCTCATTAAAAATTCTAATTCTTGGCTTCATTATCTAAAAAGGTTTGGGCTGCTTCTGGGGATTCAAAAATAAAAAAATTAACCAGATTTAATCCTCAGCTTGGCTGGATACAGAAGAGAAAAAAAAACTATTTTCTGAGACCAGGCAAGAACACAAACTAGAGAATTGTCTACTTTTAAGAGATGCCTCCACAGAAAAGTACTGTAAATTGAAGATCTTTGCATCCTTAAAGGGACAGTCAACCATAGAATTGTTATTGTTTTAAAAGTTAGATAATCCCTTTATTACCCATTCCCCAGTTTTGCATAACCAACACAGTTATATTAATATACTTTTTACCTTTGTGATTACCTTGTATCTAGGAACCTTCTTCCAGCCCCCTGATCACATGACTGTGACGGTTTATTATCTATTGTCTTAAATTTAGCATTGTTTTGTGCTAGATCTTAAATAACCCCCTGTGCCTGAACACAGTGTTATCTCTATATGGCCAACGTGTACTTTCTGTCTCTTTGTGTTGAAAAGAGATTTAAAAAGCAAGTGATAAGGGGCAGCCATCAAAGGCTTAGAAATTAGCATATGAGCCTACCTATGTTTAGTTTAAACTAAGAATACCAAGAGAAAAAAGCAAATTTGATGATAAAAGTAAATTGGAAAGTCGATTAAAATTAAAAGTCCTATCTGAATAATGAATGTTTAATTTATACTTGACTGTCCCTTTAAAACGCAGGTTGATGTTTTCTATAAGCTCTCAGCAGCTCTGCCTTTCCCTAAAAATTCAGGAATTTTGCTATTACAGAGAGTGTTTTTGTGAGTCCCTGTGAAGAAGGTTCTGGTTCTCTTCCCAATCTGTAAACCCTTTCCACTGTAAAAAGATTTTTATCATGTTTAAATCCCAAAAGATCAGGGAGAGTATCTTCCACAAAAGCTTTTACTTCTTGGAATTTGAGAGTTTCAGGCAGGCTAATTAGCTGTAAATTGCTCCGCCTGGCTCAATTTCGTGTAACTTTGTGAAACACAGTATGAGCATGTGCGCACACTAACAAAGACACACTATAGCAGTGATTCTGAATGCTACACAGGAAGTTATGGAGCTAGTTGCCTACAGTCCCTAACAAACTAACGGCTAGATTTAGAGTTTTGTCGGTAAAAAGCCGCGTAGCTAACGCTGCTTTTTTTTCCAACGCACCCTTCCAACAACGCTGGTATTTAGCCAATCAGATTTTTTCTACCTTAATTCCGATTGGCTGATAGATTTCTATCAGCCAATCAGAATTGAAGGGACGCCATCTTGGATGACGTCCCTTAAAGGAACCTTCATTCGTCTTTAGTCCATCGGGGAAGGAGGATGTTCCACGTCAGCGGGATGAAGATGGATCCGGAAGAAAGAAGATAGAAGATGCCGCTTGGAAGAAGACATCGCCTGGATTGAAGACCTCTTCTTTGCCGCTTGGATCAAGACTTCTACCGGATGGAGGACATCTTCTTGCTCCGCTTGGATGAAGAATTCGGCTTGGCTGGGTGAAGACGACTCAAGGGAGGGAGATCTTCAGGGGGGTAATGATAGGTTTTTTTAAGGGGAGTTTGGGTGGGTTAGAGTAGGGGTATGTGGGTGGTGGGTTGTAATGTTGGGGGGGTATTGTATTTTTATTTTCATGCAAAAGAGCTGATTACTTTGGGGCAAGGCCCTGCAAAAAGCCCTTTTAAGGGCTGGTAAAAGAGCTGATTACTTTTGTATTTTAGAATAGGATAGGGAATTTTTTATTTTGGGGGGCTTTTTTATTTTATTAGGGGGCTTAGATTAGGTGTAATTAGTTTAAACTGCTTGTAATTCTTTTTTTTTTTTTGTAATTTAGTGTTTGTTTGTTTTGTTTTATAGAATAGTTTACTTTATTGTATTTTATTTTAGGTAATTGTAGGTAATTTATTTAATTAATTTAATGATAGTGTAGTGTTAGGTTTAATTGTAACTTAGGTTAGGATTTATTTTACATGTAATTTTGTATTTTTTTTAACTAGGTAGCTATTAAATAGTTATTAACTATTTAATAGCTATTGTACCTAGTTAAAATAAATACAAAGTTGCCTGTAAAATAAATATAAATCCTAAAATAGCTACAATGTAACTATTAGTTATATTGTAGCTATATTAGGGTTTATTTTATAGGTAAGTATTTAGTTTTAAATAGGAATAATTTATTTAATTTTAGGAATATTATTTCGATTAATATAAATTATATTTATGTTAGGGGAGTGTTAGGGTTAAAGTTAGGTTTAGGGGTTAATAACATTATTATAGTAGCGGCGACGGTGCGGACGGGAGATTAGGGGTTAATAATTGTAGGTAGGTGGCGGCGATGTTAGGGAGGGCAGATTAGGGGTTTATACAATTTATTATAGTGTTTGCGAGGCGGGAGTGCGGCGGTTTAGGGGTTAATACATTTATTATAGTAGCGGCGAGGTCCGGTCAGCAGATTAGGGGTTAATAAGTGTAGTTAGGTAGTGGCGACATTGGGGGGGCAGATTAGGGGTTAATAAATGTAATATAGGGGTCGGCGATGTTAGGGGCAGCAGATTAGGGGTTCATAGGTATAATGTAGGTGGCGGCGGTGTCCGGTCGGCAGATTAGGGGTTAAAACATTTTATTAGAGTGTTTGCGATGTGGGGGGTCTCGGTTTAGGGGTACATAGGTAGTTTATGGGTGTTAGTGTACTTTGTAGCACAGTAGATAAGAGCTTTATATTCCGGCGTTAGCCCATAAAGCTCTTAACTACTGACTTTTTTTAGCGTTAGGAGTCTTGTCGGTAGAGGGTCTACCGCTCACTTCTCCCAAGACTCAAAATATCGGCGTTAGGCAGATCCTATTGAAAAGATAGGATACGCAATTGGCGTAAGGGGATCTGCGGTAGCCTGGAATCGCGGTAGGGAAGTGAGCGTTAGACCCTTTCTTGCCTGACTCTAAATACCAGTGGGCGGTAAAAAGCAGCGTTAGGACCCCTTAATGCTGCTTTTGACGGCTAACGCCAAACTCTAAATCTAGGCGTAAGGATAGGGAACTGAAGATGCTTTTATTTAGTGGGTTTAACAATATAGTGGCAGCTTTAATGGGACAGTTTACCCAATAATGTCCTCCCCTTCAACCCCTCACCCAAATGGACGTATATATACACGTTGTGCCTTACTTTGGCTATTGTACCGCACAATGTATGTATATGCCTGAGCTTCAGGGAACTCCAGAAGTCTTGACTGTTAAGTTACAGCCGAGAGCTGGAGTTCCTGAGCTTTAGGCATCTGCCCACATATGGAACTGGAGCGCAATCAGTGCTCCGGCTCCATATGAGGGCAGATGCCTGATCGTTACAGATGGTGTGTGCGGGAGGGAATCCGGGATGCGGGTGGGAGGTCCAACAGCAGAGGTGGGCGAAAGGAGGCAGAAGTGGGAGGGCCCTACAAAAAAATAAAAAATATAAAGGGGGAGGGAGGGAAGGGGCGCTACGCTGCAGAAAACAGGTGTGGTGGATATGTGGGGGACCTAACTAATAATTGTGGGAGGGGGGAGGTGGGGGACCACTACACTACAGAAAAAAATATCAAAATCAATCTGTTAATAGCTTGTAGTAATTGTATACTTAAAGGTATATATCTTTATTGGTCACCATATTTTTATTTATTTTTTTGAAAGCCCGAGTCGTGCTTTCTGTGCCAGTGCTCTTGAGAGACCAGGGCCTTGTCAGTAGTGATGTCGCAAACCTAAAAATTTCGGTTCGCGAACGGCGGACTCGAACTTCCGCAACTGTTCGCGAACCGGCGAACCGCCATTGACTTCAATAGGCAGGCGAACTTTAAAACCAACAGGGACTCTTTCTGGCCACAATAGTGATGGAAAAGTTGTTTCAAGGGGACTAACACCTGGACTGTGGCATGCCGGAGGGGGATCCATGGCAAAACTCCCACGGAAAATTACATAGCTGATGCAGAGTCTGGTTTTAAGCCATAAAGGGCATAAATCACCTAACATTCCTAAATTGTTTGGAATAACGTGCTTTAAAACATCAGGTATGATGTTGTATCGATCAGGTAGTGTAAGGGTTACACCCGCTTCTCAGTGCGCAGTTTAGGTGATATAGTTTTTTTTTACAAAATTTACACTACCGTTACAACAGATATGAGTGGTGGCACTAGTTGGCAAGTGGGCCTGGCACACACGCTGGCAGGCAGGCAACTGCAATTAGATTACACTAGCAGACTGATGTTTCACAGTCAAAAAAGTTTTTTAAAAAATGTTTACACTACTGTTACAACAGATATGAGTGGTAGCACTAGTTGGCAAGTGGGCCTGGAACACACGCTGGCAGGCAGGCAACTGCAATTAGATTACACTAGAAGACTGATGTTTCACAGTCAAAAAAGTTTTTTTTTTTTTTTAAATTTACAATACTGTTACAACAGATATGAGTGGTGGCACTAGTTGGCAAGTGGGCCTGGCACACACGCTGGCAGGCAGGCAACTGCTATTAGATTACACTAGCAGACTGATGTTTCACAGTCAAAAAAGTTTTTTTTTTACAAAATTTCCACTACTGTTACAACATATATGAGTGGTGGCACTGCAGGCGGGCAATTGCAATTAGATTACACTAGCAGACTGATGTTTCACAGTCAAAATTACACAGGCAAAAAAAAAAAAAAAAAAAAGATGTTCTAGCCCTAAAAAGGGCTTTTTGGGGTGCTGTCCTTACAGCAGAGATCAGATGAGTCCTTCAGGACTGTAGTGGACACTGAATACACTAGCCTAGCTATCAATTTCCCTATAAAATCAGCAGCAGCTACACTATCCCTCCTCTCACTAAGAATGCAGGATCAGAATGAATCAATATGGCTGCTGCACAGGAGCTGGGAGGGAGTCTCTGCTGCTGATTGGCTGAAATGTGTCTGCAGACTGTGAGATACAGGGTCAAAGTTTACTCAATGATGATGAATAGGGGGCGGATCGAATATCGCATATGTTCGCTCGCCGCGGCGAACACGAACAAGCTATGTTCGCCGGGAACTATTCGCCGGCGAACTATTCGCAACAACACTACTTGTTAGTCTCTTTGGGTCCCCCCACATTAATGGCTTGGGGACCCCTTTAACTTCTTCTTGATGCCTTGGCCCGAAGGCCCTACAGACACAAGAAGTTATTTTCACCATCTTCGGCAGAGGCATCCGATAAAGAACTGGAATCTTCACCCTGGAGGCGTTGCCACCATCCTCCAGGGCTCCGATCTCTTCTATGGGCCGCTGCCACTAGTCCCTTGAAAGTGACAAGGCATTCCTCCAGTGGGATGGAGGAGGAACCTCCCTGACTCCCACCAGGTGGGAGGTGCGTCTAAATCAAAATCGGTGCAATGCTCAAAATCAAAGTCCTTTTCCATAAGTTAAAAAAAAGCCAGAATTTATCAAAAAGATAACTGCTAATCAAATTGATAGTGGGGGATGTAGGGTAGTGACCTCTACACTAGTGACCTCTACACCAGGAGCACTGCCACTACTCCAGTGGTTTGGTGGAACTAGGGAACAGCTGCTACCAGCTCCCTAGCACTAAGTGCTGGTGCACAATAAAGTGCTCCCCGACCCACATGGAGCCAGGGCAAAAATAAAAATTAGGGGTCCCAGGCATCCTAAGGGAACATCCTGGGTCTGGGTACTTCCCGGGGCTGTTGAGTTCTGAGTGCATACGGGGGGGGGGGGGGACGACACCTGAGCTATATGCTTCACCCTTCAAACCTTGGGCTCTCATACTCCCTGACCTTAAAGGGACATTAAACACTAAATAAATGATAGATAGAATGATGCATTTAAATAAAAGATGAGTCTGAGTATAGCATGTAGATGTATTTTTTAAAGTTTCATTAGTTGTTTAAATATTGACAAAATAAGTGTAAAGTTTTAGTGCCTATAAAACAATGGGAGCTGCCGTGTTGTAACTTAGGTTACCTTCTCTGCTGTGGTTATTAGGGACAGTTATTAATAGGTCACTAAAGTGTGCAGCCAATGGCTGTGTGGAATATAACAGTGTTCTGCACATTTTAATTTCTAACAGGAACTGAAAAGCTTACAATTTTAGAATGGCGTTACAGGAAAAGAGAACAAAGTAAAAAATCTAAGTATGTTGCAGAGGTTATTTTATATAGGAGATTTTTTTCATTTTATATTACCATCTCATTATCCATTTAAAGGCATCAGACCAGTGTTTCTCAACTCCCCCTGCTCTGTAGGGAGTCACTTGATCTTAGACAAATGACCAAAAAGTGAAATGGTCACCATATAGTAATAGAAATTGTTGCTCTGGTGATTTCAATAAATTATTTAGTAAATTACTGAGCTAGTTCTCTGCAGAAACAAACAAGCTGCTGGTGAGGACTGAACACTTGTTTACTGAGGTTAAAGGGACAGTCTACACTCAAATGTATATTGTTTAAAAGATAGATAATGCCTTTACTACCCATTGCCCAGATTTGCACAACCAACATTGTGATATTAATATACTTTATAACATTTAAACCTCTAAAATTGTTCCTGTTTCTAAGCCACATAATATAGACAGCCTCTGGTCACATGCTTTTTTATTTGCCTTTTACAACAGGATACTGCTAGTTCATGTGGGCCATATAGATAACAATGTGTTCACACCCGAGAAGTTATTTAACCTTTTAACGCCGTTATGCCGTTCTATTCCGTCATAATTACACTGGGCTTTAAAGCCGTTATGACGGAATAGAACGTCATAACAAACGGCTGTCCTGAAGCCTTCTGTGCTTCTAGGACTTGATCGCGGTCTGGAGGGCGTTCCTAGGGTTGTAGGGACGCCCCCCAGATGCGATCCAATAATTGAAATCTCAAGTTTCAATTTGTCTACATCGGAACAGGTGTTCCGATGTAGGCACTTTCACCCTGTCACTAAAGGGTTAAGATTTAGGACAACACAGTACTAACTGCAAGTCAATAGATAATAAATAAATAAAAAGTCATGTGATCATGTGTGGGGGCTCTCAGAATCACAGAGGTTAAAAGTATATTACTATAACAGTGTTGGTTATGCAAAACTGGGGAATGGTTGGATAATAAAGGGATTATCTATCTTTTTAAACAATACAAATTATATTGTAGACTGTTCCATTAATATTAGTAACAGCATTAAAGGGACAGTGAACCCCAGATTTTTTGTTGTTTAAAAAGAAAGATAATCCCTTTATTACCCTTTCCCCAGTTTTGCATAACCAACACATTTATAATAATAGACATTTTACCTCTGTAATTACCTTGTGCCTAAGCTTCTGCTGACTGCCCCCTTATTTAAGCTCTTTTGACAGATTTTCATTTTAGCCAGTCAATGCATTGCTCACTCCTAGGCCACTTCACATGCATGAGCTCAATGTTATCTATATGAAACACATGATTGGAGGCAGTCTTCAAGGTCTAAAAAATTAGCATATGAATCTCTTAAGTTTAGATTTCAAAAAAGAATACCAAGAGAACAAAGCAAATTTGGTGATAAAAGTAAATTAGGAAGTTGTTTAAAATTACATACCCTATTTAAATCGATTTTTTTTTTTTTACTTGACGGTCCCTTTAAGTGTTTATGGTAAAATCATCATGGATATGTAAATAAAGGTAGTGGATTGTCGTGGTGGAAGCGTCACAATACAGATCTGTTATATATTTCTTCCGCTGTGTAATAATTGCCCTGTTGTTCTTGCGGATACAAACAATCTCCAGAAATAACAAACCTGAAATTTAAAAAAATCAATAATGAAACCTGAGCTAACTTGAGTTCTGATTTCATTTCGAATTGATACTTAGAGATTGGAAGTAGATCAATAACAAAGCATTAAAATATAACTAGAGAAGTGTGGATATTTTTAGTGTTAACATACGGTTATATTATTTTGGCTCACAATAATGCATTACAGTTCCCTTTAAAAGCACTAATCTATATACCAGCCCGCTTTAGCGTCGCAGCGCGGTAGCAATTAAATACAGACATCGCTCCAGGATTGTAAGTGAAAACTCAGGGTGCTGCTGGGAAATTACTCGTGGGGGGAGGTGTTCTAGTGCGCATGTCAGTGCGTCTAACGCTGACGTCACTCAGAGAAATTGAAGCCTTTTACAGTGGAAAAAAAACCCCAACGATATGTGTTTCAAGCATTGAACGAACAACTTACAATTAAACAATTTGCACTTAGGAACATTAAGATAAAACGAACCGGCGAACTATAGCTGAATTATTCCCTATAATAATTTCAATATTACAAGCCCATTTTACATCATCTGACTTTAATACACTGAGCTCTAAAGTTTACGTCAGACATAAGCACATAACTTGTAATGTAGATATTAATAGACATCATCAATGAGAGTGAAAGCTGACAACGTGTTCGCGTCAGTAGTTTACAGATGTAATAATTTCAGTTCTATTATTACACTTTTTACTCAGCCCGCTTTTCATCGCCGGCTTCCAAAAATTGTGAAAAAATTCATTACTACCGCCATCACAGATCGAAGGCATTGGCTGCTTCCCGCTGTTCAAATTTTAGAGTGAGACGTAAATGATGGAGCTGCCTGAAGAACTGAAGTAGTTTATGGTGAAAATTGAAAACGATTTTATTTGCTTGATGTCAATAATGTTTTGTTGATTGGGATTAATAATATAGTGACAATTTAATAGCACAAACCTGTATATTTGTATAACAGCACAACATATTATAGCTATATTTAAATATAGAAACAAGCTGGAAGCTTCGGGTGCTGCTGGGAAATTGCTCTTGAAACAGTGCGCGAGTTTTCTAGTGCGCATGTCTGCGGGTCTGACGTCAGAGAAACTGAACCCTTTTAGTAAATTGGATGATCCTTAAACAGCTTTAAATTAGACTATAAAGACAGACTCGTAACAATTTCTCAAGATAAAAACAAATTACAATAAAACGTGAGTAAAATCGTATTAAGTTATTTATATATACTATAATTAATATGTAAAAAAGCAATAACATGGCATAAAAATGTATAAACATAATAATATACACAGCTTCTGACCATACGTTTCTAAGAGCAGAAAAGGCAATTTTCTAAATTGATTTCTAGTTCTTCAACGAATAGCAAACAATGCACAATAAATAACATAACTACTAACACACTTCACCAACTACACACAGATAATATATCTATTATTTAACACCATATACAAGCCCGCTTTACATCGCCGGCTTTCAAAAATTAGTCATTCTCTTGCCTAAGAAGGAAGAGGTGTAAAGAAATAAATGAAGTTTATGAGGTAGTTGCCAGTAGAAACGAAGAAGCTGAGGGTGAGGAATTAGGACGATTTTGTTTTATGAGGTTAATAATATAGTAACAATAACACAAACGTGTACAATTGTATAATTAGCACAAAATATTGTGGATATTTAAATAAACAAGCTTTGTACGCGTCCATTCATCTCAAAGTTAAAAGCACCGGGTGCTTCTGGGAAATTACTCTTGAAACAGTGCGCGAGTTTTCTAGTGCGCATGTCTGCGGGTCTGACGTCAGAGAAACTGAACCCTTTTAGTAAATTGGATGATCCTTAAACAGCTTTAAATTAGACTAAATAGACAGACTCGTAACAATTTCTCAAGATAAAAACAAATTACAATAAAACGTGAGTAAAATCGTATTTAGTTATTTATATATACTATAATTAATATGTATAAACATAATAATATGCACAGCTTCTGACCATACGTTTCTAAGAGCAGAAAAAGCAATTCTTTAAATTGATTTCTAGTTCTTCAACGAATAGCAAACAATACAAAATAAATAACATAACTACTAACTCACTTCACCAACTACACACTGATAATATATCTATTATTTAACACCATATACAAGCCCGCTTTACATCGCCGGCTTTCAAAAATTAGTCATTCTTTTGCCTAAGTAAAGAAGAGGTGTAAAGAAATAAATTAAGTTTATGACCTAGTTGCCAGTAGAAACGAAGAAGCTGAGGGTGAGGAATTAGGACGATTTTGTTTTATGAGGTTAATAATATAGTAACAATAACACAAACGTGTACAATTGTATAATTAGCACAAAATATTGTGGATATTTAAATAAAGAAATAAGCTTTGTACGCGTCCATTCATCTGAAAGTTAAAAGCACCGGCTTCTGGGACATTACTCTTGAAACAGTGCGCGAGTTTTCTAGTGCGCATGTCTGCGGGTCTGACGTCAGAGAAACTGAACCCTTTTAGTAAATTGGATGATCCTTAAACAGCTTTAGACTATAAAGACAGACTCGTAACAATTTCTCAAGATAAAAACAAATTACAATAAAACGTGAGTAAAATCGTATTTAGTTATTTATATATAAATTAATATGTAAAAAAGCAATAACATGGCATGAAAATGTATAAACATAATAATATGCACAGCTTCTGACCGTACGTTTCTAATAGCAGAAAAAGCTATTTTTTAAATTGATTTCTAGTTCTTCAACGAATAGCAAACAATACAAAATAAATAACATAACTACTAACACACTTCACCAACTATACACTGATAATATATCTATTTTTTTTAACACCATATACAAGCCCGCTTTACATCGCCGGCTTTCAAAAATTAGTCATTCTTTTGCCTAAGTAAAGAAGAGGTGTAAAGAAATAAATGAAGTTTATGACTTAGTTGCCAGTAGAAATGATGAAGCTGAGGGTGAGGAATTAGGACGATTTTGTTTTATGAGGTTAATAATATAGTAACAATAACACAAACGTGTACAATTTTATAATTAGCACAAAATATTGTGGATATTTAAATAAACAAATAAGCTTTGTACGCGTCCATTCATCTCAAAGTTAAAAGCACCAGGTGCTTCTGGGAAATTACTCTTGAAACAGTGCGCGAGTTTTCTAGTGCGCATGTCTGCGGGTCTGACGTCAGAGAAACTGAACCCTTTTAGTAAATTGGATGATCCTTAAACAGCTTTAAATTAGACTATAAAGACAGACTCGTAACAATTTCTCAAGATAAAAACAAATTACAATAAAACGTGAGTAAAATCGTATTTAGTTATTTATATATACTATAATTAATATGTAAAAAAGCAATAACATGGCATGAATATGTATAAACATAATAATATGCACAGCTTCTGACCATACGTTTCTAAGAGCAGAAAAAGCAATTCTTTAAATTGATTTCTAGTTCTTCAACGAATAGCAAACAATACAAAATAAATATCATAACTACTAACTCACTTCACCAACTACACACTGATAATATATCTATGTTTTAACACCATATACAAGCCCGCTTTACATCGCCGGCTTTCAAAAATTAGTCATTCTTTTGCCTAAGTAAAGAAGAGGTGTAAAGAAATAAATGAAGTTTATGACCTAGTTGCCAGTAGAAAACGAAGAAGCTGAGGGTGAGGAATTAGGACGATTTTGTTTTATGAGGTTAATAATATAGTAACAATAACACAAACGTGTACAATTGTATAATTAGCACAAAATATTGTGGATATTTAAATAAAGAAATAAACTTTGTACGCGTCCATTCATCTGAAAGTTAAAAGCACCGGCTTCTGGGAAATTACTCTTGAAACAGTGCGCGAGTTTTCTAGTGCGCATGTCTGCGGGTCTGACGTCAGAGAAACTGAACCCTTTTAGTAAATTGGATGATCCTTAAACAGCTTTAGACTATAAAGACAGACTCGTAACAATTTCTCAAGATAAAAACAAATTACAATAAAACGTGAGTAAAATCGTATTTAGTTATTTATATATACTATAATTAACATGTAAAAAAGCAATAACATGGCATGAAAATGTATAAACATAATAATATGCACAGCTTCTGACCGTACGTTTCTAATAGCAGAAAAAGCTATTTTTTAAATTGATTTCTAGTTCTTCAACGAATAGCAAACAATACAAAATAATTAACATAACTACTAACACACTTCACCAACTATACACTGATAATATATCTATTTTTTATAACACCATATACAAGCCCGCTTTACATCGCCGGCTTTCAAAAATTAGTCATTCTTTTGCCTAAGTAAAGAAGAAGTGTAAAGAAATAAATGAAGTTTATGACCTAGTTGCCAGTAGAAATGAAGAAGCTGAGGGTGAGGAATTAGGACGATTTTGTTTTATGAGGTTAATAATATAGTAACAATAACACAAACGTGTACAATTTTATAATTAGCACAAAATATTGTGGATATTTAAATAAACAAATAAGCTTTGTACGCGTCCATTCATCTCAAAGTTAAAAGCACCAGGTGCTTCTGGGAAATTACTCTTGAAACAGTGCGCGAGTTTTCTAGTGCGCATGTCTGCGGGTCTGACGTCAGAGAAACTGAACCCTTTTAGTAAATTGGATGATCCTTAAACAGCTTTAAATTAGACTATAAAGACAGACTCGTAACAATTTCTCAAGATAAAAACAAATTACAATAAAACGTGAGTAAAATCGTATTTAGTTATTTATATATACTATAATTAATATGTAAAAAAGCAATAACATGGCATGAAAATGTATAAACATAATAATATGCACAGCTTCTGACCATACGTTTCTAAGAGCAGAAAAAGCAATTTTTTAAATTGATTTCTAGTTCTTCAACGAATAGTAAACAATACAAAATAAATAACATAACTACTAACTCACTTCACCAACTACACACTTGTCGTGAGTGAGCTCGTCTCAGGTGCAGTAATAAAGAGGTCCAGACCAGATATTTATCAAACAAGGGCTCACCTCAGGAGAGGTAATCTTTATTACACTGCTGCAACAGTGTCCCAGAACATAAAACAGCAACGCAAGACTAACACATTTTCATATACATGCATTTTTATACTATTACAGTTCCTTACAAAGCAGAGAGCTAATTGGCTGATAATGATTGGCCAATAAATCTCACATGATTAGTGGTTACTAGGAAAGGAAGAAAAAAAACAGGTCCTTTATGTTAAAATTTGGGAGATATGTTTTCTTGGAATGTGACCAGAGGCTAGCTGGCTAATTGGATTGAGAAGTTGATACTGTACAGAGAAGCCTTGGATTTTACCTTGAGTTTCAGATATTTAGAAAACTTTGTATGGGATAAGCCATAACTTTAATATGTACTGATATATACTTTTTAGGCTAAAAGCAAGTTGTTAAAGATACATCACTTATTAGGTCAGGAGTGAATTGCTGGAAAATACAGAAGTAATATATCTGCAGTTTCAGAGAAGAGTTCAGTAAAAGAAAAGGAAAAGTTTGGTTAAACATATAAAATAATGAAAATAGAATAAGCAGCTCATAACATTCCCCCCTTTGATCGCAAACGTCAAAGTGCTGCGATCACAAAAACTTAATGTGACTCATGGCGGTTTGACAATTACAATCACAAAACCAGGAAGGGACCTTTCCAGAGAGGCTGCAGTGGCTTTTTTTGATAGGTCTGGACTAAAATGAAGTCACCTGACTGGAAGGGATGTGCAGTCATGTCCAATGGCAAAGACTGAGAGAGAGAGACATGTCTGTGGAGAGAATGTCTGCAGTTGCAAAAGATAAGCAGTTAGTTATACATCACCTACTGCAAGGTCAGGCAGGTGTAAGGTGTTGGCACTATACAAAGGAGGTGGCCTACCAAACAATAGTTCATATGGTGAGAGCTTGAGGGTCCCCCTATGGTTTGTGTGAGTCCCAAACAGTGCTGGGGCAAAGCATCTACCTATTTAAGGCTTACTTGAGAACAAATGTTTGCAATAGTCTGTTTTAGGGTCTGGTTCTTTCTTTCCACTTGGCCTGAGCTTTTCTGGATGCCAAGGGGTATGGAGATGCCAAGGAAAGCCTAAGGCTAATGTCAGTTGCTGAATAATATTACTTGTGAAATGTGTTCCTCTGTTAGATTCAATTACTCTGGGAGGCCAAACCTGGGTATGAGTTCTTTTAGCATTCACTTGGCAACTTCTTGGACTTTCACAGTTCTTGTAGGAAAGGCCTCGACCCATCCAGTAAGTTGGTCCACTATCACAAGTAAATGTTTGAAACCCCTACAGGGAGGTATGTCAGAAAAGTCAATTTGTAAACATTCAAAAGTTTCAAATGCCCATGGGCATCCGCCTGGTGGGCCTTTAGGTTCCCCCCTTGGATTGAATTGAGCACGTCTCACAATTCAATAAACCCATTTTGCAGCTTGATGGGGGGGGGGGCAAAGTTGTGTGGTACCTCAGTGTGTTTGGTTATGCAGAAAGGATAGCATAAGAGAGAGGTGTGGTTGAGGTAGAGCAGGGCATCCATCTGGAGTGGACCAGATACCAAAAGTCACAGGTAACACCAAGAATAGTCCAGAGGTGAACAGTTTGTTCAGGAAGAGAAGTGTAAAGAGAGACAATGTAGTGTAAATGGCAGAGAAGCTGCATGCTAAGCAATTTGATCAGCATAACTATTACAAAGTGAAATGGGTTCCTGTGAGTGGGTGTGTGCTTTGCAATGCATGACAGAGATGGAAGTGGGTAAATGGATTGAGTCAAGGAGTGCAGAAACTTGTGGTGCATTGGCAATTTGGGTACCAGCAGAAGTTAGAAAACCCCTTAATTTCCATAATTGACCAGTGGCATATACAATCCCTAAAGCATATTTACTATCAGTGTAAATGTTTACTGACCTCCCTGTCCTTTGAGAGCTGACAAGCAAGTGTGAGTGCATGTAGCTCAGCCGCTTGGGCACTGTAGTGAGATGGGAGGGGCTCGGCCTCTATAACAGAATCTGTCATGACTACAGCAGAAACATTCACCATCCTCAAACTTCCATCACAGAACAGTGTCCAATCCAGGCTAGGTAGAGGCACATCAGAGAGGCCATCCCTTAGTTTGGATTAAAAGAGAGATACAGATAAACAGTCATAGTGTGGGGTACCATCATCAGGTAGAGGTAACAAAGTTGCTGGGTTGAGAGAGGTACAGTAGATGATAGTGATATTAGAAGGTACAAGAAGCAATGTCTCATACCTAGTGAGACGTTGGTTTTAAAAAAAATGTTGTGTATTTGTCTGACTGAGTAAGAGGTGTACTGCATGTGGCACATAAATGTGTAAAGAATGTCCCTGTACAAGCTCCTTTCCTCTATTTTGGCATTTGAAATAGCTGATTTAGTCTGTGGTATACCCACCTATAGTAAAAGTTTTATACTGGAGTCTCATCTATCAATCAGCCTAAGTAAACAAGCCAGTAATAAGAAACCACACTCACAGGGGTGCAGGATAGTTAAAGGGACAGTTTACCCAAATTAAGAATAATTTTTAATTGAAACTGCTTGACATAGTTAAATATACTAGTGCTGAGCATACAATAAACTTCATTTTCTTTCTCTGTAAATATTTTTTGAAATCTCAGATTTTATATCAGTTTGCCTATACCCCTTTAAATATTTTTTTTTCTGCCTTCTGTGCATAGCACTTGCTCCACCCCCTGACTCCGTGTTGAGCAGTGAGCAGTTTTTTTTAGAGCTTGAATACATTCAGGTCAGTGATATCTCTCAGTTTGCAACTTATTTGAAGAGAAAAAGAAAACGTTTGCAACATGCAATTCCACTCCTGTATTAGAACAGACTTTTACACAGACCTGTATGTATTCAACTCAGAAGTCAAATCCACATCGGCATGAAGCCTCAATCAGCTGGAAAGCAAATGTAACTCTTTTTTTTCACTGCTAGTCTCACGGATTTTATATTATACTGAATATATATATATACAAGGAAAGGTCTGCACAAGGTGATTATGTAAGCAAACTATTGTAAAACAAACTAAAGTAAAAATATAGAAAATCATCCAGGTCTTATGCAATTATTATGCTCCCAGAGACAGGACCAGTAAACACAGCAGATTTGCATAATCAACAAATGCAAGATAACAAGACAATACAATAGCATTTAGTCTGAATTTCAAATGGGTAGTAGATTCTTTTCTAACACATTTCTAAGTTATGTATATTTCCACTCCCCCTGTACTATGTGATAGCAATCAGCCAATCACAAATGCATATACGTATAGTCTGGATCAAAACGTGAGAATCTGAAAAAGCCGGGTGTGAGCAGCAAGCATTGCTGAGCCGATCCGGTTCCGGTGGGAGGAGCTAACGCCGCACGAGGAGAGCTGTGTGCTGGCGTTGAGAGCTCGAGACGACCTGAAACCCTGCTTTCCAGCCCGTTGTTGTAGGCTGCTTGCCTGCCTAGGGCTTCCTGCATCCAGAGTATAGGTGCACAGCACGGATTGCCGGAACAAGCTGTGAGGCTCAGTTGCTGGAGCCAGACACGCAGCACTGCTGCTTTCTATTGTTGGCCACTTGCTGGGAGGTCCGCTGCCGGCAACGGATCAAGACGCTGTCTGTAAAGCCGCCTTTTTGATCTAGAGTTGCAAGGCGGGGAGCTGACAAGCCCAGTGGCCCGGTATTCGGATTAAGCGGAAGAATCAGCCTCCATGATTGCCCTGGTAGCAGGAGACTGAGCACCTGTATGAAATTCCAGCAACCACCCGGTAAAGATTCCTGGGAAACCACAGAGGGGACACCTAGAAAAAGTTTCTGCAGTGGTGTGTCATCCGATTTCTCTATCTTTCCTGGTGCTACCTGACTGGCAGATTGTAAGTAGAAACCCAGGTCCCTATAAATTGAGACTGTTGCTGAGAGGGAGAAGTAAGCTGAAATAAAGAGTGGAAGTAAAGGGAAAATAAAAGCCCTCAATATATATAGAGACGCTTTGCTGTACAAACCCCTAACCAAAAAAAATCCTTACTATAATTCAAAGTAAGGGAAGGGGAAAGGCAACGTTAAGAAAAGAGAAAAAAACTCTAGAGAGAATCATCTTTAAAATTAGTTTCCTGTTGCGGTACACTGATTCTCTACCTAGCTCAGGCCTACAGTATTATTTGGGCCACTGGAAACTAAGCCAGTAGCTATACATTTTCACCCCTCTTGTCTATATTTGGCCGGAGTCTGGTAACAAGAGACATTTTCACCTTTGGAGCCCCCAGAGGGGTATATGTGTCTAGAATATTTCAACTAGGCTCTCCTCTTTCTTGGTTCACAGCTTAGAGGAGAAAAGGAAAGAAAAAGGAAAGGAGGAGAGAAAAGAAGGAAAAGAGGCAAAGGAAGGGAGGGGGCAAAGAAGAAAAAGGGGGCGCTTATTTTGTTCCTATAAATTTAAAGGACTATTTTGCTGCAACATTTTTCTGAGACTATAAGTGTTGAACTTTTTAAGATCATGTTTTTCTTTAAACAACTCTCAGAAATGTAAATACTAATCATTGTAATTGCATGCCTAACAATTTGTGGACACATTCCTCTAAAGCATTGATATAGTAAAGTCTGATATGGTCCTAGGGAGGACATGTAACTGGGTTGCAGAAAGTTGTTAACAGTTTGTCTATGTAAATTTTGCATACTGACTCACACACTACAACACCATTATTAGCTTTTTTACAATACTCAGCTGTAATAAATCAGCAAATAATCCAGAAACCATTCCCCTTGGTCCTAGATCTAAGTGGGGGCTGTTTGATTCGCCCTCAGTAGCACTTTTTATTATATCTCTGAGAGTATACTGTTAGATTATAACAGATAAAAGCAAAGGAGCTGACTGAGGGCTCTGACCCTATGATTCGGTTCTTTAAATTTTGCACACTAGCATAACTGAGTTACACTGTTTTGCTGACATGTTTGGTTAGGAAAATTCATGTTTCACTTTTTCCTTCTTATATTATTAAGGTCACTTTCACAATTGTAATTTACATGAAAAGGCGGAGATAAATCGCCTTTATTGCACTAACTATACTTGTCACTGTATTATTGGAACCTTTTTCTTTTTTTCTTTTTTGGTTCCCCTCTGTCACTTTTTTTTTTTCTCTCTCACATACACTTGCACTGAAAGCACATGGACAAATATATCTCTAATATCAAAACAAACTCTCCAAGCATGCCTCCTAAACAGAAAGATAAGAAAGTATGCACTTCTGACGTGCACACAGATACTGCTAGTGAGTCAATACTGAATAAATTTGATACCCAACCATTAGTAACCCAGATGTCGGACCTTTTTTTGCCGCAATTTGAGTTGTTAAAAACTCAAATGACAAACATAATGTCAGAACTTAAGCAATTTTCCAATCGACTCATAGAGGTAGAAAATAGGGTATCGGCAAGTGAGGATATAATATATAAGCAAGAACAAGATATAGAGGAGAATACTAAAACGTTGAAAATGCTGCAAGCAAAAATATATGAACTAGAAGATCGCTCGCGGCGAAATAATCTTAAAATAATTGGTCTCCCCGACAACGGGGATTATTTAGATTTAATTAATTTCGCTAGTACTATGCTCCCCCTGGCTGTTGGAATTGCACAAAAAGATTTACCAATGCCAGTAGAAAGGGCACACAGACTGGGCCAAATTAGGGACTCCACTAGAGATAAGAATTATAACAGACCGGTGATGGTCAAATATCTTAACTATCAGGACAAGATGAATATCTTAAAATTTTACAGAAAAATGGATAATTTATATATTGGTCAAAGTAAAGTACTAATATTTCAAGATTACTCTAGTGAGACGGCTTTCAAAAGAAAAGAGCTAGCCCCATATTGCACCAAATTGATTAACGCTGGCCTTAAGGCCAGATTAGTTTATCCGGCAAAAATTGTAATTGAGGAACAAGATGGTAAATGTATTCTGAATAATACGCTAGAAGCTAAGGAATTTTGTAAAAATAAAAAAGTAGTTTGACAGTATTCTAGGTATTGAATTACCAAATCACAATACATACATGAGTAGCATGACCTCTTTTCCCTTTTTTCGCAAAGTTTTTATTAATTTGTTGAGGCTAAAAATACTGAACTTTTTGTGTAAAGTTCATATCAGTAGCTGGTCCACAGTTCAGAGGGCCTGCGGGCTGCTGTGTGTTTTTTGTGTTTTTAGTATTATTATTATTTTCTGTTTTAACATCCTCCCCTTTCTAAAGAAAGTAGAGATGGAGAAATTTAGGTGTAAATGGATAGGAGAGGTTATTGCTTCAGATTGCCACAGGAGGAGGAGGGGCGTAGCTTTCCTTATCAATAAAAATTTACAATACAATATCCAGAACATTCAAATCGATCCACAGGACAGGTGGATAATTTTACATATAGAGATTGCTGGAGTTTTATATGTACTAGCCAATATTTATGGGCCTAATAATGTAGATCAGGTCTTCTGGGACAAAGTTACTATTAAACTATCTGCGGACTTAGACCAGAAGATCATAGTGGCAGGCGACTTTAACCTAACGGCTATGCCTGCTTTGGATAGATTCTCTCCTAAACAGTCTACCCCTTCGCCCCAAAAAAATCGTATATTTCGTCAGATCTGTAAAAATCTTAAGCTCCATGACATTTGGCGTATCCAACATCCCGATACTAAATCATATACGTGCGAGTCTAAATCTCACAGATCCTTCTCTCGGATAGATTTTTTTCTAATTTCCAGCTCTCTCCTTAAAATTAGAACTAAGGCTCAGATAAATGAGATTGTGATCACAGACCACGCTATAATTTCTCTGGAAATTGAACTTCGCTCCCCCTTGGCAGGAGTAACAAATAATTTCTACTTTCCGAAACAACTAATAAATAATACGCCATTTCAGCACTGGCTCCGACATAAATGGCAAGAATACAGTTCTGATAACTGTCTTTATTTAGACAAACCCGAAATTTTCTGGTTAGCCGCAAAGGCTTTTTTTAGAGGGCAGATTAAAGCCTATATGATTATAGCTAAAAAGAAGTATAAAGCACGCGAATTGCAACTAGCAAACACTGTTACGAACACTTATAGAAAATATGTGAATACTCTGCTAAAAAAACTATGGGATAAATATAATTTAGCTAGACAAGACAGGGATCTTTTTTAAAATCCAAATTGTCCTATGAAGAAATGCGAATGAATGCCCTTTTCACCGGTCACTATGGTAAATCTACCAAATATCTTGCCAGGCTTGACAAAGTTAGAAAGAAGAATAATACGATCTAGCAGATTGTAGTTGGAGATAAGAACTATACTTCATTAGAAGATATCAAGAGTGTTTTTTTAATTTCTATCAAAAAATCTATGCAGGGAAAACTATAGATGCGGAGGATAACGTGAGGTTCTGGAATAATATCAATTGTCCAGTAATCTCCTCTGAGGAGAATGAAATAGTAAACCTCCCTATAACAATAATCAAAGTCATTAAAGCTATAGAAGAATCCAAACTTGGTAAGGCTCCAGGTCCAGACCAGCTACCTGTTGAGTTCTACAGACTGCTCAAGCTTGAGATAGCCCCTATCTTGACCATGTTGTTCAATGAGTATTTCATTAAAAAAAAGGCCATGTCTAGATTCTTCTCAGCGTCAGTCATCACTTTGCTACTTAAAAAAAATAAAGAGCCAACAGATCCGGGATCATATAGACCGATTTCTCTACTAAACGTAGATTATAAATTACTTACTAATATCATTGCGAACAGACGTAAAAACGTTTTACAGGGAATTATTCACACAGACCAATCAGGTTTTATGACAGGTAGATAGCCTACAAAAAATATCCGTAGAACATATATGATTCTTGAATACTTCTGGAACAAACTGCATAGGGACAAAGCAACCTGTAAACAGGACTTTGCTTTGGTGATGATTGACGCTGAGAAGGCCTTTGACTCTATTATATGGCAACATCTTTATAATTCTTTGTCTAACTTTGGCTTGTCCGGGAATATAATACACTTTGTCAAATCTATATATAATTTTCCTATTTCGTCCATTTTGATTAACGGTAGTCAAACGCCGTATTTCAAATTAGAAAAAGGGACACGACAGGGATGTCCTCTCTCTCCCCTCCTGTTTAACATTTCCATAGAACCCCTGGCAATTTATCTTAGACAGGAACTGTCTGGAATAAAGTTTGGATTGCAATCCTGTGTTCTTTCACTATATGCCGATGACCTGTTACTGTATTTTAAAAATACTAAAAGAAGCATACCTAAAGCACTAAAAATTTTAGAACAGTTTAGTCTAATTTCCGGTTACAAAGTGAATGCTCTCAAATCAGAGATATTATGGATTCACAAACACCAGGAGAGCTTTACGCAGCATAACTTCAGAGAAGTAGAAAGTTTTAGATATTTAGGGATACAATTGCATAAAGACCCTAAGCTATGGTATAAACTCAACTATACTGTATTTTTTTCTAATATTACGTCTAAATTTCATCGCTGGAGTCTCTTTCCACTCTCAGCAACCGCTAAGATTATGCTCATTAAATCTATACTCTTTCCCCAATTACTATATATTATGAATAATTTGCCGTTATTTATTCCGGACAAGGACATTAAGTTATTCAATCGAGCCTGTGCGAATCTTATCTGGAATAAAGGTAGACATATGCTCTCTATTAGAAAGCTTTGCCAAGCTAAGGAGTTTGGAGGTCTAGCGCTTCCGGATATTAAGTCATACAATATAGCTATTCTCGCACGGTTTGGAGTAGATTGGTTACTTTCTTCTGATTATCTGACAAACAGTAAATCAGAGGAAAATCTTATAAAGCCCTTCTCCATTATAGCGGCTCTACACTGTCCTCATAAGCGACTTCCTGGAGAAATTAAAATATTGACTAGTATATATAATGTTGTTAAAGCCTGGCAACAATTCTGTTTTCGATTTAAGATTAACTTTCATTTATCCACCTTTCTCCCAATTAGAGGTAACCCGGAATTCCAGCCGGGACTTCAAAATGCAATATTCAGTGGGTGGGCCAGCAAGGGTTTAACCCTGATAGCACAGCTACTAGATGATGGCCTTGGGGTGCGCACCTTCGAGAGTATAGCCACGCAGTATAATCTCTCGAACAAATCCTTTTATGCCTATCTCCAGATACGGCACTTTATACAGGAAAAGTTACAATTGGGGCCCTGGCATGGGAAATATGATAGAGTTGGCGACTATATTAATCTATACAGGCAGGGGAATCACTCAATCTCGCTACTCTATAAAATCTTGCTTGCAAAACAGGGCCAGTTAATTTTGGATCTATGTCTAGTATACTGGACCAAATACTTTGATGGGATGGATGTTGAAACAATTAGTAGAAGTATTAAGTGGGTGAACAAGGCTCTCCTTCCCTCCTCCTGGAAAGAATCTCACTTAAAACTTCTTAATAATGCGTATATTTCACCAAAAAGGCTTATACGCTGGTCTTCAGAAACGCAAGGCCAGTGCTATAAATGCCATTTTCCTGCAGCAGATCTACTCCACTGTTTTTGGTTTTGTCCGAAAATAAATCAACTATGGTGTAAGGTAAATCACTGGTTAAATAAAAATACAAAGGAGAATCTAGTGCTTGACCCAAAGTTCATAGTATTCTTAGTATCGGATGTAGCATCTCATAATTTAGCGAACACTATTATCCTTATAGTTCGGAACTTAATTCTGAAGAACTGGAAAAATAATAAACCTCCTCTTTTTAGTATATTTTTAAATGCGGTTAAAACACAGATTATGTTTGAGCAATACAATATATGTAGTACATGTGATAAACAAATACAAAGTTTCTTTAACAAATGGCTGAAAATCATAAAGTCATATCCTCTCTCCACACAATATATACTCACTAAATCATTCCTTAAGTCTACATATTTCGAAGGCTTAATTTTACGTGATATCTTTCCAGTAGCATGGTATTAATAAGGGGAAGGAGTGGAGGGAGATGGTGGAGTGGAGGAGACATTTTTACTTTCCCCTTCTTTCCTGTTCCCCTTTTTTTTTTTTTTTTTTATTATTAGGATTTTGATAGAGAAATGATGTTAGTAATATTTCTTTTCTTTCTTTTTCTTTTTTTCTCTTTTCTTCTCTTCTTCTTTTCGACCTCAAAGTAAGAGGCTTATAAATATGTTTAGTATTAGGGGTTAGTCCAGTATTGAAAAAGTTAAAATAAGAGAGATTGGGTATCAATCAAGTGAGAAAAGATCCGAGGTCTGAGCGGGTCAAGCATAGGCCGTAATTAACTGTACTAGTATGGAATTCACTGATTGACAACTTAATACCTGCTGTGAAGATATTCTGTATCATTATATTTAATTTTGAATTATATGCATGTATCTGTTAATATGTTGTAAACCTGAACTCTCTGTAATAAAAATATATTTAAAAAAAAACAAAAAAAAAACGTATAGTCTGAGTTCTTGCACATGCTCAGTAGGAGCTGGTGACTCAAAAAAAAAGTGTAAATATAAAAGACTGTGCACATTATTTTTAATGGAAGTAAATTGGAAAGTTGTTTAAAATTACATGCTGTATCTGAATCATGAAAATTTTATAAAACCTGAGTGTCCCTTTAAATGTAAAGTGTGGGGAGTGATATTTAAATTTATATTGTTAGCTGCCGATTATTTGTTATACTATGCAGCTTGTATAACAAGTCATTGAAAATACATTAATATAAAAACTATTTTACAGTGTACTGTCCCCATAAGGGCTGATCATTTATCATGTATATTACATATTCAACCTTATTGTCTTATTTACCATCAAAACTCCACCTCCCCACTGCATCGCAACCTGCATATACTTAAATATTTATTGCAAAAGAAACAGACCCAAATACATACATCTAATGACACACAGTCCATAATACAGCAAAGAAGCAGAACTCCAATGGCAAACAAGACAAGTTTTTTTTTACCTTATTTTATCTTTTCCACAAACATACTTAACCCATTTATCATATACAAGAAAAACTCTCATATTTACTAGAGCGTGACAAAAATCACACACACCATCGCACTTTCCTTAGTTACTTCACTTGCATATATTTTATATGCCTCAAACAGATGGAAACACATTAAATCTCTTATCAGCCCATACATAAAACAAATATCACTTAAAACTAAAAAAAAATGCTATTATTGGCGCACAAAATTAAGAACATACATATGACTTTAAAACCAAGTTACAGCAATTACAAGCAAATCATTACGTCATCAAATTTCTTAGCTAAGAATCCCTGATACACACACACAGCTCCAGCGTGCATCAAACATCAAGGCCAGCTTTCTTTTGCAGCGATGGTACACAAAAATTCTTATCAACTCGCATACCTCAAATATTTCACTCCCAGCATTTATTCTAAAGCAATGTTAACATACATGAAACTTTTAGTAATACAGAAAACACATTTTCATTTGGGTTTTGACGTCCGCAACCCTACTATTCTCAAACAGATAATAGTAGTCCATCTGGTCAGGGCATATATCAACCAGAAGATTGCGGAGGGCAATTAATTTAGGGAGCTCAAAGGACCCAAATCTCGGCCACCTTAATTCAGGATCAAGGCTGAGAGTATAGGAAACTCAGAGCTCTGTGCACAAAGTATAAATTCTATTTTTTTTATAACCAAGCAGTAGTGAGTTTTCCCTAATTTGCATATACTTTAACAAGGGGAGAGTCTTTGTCTACTTTAGACAGCGGGGATACCATTATTATATCCCTGTTCCTTAAAGTGAATGTAAATTTTGATGACAAAGTGCCCAGTCTACAAAAATTAGACCAAAAACAGGGGCACTTTAACTCCTCAAAATCCACACCTCACCTTAATCCCTAATCAAGTCCCTGCAGTTACCGGACGGACACTTCCTCAACGTCCCTGCCTAGCGGGAGAGATTAGCACTATAGTCAATCAAGTCCCTGCAGTTACCAGACGGACACTACCTCAACGTCCCTGCTTAGCGGGAGAGATTAGCACTATAGTCTCAAGTCACAATATGTCTTGGATCACTATTTCTGCCTCTGTAAAATCCCTACCACCTGAAACTTTATTTTATAGTGGGCTGGCACCCTAATGGTGTTTAACTGCCAGACAGATGTCCCACTGAATTTATTAGTGATCCAGTATATAAAAAAAAAACCAGGGTAAAAGACCCACAACATATATTACACGTACATGAACACAAAAGACAAGAAGACACTCACAGACTGGTCCAAGGGGTAGATTGTGTCCGTTGTTTGTGGTCTGTTCCTCGGGACATACTCCCTTATCGCCCCCCGGGACTCCCTGGCCAACAAGACAAAACCTCCCACAGGTAAGCTATAGACCTGAATCAGATGGGTGCGCGCAGATGTTGGTTCCCAGCCAGGGAGGCACGGAAAGGTCGACCTGAAGTATGTCCCACCAGAGTCGCCAAGTTACTGTCGTGAGTGAGCTCGTCTCAGGTGCAGTAATAAAGAGGTCCAGACCAGATATTTATCAAACAAGGGCTCACCTCAGGAGAGGTAATCTTTATTACACTGTTGCAACAGTGTCCCAGAACATAAAACAGCAACGCAAGACTAACACATTTTCATATA
This sequence comes from Bombina bombina, assembly GCF_027579735.1. Lineage (NCBI taxonomy): Eukaryota > Metazoa > Chordata > Amphibia > Anura > Bombinatoridae > Bombina > Bombina bombina. Next base: position 178,134,067 of record NC_069508.1, read on the forward strand.
CATGCATTTTTATACTATTACAGTAACTTACAAAGCAGAGAGCTAATTGGCTGATAATGATTGGCCAATAAATCTCACATGATTAGTGGTTACTAGGAAAGGAAGAAAAAAAACAGGTCCTCTATGTTAAAATTTTCGGAGATATGTTTTCTTGGAATGTGACCAGAGGCTAGCTGGCTAATTGGATTGAGAAGTTGATACTGTACAGAGAAGCCTTGGATTTTACCTTGAGTTTCAGATATTTAGAAAACTTTGTATGGGATAAGCCATAACTTTAATATGTACTGATATATACTTTTTAGGCTAAAAGCAAGTTGTTAAAGATACATCACTTATTAGGTCAGGAGTGAATTGCTGGAAAATACAGAAGTAATATATCTGCAGTTTCAGAGAAGAGTTCAGTAAAAGAAAAGGAAAAGTTTGGTTAAACATATAAAATAATGAAAATAGAATAAGCAGCTCATAACACACAGATAATATATCTATTATATAACACCATATAGCCCGCTTTACATCGCCGGCTTTCAAAAATTAGTCATTCTTTTGCCTAAGTAAAGAAGAGGTGTAAAGAAATAAATGAAGTTTATGACCTAGTTGCCAGCAGAAACTAAGAAGCTGAGGGTGAGGATTTAGGACGATTTTGTTTTATGAGGTTAATAATATAGTAACAATAACACAAACGTGTACAATTTTATAATTAGCACAAAATATTGTGGATATTTAAATAAAGAAATAAGCTTTGTACGCGTCCATTCATCTTAAAGTTAAAAGCACCGGGTGCTTCTGGGAAATTACTCTTGAAACAGTGCGCGAGTTTTCTAGTGCGCATGTCTGTGGGTCTGACGTCAGAGAAACTGAACCCTTTTAGTAAATTGGATGATCCTTAAAGGGACAGTCTAGTATAAATTAAACTCTCATTATTCAGATAGGACTTGTAATTTTAATCAACTTTCCAATTTACTTTTATCATCAAATTTGCTTTTTTCTCTTGGTATTCTTAGGTTAAACTAAACATAGGTAGGCTCATATGCTAATTTCTAAGCCTTTGATGGCTGCCTCTTATCACAGGCTTTTTAAATCTCTTTTCAACACAAAGACAGAAAGTACACGTGGGCCATATAGATAACACTGTGTTCAGGCACAGGGAGTTATTTAAGATCTAGCACAAAACAATGCTAAATTTAAGACAATAGATAATAAACAGTCACAGTCATGTGATCAGGGGGCTGGAAGAAGGTTCTTAGATACAAAGTAATCACAGAGGTAAAAAGTATATTAATATAACTGTGTTGGTTATGCAAAACTGGGGAATGGGTAATAAAGGTATTATCTATCTTTTAAAACAATAACAATTCTATGGTAGACTGTCCCTTTAAACAGCTTTAAATTAGACTATAAAGACAGACTTGTAACAATTTCTCAAGATAAAAACAAATTACAATAAAACGTGAGTAAAATCGTATTTAGTTATTTATATATACTATAATTAATATGTAAAAAAACAATAACATGGCATGAAAATGTATAAACATGATAATATGCACAGCTTCTGACCGTACGTTTCTAAGAGCAGAAAACACAATTTTTTAAATTGATTTCTAGTACTTCAACGATTAGCAAACTATACACAATAAATAACATAACTACTAACACACTTCACCAACTACACACAGATAACATATCTATTTTTTTAACACCATATACAAGCCCGCTTTACATCGCCGGCTTTCAAAAATTAGTCATTCTTTTGCCTAAGTAAAGAAGAGGTGTAAAGAAATAAATGAAGTTTATGAGGTAGTTGCCAGTAGAAACGAAGAAGCTGAGGGTGAGGAATTAGGACGATTTTGTTTTATGAGGTTAATAATATAGTAACAATAACACAAACGTGTACAATTTTATAATTAGCACAAAATATTGTGGATATTTAAATAAACAAATAAGCTTTGTACGCGTCCATTCATCTCAAAGTTAAAAGCACCGGGTGCTTCTGGGAAATTACTCTTAAAACAGTGCGCAAGTTTTCTAGTGCGCATGTCTGCGGGTCTGACGTCAGAGAAACTGAACCCTTTTAGTAAATTGGATGATCCTTAAACAGCTTTAAATTAGACTAAATAGACAGACTCGTAACAATTTCTCAAGATAAAAACAAATAACAATAAAACGTGAGTAAAATCGTATTTAGTTATTTATATATACTATAATTAATATGTAAAAAAGCAATAACATGGCATGAAAATGTATAAACATAATAATATGCACAGCTTCTGACCATACGTTTCTAAGAGCAGAAAAAGCAATTTTTCGAATTGATTTCTAGTTCTTCAACGATTAGCAAACAATACACAATAAATAACAGAACTACTAACAAACTTCACCAACTACACACTGATAATATATCTATGTTTTAACACCATATACAAGCCCGCTTTACATCGCCGGCATTCAAAAATTAGTCATTCTTTTGCCTAAGAAAAGAAAAGGTATAAAGAAATAAATGAAGTTTATGAGGTAGTTGCCAGTAGAAACGAAGAAGCTGAGGGTGAGGAATTAGGACGATTTTGTTTTATGAGGTTAATAATATAGTAACAATAACACAAACGTGTACAATTTTATAATTAGCACAAAATATTGTGGATATTTAAATAAAGAAATAAGCTTTGTACGCGTCCATTCATCTCAAAGTTAAAAGCACAGGGTGCTTCTGGGAAATTGCTCTTGAAACAGTGCGCGAGTTTTCTAGTGCGCATGTCTGTGGGTCTGTGGGTCTGACGTCAGAGAAACTGAACCCTTTTAGTAAATTGGATGATCCTTAAAGGGACAGTCTAGTATAAATTAAACTCTCATTATTCAGATAGGACTTGTAATTTTAATCAACTTTCCAATTTACTTTTATCATCAAATTTGCTTTTTTCTCTTGGTATTCTTAGTTTAAACTAAACATAGGTAGGCTCATATGCTAATTTCTAAGCCTTTGAGGGGTGCCTCTTATCACATGCTTTTTAAATCTCTTTTCAACACAAAGACAGAAAGTACACGTGGGCCATATAGATAACACTGTGTTCAGGCACAGGGAGTTATTTAAGATCTAGCACAATACAATGCTAAATTTAAGACAATAGATAATAAACAGTCACAGTCATGTGATCAGGGGGCTGGAAGAAGGTTCTTAGATACAAAGTAATCACAGAGGTAAAAAGTATATTAATATAACTGTGTTGGTTATGCAAAACTGGGGAATGGGTAATAAAGGGATTATCTATCTTTTAAAACAATAACAATTCTATGGTAGACTGTCCCTTTAAACAGCTTTAAAGGACCAGTCAACACATTAGATTTGCATAATCAACAAATGCAAGATAACAAGACAATGCAATAGCACTTAGTCTGAACTTCAAATGAGTAGTAGTTTTATTTATAACAAATTTCAAAGTTATGTATATTTCCACTCCCCTTGTACCATGTGATAGCAATCAGCCAATCACAAATGCATATACGTATAGTCTGTGAATTCTTGCACATGCTCAGTAGGATCTGGAGACTCAAAAAGTGTAAATATAAAAGACTGTGCACATTTTTTTTAATGGAAGTAAACAGGAAAGTTGTTTAAAATTACATGCTGTATCTGAATTATGAACATTTAATTTTACCTGAGTGTCCCTTTAAATTAGACTATAAAGACAGACTCGTAACAATTTCTCAAGATAAAAACAAATTACAATAAAACGTGAGTAAAATCGTATTTAGTTATTTATATATACTATAATTAATATGTAAAAAAACAATAACATGGCATGAAACTGTATAAACATAATAATATGCACAGCGTCTGACCATACATTTCTAAGAGCAGAAAAAGCAATTTTTTAAATTGATGTCTAGTACTTCAACGAATAGTTAACAATACACAATAAATAACATAACTACTAACACACTTCACCAACTACACACAGATAACATATCTATTTTTTTAACACCATATACAAGCCCGCTTTACATCGCCGGCTTTCAAAAATTAGTCATTCTTTTGCTTAAGAAAGGAAGAGGTGTAAAGAAATAAATGAAGTTTATGAGGTAGTTGCCAGTAGAAACGAAGAAGCTGAGGGTGAGGAATTAGGACGATTTTGTTTTATGAGGTTAATAATATAGTAACAATAACACAAACGTGTACAATTTTATAATTAGCACAAAATATTGTGGATATTTAAATAAAGAAATAAGCTTTGTACGCGTCCACTCATCTTAAAGTTAAAAGCACCGGGTGCTTCTGGGAAATTGCTCTTGAAACAGTGCGCGAGTTTTCTAGTGCGCATGTATGCGGGTCTGACGTCAGAGAAACTGAACCCTTTTAGTAAATTGGATGATCCTTAAACAGCTTTAAATTAGACTATAAAGACAGACTCGTAACAATTTCTCAAGATAAAAACAAATTACAATAAAACGTGAGTAAAATCGTATTTAGTTATTTATATATACTATAATTAATATGTAAAAAAGCAATAACATGGCATGAAAATGTATAAACATAATAATATGCACAGCTTCTGACCATAAGTTTCTAAGAGCAGAAAAGGCAATTTTTAAAATTGATTTCTAGTTCTTCAACGAATAGCAAACAATACAAAATAAATAACATAACTTCTAACACACTTCAACTACACACAGATAATATAACTATTATTTAACACCATATACAAGCCCGCTTTACATCGCCGGCTTTCAAAAATTAGTCATTCTTTTGCCTAAGAAAAGAAGAGGTGTAAAGAAATTAATGAAGTTTATGAGGTAGTTGCCAGTAGAAACGAAGAAGCTGAGGGTGAGGAATTAGGACGATTTTGTTTTATGAGGTTAATAAGACTTAAGTAACTAACATTATACGCATTGTCTTTTAACAATCCTTAGGAGTCAATATGAGTATTCAACTCTAAGAACATTCCAGATATATTAACTCCTATATTCACAATGTTAGGAGTACAAAGTATGCAACACACTTGATGTGCATTATCCTTAACCCCTTAATGACCACAGCACTTTTCCATTTTCTGTCCGTTTGGGACCAAGGCTATTTTTACATTTTTGCGGTGTTTGTGTTTAGCTGTAATTTTCCTCTTGCTCATTTACTGTACCCACACATATTATATACAGTTTTTCTCGCCATTAAATGGACTTTCTAAAGATACCATTATTTTCATCATATCTTATAATTTACTAAAAAAAAAAAAGATAAAATATGAGGAAAAAATGGAAAAAAACACACTTTTTCTAACTTTGACCCCCAAAATCTGTTACACATCTACAACCACCAAAAAACACCCATGCTAAATAGTTTATAAATTTTGTCCTGAGTTTAGAAATACCCAATGTTTACACGTTCTTTTCTTTTTTTGTAAGTTATAGGGCAATAAATACAAGTAGCACTTTGCTATTTCCAAACCACTTTTTTTCAAAATTAGCCCTAGTTACATTGGAACACTGATATCTGTCAGGAATACCTGAATATCCCTTGACATGTATATATTTATATTTAGAAGACATCCCAAAGTATTGATCTAGGCCCATTTTGGTATATTTCATGCCACCATTTCACCGCCAAATGCGATCAAATAATGTTCACTTTACACAAATTTTTTCACAAACTTTAGGTTTCTCACTGAAATCATTTACAAACAGCTTGTGCAATTATGGCATAAATGGTTGTAAATGCTTCTCTGGGATCCCCTTTGTTCATAAATAGCAGACATATATAGCTTTGACGTTGCTTTTTAATAATTAGAAGGCTGCTAAATGCCACTGCGCACCACACGTGTTTTATGCCCAGCAGTGAAGGGATTAATTAGGGAGCATGCAAGGAGCTTCTAGGGTTAATTTTAGATTTAGTGTAGTGTAGTAGACAACCCCAAGTATTGATCTAGGCCCATTTTGGTAAATTTCATGCCACCATTTCACCACCAAATGCGATCAAATTAAAAAAAACGCTAAATTTTTTACAAATTTAGGTTTCTCACTGAAATTATTTACAAACAGCTTGTGCAATTATGGCACAAATTGTTGTAAATGCTTCTCTGGGATCCCCTTTGTTCAGAAATAGCAGACATATATGACTTTGGCGTTGCTTTTTGGTAATTAGAAGGCCGCTAGCCATCACACGTGTATTATGGCTAGCAGTGAAGGGGTTAATTAGGTAGTTTGTAGGGAGCTTACAGGGTTAATTTTAACTTTAGTGTAGAGATCAGCCTCCCACCTAACACATCCCACCCCCTGATCCCTCCCAAACAGCTCCCTTCCCTCCCCCACCCCACAATTGTCCCCGCCATCTTAAGTACTGGCAGAAAGTCTGCTAGTACTAAAATAAAAGTTTTTTTATTTTATTTTTTATTTTCTTTTATAGCATATTTACATATGCTGCTGTGTAGGATCCCCCCTTAGCCCCCAACCTCCCTGATCCCCCCAAAACAGCTCTCTAACCCTCCCCCTCTGCATTATTGGGGGCCATCTTGGGTACTGGCAGACAGCTTGCAGAAAAAAATGTTTTTTTTTTTATTCTGGTTTTTTTTCTGTAGTGTAGCTTCCCTCCCCCCACAGACTAACCCCCACACCTTGATTGATTTATTTTTATTAAACTATTATTCCCCTTTTTGTAGCATTTTATTAAACTTTTTTGCTGTAGTGTAGCGTTTCCCACCCGCTCCCTCCCCGTGCACGCGCCCGCCCCCGCCCTCCCGTGCACGCGCGCGCGCCCGTGCGCGCCCCCAGACATCCCCGCCCACGATCCCGCCCCCCTCCACATCACCAGTGCCAATGATGGCCGCCACCCGCCTCCCGGTCCGGCTCCCACCAACGAGGAAAGCCACCGATCTCCGGTGCAGAGAGGGCCACAGAGTGGCTCTCTCTGCACCGGATGGCTTAAAAAGGTTATTGCAGGATGCCTCCATATCGAGGCATCACTGCAATAACCGGAAAGCAGCTGGAAGCGAGCAGGATCGCTTCCAGCTGCTTTCCACACCGAGGACGTGCACGTCCTTGGTCGTTAAGGGGTTAAACTGGGTGACCAGGTATTGCTGCAAGGGAAATCACGTAAATGTGATATAGGGTGTATAAGTTTTTGGTATTAACTGTTAATTACAACAGTTTTAGGAGTGAGGACAAGGTTCAAATGGCTGATATATAGAAACGTTTGTTATTTATAACAGCTCATGAACTGGATTATCCGTTAATAATATTGTCCTACGAGTAAAAGTACTGTCCTTCAGGCTGAATTAGTCATTATACACCTCTTCAATTAAAAGTTCAACGTTCTTTGTGCATAGGGTTTATTACTCAAATTCCACTCCTAGGGTTGTATATTATTTTATAAATATTGCTGAGATAGGAATACTACCTAGGAGATTCAAGAGTTAAGGCTGTGACACACTGCAAGCGGAGCGGTGCGTAGCGTGTGGATGCAGCTGTGCGCGCTCAAGGCTGTGACACACTGCAAGCGATGCGGCGCGAGGCAAAGCAGCTGCTTTGCTCCGCGTCGCATCACTTCTGAAGTTCAAATATTTCATCTCTGAGCGCTTAGCTACGCGACCTGACGCAGCAGAGTGCTCAGAGATGAAAAGGCAGGACACACTGAGCACGCACAGCTGCATCTACACGCTGCGCGCCGCTCTGCTTGCAGTGTGTCACAGCCTTTATAACAATTTTCTGACGATGTGTATATAGCAATCCGTTTCATTACTATATCTATCCCTGTATTATACAGGGATAGAATTGATCTGTACATTGTTACTAATCTAGCTATAAACACATCCCCGTGTGACATTGATATAGCTAATATAAACACATATTGCCCACGGGGAAGCTACCAATGATAATTGTTTATACATTGGAATACATTAACTTATGTAATGTCATATAGATTGACAGTATAATACTATAGTACCTGTCAGTTCTATCTACCATTTGGTTTTTAACTATTTGAGTGTGTTTTTTGTATGATATCCAATTTTAATACAATGATAATAAAAGTTATATTTTAATTTAAACTGTACAGTTCAGCCTTCTAGTCTGGGCTTTAGAGTGCTACAAGTGCATGCTTTTGTAGTGAAACACCTTTGTTTCACTAATTGTTAGTTATAATAACCCACTTTAATAATTTGCATGATATGATATTAATATTATAATTAAGTGGGGTCAGCCTAAATAGTGCCATTGTTAATTGTCTCTATTTCATACATATGATTGCTGTCTTTGTTCTTTGAATTAACAACTCATTAAAATGAACTGAATATGCAAAGAAATCAGACCACTTTATCTTATAAATTTCAATACACATTTCTGGCATGTGATTAAAACAGTCAAATGTGTCCCAACATTTATAATTATCATTATTATCGGTTATTTGTAGAGCGCCAACAGATTCCGCAGCGCTAGCCTTCTGAAGGGATTGGTAGTAACTTCCCCTCTGAGTGAGTTGCTGGGAAGTCCGCTGCCGGCAACGGATCAAGACGCTGTCTGTAAAGCCGCCTTTTTGATCTAGAGTTGCAGGGCGGGGAGCTGACAAGCCCAGTGGCCCGGTATTCGGATTAAGCGGAAGAATCAGCCTCCATGATTGCCCTGGTAGCAGGAGACTGAGCACCTGTATGAAATTCCAGCAACCACCCGGTAAAGATTCCTGGGAAACCACAGAGGGGACACCTGGAAAAAGTTTCTGCAGTGGTGTGTCATCCGATTTCTCTATCTTTCCTGGTGCTACCTGACTGGCAGATTGTAAGTAGAAACCCAGGTCCCTATAAATTGAGACTGTTGCTGAGAGGGAGAAGTAAGCTGAAATAAAGAGTGGAAGTAAAGGGAAAATAAAAGCCCTCAATATAGAGACGCTTTGCTGTACAAACCCCTAACCAAAAAAAATCCTTACTATAATTCAAAGTAAGGGAAGGGGAAAGGCAACGTTAAGAAAAGAGAAAAAAACTCTAGAGAGAATCATCTTTAAAATTAGTTTCCTGTTGCGGTACACTGATTCTCTACCTAGCTCAGGCCTACAGTATTATTTGGGCCACTGGAAACTAAGCCGGTAGCTATACATTTTCACCCCTCTTGTCTATATTTGGCCGGAGTCTGGTAATAAGAGACATTTTCACCTTTGGAGCCCCCAGAGGGGTATATGTGTCTAGAATATTTCAACTAGGCTCTCCTCTTTCTTGGTTCACAGCTTAGAGGAGAAAAGGAAAGAAAAAGGAAAGGAGGAGAGAAAAGAAGGAAAAGAGGCAAAGGAAGGGAGGGGGCAAAGAAGAAAAAGGGGGCGCTTATTTTGTTCCTATAAATTTAAAGGACTATTTTGCTGCAACATTTTTCTGAGACTATAAGTGTTGAACTTTTTAAGATCATGTTTTTCTTTAAACAACTCTCAGAAATGTAAATACTAATCATTGTAATTGCATGCCTAACAATTTGTGGACACATTCCTCTAAAGCATTGATATAGTAAAGTCTGATATGGTCCTAGGGAGGACATGTAACTGGGTTGCAGAAAGTTGTTAACAGTTTGTCTATGTAAATTTTGCATACTGACTCACACACTACAACACCATTATTAGCTTTTTTACAATACTCAGCTGTAATAAATCAGCAAATAATCCAGAAACCATTCCCCTTGGTCCTAGATCTAAGTGGGGGCTGTTTGATTCGCCCTCAGTAGCACTTTTTATTATATCTCTGAGAGTATACTGTTAGATTATAACAGATAAAAGCAAAGGAGCTGACTGAGGGCTCTGGCCCTATGATTGGGTTCTTTAAATTTTGCACACTAGCATAACTGAGTTACACTGTTTTGCTGACATGTTTGGTTAGGAAAATTCATGTTTCACTTTTTCCTTCTTATATTATTAAGGTCACTTTCACAATTGTAATTTACATGAAAAGGCGGAGATAAATCGCCTTTATTGCACTAACTATACTTGTCACTGTATTATTGGAACCTTTTTCTTTTTTTCTTTTTTGGTTCCCCTCTGTCACTTTTTTTTTTCTCTCTCACATACACTTGCACTGAAAGCACATGGACAAATATATCTCTAATATCAAAACAAACTCTCCAAGCATGCCTCCTAAACAGAAAGATAAGAAAGTATGCACTTCTGACGTGCACACAGATACTGCTAGTGAGTCAATACTGAATAAATTTGATACCCAACCATTAGTAACCCAGATGTCGGACCTTTTTTTGCCGCAATTTGAGTTGTTAAAAACTCAAATGACAAACATAATGTCAGAACTTAAGCAATTTTCCAATCGACTCATAGAGGTAGAAAATAGGGTATCGGCAAGTGAGGATATAATATATAAGCAAGAACAAGATATAGAGGAGAATACTAAAACGTTGAAAATGCTGCAAGCAAAAATATATGAACTAGAAGATCGCTCGCGGCGAAATAATCTTAAAATAATTGGTCTCCCCGACAACGGGGATTATTTAGATTTAATTCATTTCGCTAGTACTATGCTCCCCCTGGCTGTTGGAATTGCACAAAAAGATTTACCAATGCCAGTAGAAAGGGCACACAGACTGGGCCAAATTAGGGACTCCACTAGAGATAAGAATTATAACAGACCGGTGATGGTCAAATATCTTAACTATCAGGACAAGATGAATATCTTAAAATTTTACAGAAAAATGGATAATTTATATATTGGTCAAAGTAAAGTACTAATATTTCAAGATTACTCTAGTGAGACGGCTTTCAAAAGAAAAGAGCTAGCCCCATATTGCACCAAATTGATTAACGCTGGCCTTAAGGCCAGATTAGTTTATCCGGCAAAAATTGTAATTGAGGAACAAGATGGTAAATGTATTCTGAATAATACGCTAGAAGCTAAGGAATTTTGTAAAAATAAAAAAGTAGTTTGACAGTATTCTAGGTATTGAATTACCAAATCACAATACATACATGAGTAGCATGACCTCTTTTCCCTTTTTTCCCAAAGTTTTTATTAATTTGTTGAGGCTAAAAATACTGAACTTTTTGTGTAAAGTTCATATCAGTAGCTGTTCCACAGTTCAGAGGGCCTGCGGGCTGCTGTGTGTTTTTTGTGTTTTTAGTATTATTATTATTTTCTGTTTTAACATCCTCCCCTTTTTTCCTTTTTTTTTTTTTTCTCTCTTCCCTTCTCCCCCCTCCCTCCTTCTTCTCCTCTATTACCTATCTCCTCCAGTACTCCAATGGTGATTAGATATGCTTTAGTAGTTTTTCACTTGAATATATAATATAATGGTAGATAAACTTAAATACCTCTCTTGGAACATTGGTGGAGTAACAACTCCTAGCAAAAGGAAAATAATTATTAGGCAACTTGCTAGACATAAACCAGACGTCGTCTGGTTGCAGGAGACGCATCTAAAGAAAGTAGAGATGGAGAAATTTAGGTGTAAATGGATAGGAGAGGTTATTGCTTCAGATTGCCACAGGAGGAGGAGGGGCGTAGCTTTCCTTATCAATAAAAATTTACAATACAATATCCAGAACATTCAAATCGATCCACAGGACAGGTGGATAATTTTACATATAGAGATTGCTGGAGTTTTATATGTACTAGCCAATATTTATGGGCCTAATAATGTAGATCAGGTCTTCTGGGACAAAGTTACTATTAAACTATCTGCAGACTTAGACCAGAAGATCATAGTGGCAGGCGACTTTAACCTAACGGCTATGCCTGCTTTGGATAGATTTTCTCCTAAACAGTCTACCCCTTCGCCCCCAAAAAATCGTATATTTCGTCAGATCTGTAAAAATCTTAAGCTCCATGACATTTGGCGTATCCAACATCCCGATACTAAATCATATACGTGTGAGTCTAAATCTCACAGATCCTTCTCTCGGATAGATTTTTTTCTAATTTCCAGCTCTCTCCTTAAAATTAGAACTAAGGCTCAGATAAATGAGATTGTGATCACAGACCACGCTATAATTTCTCTGGAAATTGAACTTCGCTCCCCCTTGGCAGGAGTAACAAATAATTTCTACTTTCCGAAACAACTAATAAATAATACGCCATTTCAGCACTGGCTCCGACATAAATGGCAAGAATACAGTTCTGATAACTGTCTTTATTTAGACAAACCCGAAATTTTCTGGGAAGCCGCAAAGGCTTTTTTTAGAGGGCAGATTAAAGCCTATATGATTATAGCTAAAAAGAAGTATAAAGCACGTGAATTGCAACTAGCAAACACTGTTACGAACACTTATAGAAAATATGTGAATACTCCGCTAAAAAAACTATGGGATAAATATAATTTAGCTAGACAAGACAGGGATCTTTTTTTAAAATCCAAATTGTCCTATGAAGAAATGCAAATGAATGCCCTTTTCACCGGTCACTATGGTAAATCTACCAAATATCTTGCCAGGCTTGACAAAGTTAGAAAGAAGAATAATACGATCTAGCAGATTGTAGTTGGAGATAAGAACTATACTTCATTAGAAGATATCAAGAGTGTTTTTTTTTAATTTCTATCAAAAAATCTATGCAGGGAAAACTATAGATGCAGAGGATAACGTGAGGTTCTGGAATAATATCAATTGTCCAGTAATCTCCTCTGAGGAGAATGAAATAGTAAACCTCCCTATAACAATAATCGAAGTCATTAAAGCTATAGAAGAATCCAAACTTGGTAAGGCTCCAGGTCCAGACCAGCTACCTGTTGAGTTCTACAGACTGCTCAAGCTTGAGATAGCCCCTATCTTGACCATGTTGTTCAATGAGTATTTCATTAAAAAAAAGGCCATGTCTAGATTCTTCTCAGCGTCAGTCATCACTTTGCTACTTAAAAAAAATAAAGAGCCAACAGATCCGGGATCATATAGACCGATTTCTCTACTAAACGTAGATTATAAATTACTTACTAATATCATTGCGAACAGACTTAAAAACGTTTTACAGGGAATTATTCACACAGACCAATCAGGTTTTATGACAGGTAGATAGCCTACAAAAAATATCCGTAGAACATATATGATTCTTGAATACTTCTGGAACAAACTGCATAGGGACAAAGCAACCTGTAAACAGGACTTTGCTTTGGTGATGATTGACGCTGAGAAGGCCTTTGACTCTATTATATGGCAACATCTTTATAATTCTTTGTCTAACTTTGGCTTTTCCGGGAATATAATACACTTTGTCAAATCTATATATTATTTTCCTATTTCGTCCATTTTGATTAACGGTAGTCAAACGCCGTATTTCAAATTAGAAAAAGGGACACGACAGGGATGTCCTCTCTCTCCCCTCCTGTTTAACATTTCCATAGAACCCCTGGCAATTTATCTTAGACAGGAACTGTCTGGAATAAAGTTTGGATTGCAATCCTGTGTTCTTTCACTATATGCCGATGACCTGTTACTGTATTTTAAAAATACTAAAAGAAGCATACCTAAAGCACTAAAAATTTTAGAACAGTTTAGTCTAATTTCCGGTTACAAAGTGAATGCTCTCAAATCAGAGATATTATGGATTCACAAACACCAGGAGAGCTTTACGCAGCATAACTTCAGAGAAGTAGAAAGTTTTAGATATTTAGGGATACAATTGCATAAAGACCCTAAGCTATGGTATAAACTCCACTATACTGTATTTTTTTCTAATATTACGTCTAAATTTCATCGCTGGAGTCTCTTTCCACTCTCAGCAACCGCTAAGATTATGCTCATTAAATCTATACTCTTTCCCCAATTACTATATATTATGAATAATTTGCCGTTATTTATTCCGGACAAGGACATTAAGTTATTCAATCGAGCCTGTGCGAATCTTATCTGGAATAAAGGTAGACATATGCTCTCTATTAGAAAGCTTTGCCAAGCTAAGGAGTTTGGAGGTCTAGCGCTTCCGGATATTAAGTCATACAATATAGCTATTCTCGCACGGTTTGGAGTAGATTGGTTACTTTCTTCTGATTATCTGACAAACAGTAAATCAGAGGAAAATCTTATAAAGCCCTTCTCCATTATAGCGGCTCTACACTGTCCTCATAAGCGACTTCCTGGAGAAATTAAAATATTGACTAGTATATATAATGTTGTTAAAGCCTGGCAACAATTCTGTTTTCGATTTAAGATTAACTTTCATTTATCCACCTTTCTCCCAATTAGAGGTAACCCGGAATTCCAGCCGGGACTTCAAAATGCAATATTCAGTGGGTGGGCCAGCAAGGGTTTAACCCTGATAGCACAGCTACTAGATGATGGCCTTGGGGTGCGCACCTTCGAGAGTATAGCCACGCAGTATAATCTCTCGAACAAATCCTTTTATGCCTATCTCCAGATACGGCACTTTATACAGGAAAAGTTACAATTGGGGCCCTGGCATGGGAAATATGATAGAGTTGGCGACTATATTAATCTATACAGGCAGGGGAATCACTCAATCTCGCTACTCTATAAAATCTTGCTTGCAAAACAGGGCCAGTTAATTTTGGATCTATGTCTAGTATACTGGACCAAATACTTTGATGGGATGGATGTTGAAACAATTAGTAGAAGTATTAAGTGGGTGAACAAGGCTCTCCTTCCCTCCTCCTGGAAAGAATCTCACTTAAAACTTCTTAATAATGCGTATATTTCACCAAAAAGGCTTATACGCTGGTCTTTAGAAACGCAAGGCCAGTGCTATAAATGCCATTTTCCTGCAGCAGATCTACTCCACTGTTTTTGGTTTTGTCCGAAAATAAATCAACTATGGTGTAAGGTAAATCACTGGTTAAATAAAAATACAAAGGAGAATCTAGTGCTTGACCCAAAGTTCATAGTATTCTTAGTATCGGATGTAGCATCTCATAATTTAGCGAACACTATTATCCTTATAGTTCGGAACTTAATTCTGAAGAACTGGAAAAATAATAAACCTCCTCTTTTTAGTATATTTTTAAATGCGGTTAAAACACAGATTATGTTTGAGCAATACAATATATGTAGTACATGTGATAAACAAATACAAAGTTTCTTTAACAAATGGCTGAAAATCATAAAGTCATATCCTCTCTCCACACAATATTTACTCACTAAATCATTCCATAAGTCTACATATTTCGAAGGCTTAATTTTACGTGATATCTTTCCAGTAGCATGGTATTAATAAGGGGAAGGAGTGGAGGGAGATGGTGGAGTGGAGGAGACATTTTTACTTTCCCCTTCTTTCCTGTTCCCCTTTTTTTTTTTTTTTTTATTATTAGGATTTTGATAGAGAAATGATGTTAGTAATATTTCTTTTCTTTCTTTTTCTTTTTTTCTCTTTTCTTCTCTTCTTCTTTTCGACCTCAAAGTAAGAGGCTTATAAATATGTTTAGTATTAGGGGTTAGTCCAATATTGAAAAAGTTAAAATAAGAGAGATTGGGTATCAATCAAGTGAGAAAAGATCCGAGGTCTGAGCGGGTCAAGCATAGGCCGTAATTAACTGTACTAGTATGGAATTCACTGATTGACAACTTAATACCTGCTGTGAAGATATTCTGTATCATTATATTTAATTTTGAATTATATGCATGTATCTGTTAATATGTTGTAAACCTGAACTCTCTGTAATAAAAATATATTTAAAAAAAAAAAAAAAAAAAAAAACGTATAGTCTGAGTTCTTGCACATGCTCAGTAGGAGCTGGTGACTCAAAAAAAAAAGTGTAAATATAAAAGACTGTGCACATTATTTTTAATGGAAGTAAATTGGAAAGTTGTTTAAAATTACATGCTGTATCTGAATCATGAAAATTTTATAAAACCTGAGTGTCCCTTTAAATGTAAAGTGTGGGGAGTGATATTTAAATTTATATTGTTAGCTGCCGATTATTTTTTATACTATGCAGCTTGTATAACAAGTCATTGAAAATACATTAATATAAAAACTATTTTACAGTGTACTGTCCCCATAAGGGCTGATCATTTATCATGTATATTACATATTCAACCTTATTGTCTTATTTACCATCAAAACTCCACCTCCCCACTGCATCGCAACCTGCATATACTTAAATATTTATTGCAAAAGAAACAGACCCAAATACATACATCTAATGACACACAGTCCATAATACAGCAAAGAAGCAGAACTCCAATGGCAAACAAGACAAGTTTTTTTTACCTTATTTTATCTTTTCCACAAACATACTTAACCCATTTAGCATATACAAGAAAAACTCTCATATTTACTAGAGCGTGACAAAAATCACACACACCATCGCACTTTCCTTAGTTACTTCACTTGCATATATTTTATATGCCTCAAACAGATGGAAACACATTAAATCTCTTATCAGCCCATACATAAAACAAATATCACTTAAAACTAAAAAAAAATGCTATTATTGGCGCACAAAATTAAGAACATACATATGACTTTAAAACCAAGTTACAGCAATTACAAGCAAATCATTACGTCATCAAATTTCTTAGCTAAGAATCCCTGATACACACACACAGCTCCAGCGTGCATCAAACATCAAGGCCAGCTTTCTTTTTTTTTAATGAAGAAAGTTTTTTATTGATTTTTCAACATTTTACAAATATAAAATCAGACCAACCGTGTTACAATTTCAATTGATTTACAATTCTTTGTGTTACTAAATAATATGATTAAAGGTATATAACAAAAAGACCCCCATACAGTAGACAGTAAGTAATAAGTAGATGTGCTTAGCGCGACCATCAGTCGACAGTCCTATCCCTAGAGGACTCTTTAATGCTTCATTTAGACCCTCTCAGGAGGGGGACCCGGCTCAACATTCATGACCTTAAGTTGTTACTAGAATTTCTAGCCCCTAGCACAGGAAAATTGGATTCAACTCTTACAGAGGGGAGAGGGAGATGTGTTGTGACCCACCCAGACTAGCTGGGCAGGAGCGGAAGTGGCAGGGGCCAGACTCATAACTCCTATCCTAGCCTCACTTAGCTCTTCTATCTATTTCTAGCCTCGGTATACATTATCCAGGGCTCCCACATTAGTAGAAACTGTTCTTTCCTATCCAGAATATCTGCGGAGGCGCTGCTCATTTGGTAATAATAGTCAACTTTATTCTTGATTATCAAAAAAGAGGGTACTGTGGTCTTCCAATATCTTGCTATAGTTAGCCTGGTTACAGTGCAAATCAGCGCTACTAATTTGTTTGCATTTCTGGATAGGTTTGATATAGGCTCGTGTAACAGTGCCTGGGAAGGAGTTAAGTTAATTTGCCTATCTAGGATTTCACTTAGGAGCTCTGATGTTTGGGACCATATGCGTGAGACATGAAAGCAGTTCCACCACATATGTGCATATGTGCCGCTTTCATTACAGCCACGTAAACAACTTGTGTTCGCGTGCGCTGCGTGGATTCTCGATGGGTGGAAGTACCATCTGTAAGCTACCTTAAGAAAGTTTTCCTTCAAATGCGCACAAATAGAGAAGGAAGTACCAGACTTCAAAATATCGCACCACTTTTCAGCGGTCCATGTAATATTAAATTCTGTCTCCCATTTTATCATAAATGGTAGTTTATTAAGCTTGGATGGGGTATTAAATAGGATATATAGGTTAGAGATCGCACCTCTCATTCGTTCAGTGGCCAAACAGAGTCTCTCTAGATAAGAACTAACAGTCAGCTGATTTTGTCCTATAACTTCATCTACTCTCGCTCTTAATTGCAGGTAATGAAACCAACTCTCTCTTCCTTGTTTATTTAAATCGGCATATTGTTGGAATGTGAATAGCTTGGTGCCTTCCAGGGCATCTGCAATGCGGTACAGGCCCTTGTTTGCCCACTTTTCCTGTGTAGTTAAGTCATAATGGGTAGATAATGTCACTAGGGGGGTCGCCTTCGACCCTTTGGGTATCAAAGTGTATTTGGTTGTTAGTGTTTCCCACAGTGCTAGTGTGTGTGCTATAGTAATAAAGTTTCTCCATTTAGGGGGCCTATCTTTTTTAGCAGTCCACAATAATTTATAAATGGGGTGTATCCTCATCATATCTGATTCTATTTGAACCCATTGAATTCTATCTAGGTGGTTATGCCACAGAGAGGACTGTGCCAACCTGGCCGCGTAATAGTACGCTGCCAGGTCTGGCATTCCCATCCCCCCTCCTGTTTTATGTCTGAGAAGTGTTTGTTTATTGACTCTGGATCTTCGGTATTTCCAGATGAACGCTACCAGGTCTTTTTGTGTTTTCCGTAACACAGTGGTAGAAACGTTTATAGGTAGTGAACGAAAGAGATACAAAATTTTGGGTAGAACCATCATCTTAATTGATGTCAACCTGCCATATAGAGAGATGTTTAGTTTGTTCCACCTTGATAGTAAAGTTTTAATATGAGTGAACATAGGTGTATAATTCAATTTGTAAAGATGGTCCAGGTTGTTCGGGATTGTGATACCCAAATACCTTATGCCCTTGTCAGCCCAATTAAAATCAAAATTCAGGATCAATAATTTTTTGGTATGTTCTGGGAGATGTGTACTGATTGCCTCGCACTTATCATTGTTAATCTTGTACCCCGAAATGTCGGCGAATCTATTAATCGTGGAGTATACTAGAGGGAGGGAGATCATGGGCTTAGTAATTGATAAAATTACATCATCTGCGAATAGACTGATCTTGTGTTCCCTGTCGCCTATCTTAATGCCATTAATATCTACATTTTGCCTGATGCTTGTTGCCAGCGGTTCAATGCATAGGGCGAACAGCAATGGTGATAATGGGCACCCCTGTCTGGTTCCATTAAGAATTTTTATAGGTGAGGATTTATAGCCCGCTATTCTGATGAAGGCGGAAGGGTGGGAGTATATTGCCGAAATTGCTGTACAAAAATTTCCCCTAAAGCCCATATTTTTTAGCACTGCGGTGAGGTAATCCCAGTTTACACGATCAAATGCCTTCTCTGCGTCCAATGAAAGAAACAGAGAAGGCATAGTCCACAAGATCAATAATTTTCCGAATGTTATCTGGGGCCTCTCTATTACGGATAAAGCCCACCTGATCCTGATGGATGAGCTTTGGAAGAATGTAATTTAGTCTAGTTGCTAAGATTTTTGTAAATAACTTAATATCTAAATTAATCAGGGAGATGGGCCTATAATTTTTACAGTGTTGTTTACATTTCCCAGGTTTAGGGATTACTGATATACGAGCCTCAAGAAGCTCCTTGGGGATAGTCCCCCCCTCTAGTATGTGGTTGAAACTCTCAACCAAGATGGGGCCAAGATCCTGTGCAAACGTTTTATAGAAAACACCTGAGTACCCATCGGGGCCTGGCGCCTTACCCATCTTTAAATTTCGTATCGCTAAATTCACTTCATGGATGGTTATTGGCGAATTTAGCTTATCTAGGTCTTCTGTTGCTATTTTGGGTAAGTTACAATCCTGTAGGAATGCATTTGTATCCCTATCTAGTGTGATAGGATTTTTGGGTGGGGGCAGGGCATAAAGTTTCTGGTAATACTGGGCAAAAGTGTCAGCAATGATCTGTGGATGGTTTGAGATCTGCCCATTTGTCATTTGAATTTGTGGTACTGTGGATGTCCTAGTCATTTCTTTTAATTTAAATGCTAACAGTTTATCAGGTTTGTTGGCTTGAATGAAGTATTGAGTATCAATCAGTTTTAGGGACCTGGTAGCCTCCTTTGTCAACAGCTGATCCAGAGCATTTTCTTTGTCTCTCAGTAGCTTTAATGTTTTGTCATCTAGTGATAGCTGGTGCTGTGATTGTAGGTGTTTAATCTCGCTTCTAGTACTTTCTAGTTGAGTCAAATACGCTTTATTCTGTTTGTTAGATTCTTTTATTAGAATTCCCCTGGCGAAGGCTTTTAAAGCTCCCCAAATATACAAGGGGTTAGATACTGAGTTTTGATTAAGTGTTAAAAAGTGAGAAATTTCTGTCTGCAAATTTTGCGTAAATAATTTATCTCTGAGCAAAGTTGGGTTTATAGTCCAGCTTCTGCCCCTATGAGGGTCAATTAAGCCACTTAATTTTGTTAGTACCACGTTGTGATCCGACCATGTGGTTGGTATAATATCTGAGGCTAATATCAAAGGGGACATAGTTTGGCTAACCAGAATATAGTCTATTCTTGAGTAAACATATATATATATACATATATATCTCCAGCTATCTACAAGGTTGTGGTCAAGAATAAAATCAAACAGAAGCTTCTTGGAACTTTGAGATGGAGGTGTGCGTGGGATCGCTGACTTGTCTAGTTCAACATTGGCTACTAAATTGAAGTCTCCCCCTATGATTAAGCGAGATTTTTTCCATGTGGTTAGCATCATTCCTAACTTAGACAAAAATGGGGCCTGAGATTCATTAGGGGCATATATATTTCCCAATATAACATGTGTGTCGTGTATCCTGCCCTTAACTATAATGTATCTCCCAGCCTTGTCAATAATTACCTCGTCCTCCTTAAAGTTTAGCTCTGAATGGACCAGAATGGAAACACCGCATTTCTTGGATTGGCAGGTGGCATGAAATTGTGTGGGGTAATTTCTATCCCAATTTTTAGGGGTTTTTATTTTTGTAAAATGGGTTTCCTGCAATAGGATGATGTGGGCTTTCATAGATTTATATGTGTCTAAGGCTTTTCGTCTCTTGATGTGGGAGTGTAACCCTCGAACATTAAGTGTGACTATATTTAAATACATTCCCTACCTACGTGTACAGTAAGAGAGTGAGTAAAGAAAAATAAAGAAGACTCCTGAAACACAGGTAAAGAAGCTTACCACTCGTTGGCTGGCCGGGACCCCCTCCCTGTATGAAAGCAGAGCTGTCAAGTCTGTCTCATGGAACACATAGCTGCTGTAACATACCTCTATGTAATATATGACATGCTAAGATGAGAAAATATGTAACGGTTAGTCTGAGCAATAACAAATCAATGAACAACTGACCTTGTTCGGTCCGAACTTGGATCTTTGATCCAGGAATGTAATATGACATAGCAATAACAATAACAAGTAAAGTAAAGAAACTAGCAAACATAAATAATACAACAAAAGAAACTTCGGGCATACATTATTGGCATATTGAATGCCTATTACCTCGGTTATATAACCAAAACAACTTAGACTCTGGATAAGGGTGAGCCCTATGGCTCTGGACTTATAACAATAATCTAACTATTTAGAAACATTAAGGCCTAGATTTAGAGTTCGGCGGTAAAAGGGCTGTTAACGCCACGCGTGTTTTATGTCTAACGCACGGCATTGTTTGACTCCGGTATTTAGAGTTAAAATAAGACCATCTAACGATGCTCCTAACGCGTGTATGTCACACGCGTAATACTGCCCGCGTAAGACAGTCTCCCATAGAGATCAATGGGAAAGCAAAAAAATAGCTTTTTTCACCTAACACTCGATCTCGCGAGAATACGCACAGCTCAGTCATATGACGCATACCACATCATGCACAACAATAACACGCCGCAAATGTCACAACAACAATCAATCAACAAATCACACAAGCATTACACATTCACAAGCGGGGGATGTTTTAATAAAATTTTTATACGGGGAATACGCATATACTTTAAGATGCGGAAAATCGCTACATAACAACAAGGATTAAAAATGATATACATACACTAGAAAAAAGATCGTATTCAATATCACTATATATTAGGACAAACATACATATACAACACTTCACTAATAACACACCATCGCAAATTCACATTTAAAATGAATACTATTGGACAATGTTAGAGAAAACGACCACTATGACATCATTGCATTCTGCACATTCCACAAATACCAACTCAAAATGAGCATGCGCAAATTCACACACCTAATACACATTGCAATAATATTAATTGCTAATAAAGCACACCTGAACACTATTTACAACGCAAATAGGTACATCATTAAACATTTACACAGGGTATATAAGCACCACACAAGCATGGCTTCTTTGACTGTGTTGCTGTTGGGTCTTTGGAGATTGGAGGTTTAAGAATAGAGAGTTTGCGAATTTTTGAGAGTTAGTGTTAGCGTGAGAGAGTCAGTTGGTAGTGTTAGCGTGAGAGAGTGAGTGAGTTAGTGGTAGTTAGTGGGAGTGGGAGAGAGTCTGTTAGTGGGAGCGTGAGTGAGTTAGTGGGAGTTATTAGTGAGAGTTGTTAGTGTGAGCGTCAGTTAGTGGTAGTTAGTGAGCGTTAGTGGGAGTGTTTGTTAGTGAGAATTAGAAGTAGTGTGAGTTAGCGAGCGAGTGATTTTTCTGTACACTTAACACATTTACACGCAAACACATTCAATACATACATACACTTATCAATAACACTACATACACTCCATACCCCCTACCCCCTCATACTACACTCCATACCCCATTCCTTGTAGTCCCATTCCCTTTCATCCCATTTACTCTTATCCCATACCCCATACCCATCCCATACCCATCCCCTAGTTACATTTAGTTTACATATCCTCCTTTTAGTCTTATTCTTTTCGTTTATTTAAAGACTCCTTACCCTCTTTGTTTTTTACATCCCTCTCACACTTTAAGCACCTTTTTTGTCTTTTTAGTTCTTTATTTTGACCCCCTTTAATTTCATCACACTCACTTTTTGTTTGATTATTTGGGGTTTAGTTTAGGGAAGAGATGGAGGCCAGGCAGGGGACAGGTAGAGGGGGGAGTAGAGGGAGGGGGAGAGGAACAGGGCAGGAAGGGGGGCAGGAAGCGGGGGTGGAAGCGGTGGGTGGACCCAGCCACTTGGTTCAAGATGACCAAGTGGCTGGGCCCAGTGGCGGTCAGAGTAGGGCTTCACAGTCCGGGAAACAGAGGGCATCATCACAGGGGAAGGCCAAGGCGACCAGGGAGGCGAGGTTTTCGATGGAGGAGAAGGAGGCCCTCGTAGAGGCCTATATGGCCAGGCATAGGATGCTGCAGCACCAAAAGACCACCCCGACTGACAGGAGGAGGCTCTGGAACGAGATTAGGAATGCAGTCAATGCAGTGGGTGGCCGGAACCCGCGATATGGATTCTATCAAACATCGGTACCGGGACTGTAAACTTGAACTGAAAAAAAAGTTAAGCCTGGAGGCCCGACATGCCGCAGGGACCGGTGGCGGCCCTGCCATTGAAATGGACTACTGCCGATGGGAGGAAATGTTGCGTCCCAGCATCTCCGAGGTGGAAGTAGTCGGTATCGGAGGAATCGATACCGGGAACCTGCCACTCTCATCTGACGGTAAGCTTATTGAACAATAATTTCACATACAAATGTATTTCAAGGGACACTATACGCAAACATTTACTTTCATGATTGAGGTAGCGAATACAATTTGTCAAAACATTCAAATGTACTTATATTACCTCATTTGATTCATTCTTGAGATATATTTTAATGAAGAAATAGCCATGCACACGGTGAAACAATCACAGGAGGCAGCTATATTCAGCTAACAATCAGCATCTTATAAGCATATTTAGATATGCTTTTCAGCAAAGAATATCCAGAGAATGAAGCGAATTAGATAAGAAAAGTACATTCGAAAGTTGATACAAAATGTATGCTTCTAAATCATGAAAGATAAAACATTGGGTTTCATGTGTTAAGTATCCGATTAATGCTATAACGTTGTTTACACGCATTTATTTACTTTGCGGTTACATCAGTATCTAGGCTATAGGTTAGGTGTGCATTTAAACAGACTGAAAAAAAACGCAAAAACATTCACATTGACCAGATATCACAAACACGGTTTATGAAAAAGATGAAATCGTATTGATTGTTTGTTAGATTTCAAAGTGGATTAATGATTCTGCATTTGTAATTGTATCGTAAGCTAAGTCATTTAAACCTTTATTTGCAAATATGCTAATATATACATTTTTTTTTTTCTTTTTTTTTTTTTATATACAGAGTCTGGGGACGAGGCAGCACAGCCTCCTGCATCTCCCCGGGATGAGAGTGGTGGTGAGGAATTTCCACTTCGGAGGGAAGAGGCCCCCCGTGACGAACAGCGCACGGGAGATGATCAAGAGGCCCCGGAAGCACAGCAGGAACCCGCGGAACCCGAGGTCCCTCAAAGACCCGCACTCCGCCGTGCATGGGCACCCCGCCGTGCACGGGTTCAACATGCACAACAAGAGGAAATAGCGGAGGTGCGGGTTCTACTGGAGTACATAGACCAGATGCGTACCTCCCGGATAGAAAATATAGAAGGACGACACAGAATACTTGATGGCCAAAATCAGATTATTCAAGGCCAAAATGAAATCATAAACATACTGAATAGAATAGAAGAAGGCCAAACAAGAATATTTAATCTTCATCAACAAATGTTCACTTTTTTCCGGGAGGCGCATGCTGGTCTACCTCCTGTTGCTGTGCCTCTTGTTGCTGGGCCTCTTGCTGCTGGTCCATCTCCTCCTGCTGGCCCATCTCATCCTCCTCAGCCATCTACTCCTCCTACTCAGCCATCTACTCCTCCTCCTCCTCAGCCATCTACTCATCCTCCTCCTCAGCCATCTTCTCCTCCTCATCCATCTTCTCCTCCCCAGCCATCTACTCCTCACCTTGGTCGTCCCAGTACTCTTCCTTCCACTCCTCCCACAACAGCTCCAAGGAGGACTCTTCGGAGTCGGCAGTTGCCTCTCCCAGAGCCTCAGCCCCGTGGGAAGAGGGGAAGGAAGAGGAAGTAAGTATTTTTTTCATCTTCACTGCTTTTTTTAATTTAATGTGTAATGGATAGGTATGTGATGATGTGGTTTTCATACACTTGTGGACCACACTCTGTATATAATCGACTTCTATGGGGCCGGGTCCATGGAGGCAGATTGTTTGCAGAGTGTGGGTTATAAGTGTGTGAAAACCACATCATCACATACCTATCCTTGTTCATGATATTGATTGGTTTCTGTGATGTGATGTCCAAACTGTTTCCCCAATCGCTAACTCAATTACCATAACAATTTTCCATGATGGCATATTACTGTTTGAATGCCAATAACACAGCTTAAAGGGACAGTCAGAAAATTATTGATTACAAAGAAAACACTGTATTACGCATTATAAAGTTTGAAACAACAAAACATGGAGAAATACATGTGTGACTTATGTGCTTACCCTTGTATCTATGACTATGAAAAATGACCACTTATTTGTTGTTCTGACATAACAACATTTTAGATATCAATGATCAATACATGGTCAATAATATGCTGTATGAGCCCAAGGTTTTACATATACAAATGCTATCAAAATGCCCTCTAGTGCTCAAATTGTATAATGATTACAAGCACTCTTCAAGATGGAAGAAATGAGCACACCAACCTCATAAGTTTAGATAGCAAATTTAAATAAACCCAGACAAATGTTCAATTGTTGAGAAACATTTGATATCCTTGATATTACAGAATTGACTTTTAGAATAATGACAAACATTATATATTTTCTAAACTGTCCCTTTAACAACATTACATATGCTAACACATATTTTAAACTTGTTGGTATATCTACATGTACTTTGTCAAATTAAAAAAAATTGAAATCACATTTATATTGACGTGTTAAATAAAGTCTATTTTCTTTAAGAGACATTATTGTGTTAATATTTTATTGTAAAGACATTTTTATTTAACAATGAATATGGTTTAAAGTCCTTTTAGGAGGGGGGGGGGGGGGAGAAAATATGCTAACAATAATATATTTGAAGATTAAACTATGTGGATCTCATACATGATACAAAAAACAACATTTGCATTCAAGGGACAGTATCCTATATTTTTAACATAACTGTATGTAATAGACACTACTACAAACAACAAGATTAACATATACTGATATCAATCTTAAAAAGCTTCAAACAATTGAAAATAAAATAGGGTTAGCTATATTGAAAATATAGACGAAACCCCCATTACAACCGTAAAACAACACAATACACCATCATTAACATATGAAAAGACCCTTTACACAAACTGGAGAAAGCTGGAGAATGTACTCACATGAAACTCAGAGGCTTTGCGAGGAGTAAGAAAATTACTTACATTTTCTTAGAACAGAAGAAAAAATAAACGTATTGGTTAAACAATGGACTATCTAACTAGAGACAAAATCAAAGCTTTTGATTTATAATGTGAGTGTCTAATGAACCTTTAATAAAATATACAACGAAATTACATTTAGAAGAAGTCGGCATCATATATTTAGCATATGATAAAGATAAATGCATATTGATTAATTTATTCAAACACAATAGCGCTTATTTATTAATTAGATATATTCAACATTAAACACAACATTAATTTTTTAAGAAAAAGGAACATATTGTTGACAAACATATTAAACATGGACTGTAGAGATTTGCACTTGCCTAGAAATATCCTATGCATGAAAACATTTTTCTTTAGTTCGTTGATTCAACCAGACATACAGCAAAAGAGAATGTGGTGGTCTTTATCAGCTACGGGTCAAC
This sequence comes from Bombina bombina, assembly GCF_027579735.1. Classification (NCBI taxonomy): domain Eukaryota; kingdom Metazoa; phylum Chordata; class Amphibia; order Anura; family Bombinatoridae; genus Bombina; species Bombina bombina. Next base: position 178,160,479 of record NC_069508.1, read on the forward strand.
AATGTAACATGATGCAAATAATACATATTCGCAAGCTTTTTAAAATTGGATGCAGTCACAAACGTTTTTAACGTGCACAAATATTGCGGGACTACGTAATCCAATCAGACATTTTTTTAACTTTACATGTGCCGTCTTAACATCGCGCTTCCTTGATCACGTAAGAACGCCATCCAATGAAAGGCACATTATTGATCACGTAAGAACGCCCAAAATAAAAGGCGCATCCTTGATCGCGTCAAAACGCAATCCAATAAAAGGCATATTCCTGATCACGTAAGAACGTCAGTCAATACAAGGAATCATTGGACAGCCTGGCAGGTGACGTCTTAAGCAACATGGCGCATCCGAGATCGCTGAAAAACCGCTGACAATACAAGGACTCAGTGACAGCTTGGCATATCACTAAGAAACGTATTTATATTTTAGGAACTAGTATGTGTGTAGATTGCTATCTAGGAATGACAACAAATCCTGATTCATCTTTTCGGACTTGACTGTACCTTGAACTATAGCTATGGTGTATATCTTTAACATTTAAAAGATACACATGAGAAATACATATGCCATTGATGTTTTAAGATATGTTTGGATTGTTGTTGAATAACAATAGTTATACATGTATTGATTAAACGTGTCATTTATTCAGGTTTAATTATTGTCAGCCTACCTATAGCCATATATGGGAGGAGATGTATTTTGTTAACATATTAGTTAACTAATATTCATCATCTAAATTATTTGCATTACACACAGAGATTTATTTGGTTACACCTTTACACTAATATAGATTTGAAAATGAAATACAGGTGCTGTCAACATTACTATAAGATTGTTTATTAATAAAATTATATGTCTTTGTTCTTGTAAAAAGGACAAAAACGCTTTACAAATGGAAAAACATTCATTAACAATTGTGATCAACATCACTTAAAGGGACATTATTTTGTTTTTAAAAGAGCATACACATAGTCAATACTATTTCAATAAAATGAAGACTTTACAGGGATTATATCATTTTATCAATACTCAGATCATTTGGTAAAGGTGCATCAATTCATGCAGACTTTCTAAATACACACATGGATCTGAACATTTAAATATACATATATACACAAATACCAATCTATATATACATATATAAAGAAATTACTCTGCTAATCATAATCAGGCAATGATAGAGCTAAGAGAAAATAATATAAAGACAAATAATAAGATTACATTGGAGATGTTAATCTTAAAGTCATTTACTATTGTCTTACATATATGATTTCAGTATAACAAATATATTTGGTAGGTCCCTTTAAGGATCAACAACATAAACTAGAGCTTTCAAAAAATAACAGGAAGAATGAGGACAATTATTTGTGAAATAAAATGTATTTTATTAGTATGTAAGAAAACATACACAACGTTTATAAATAATCTTGTAAAAATAAGGAATCTATGAGCCATATGACAAGGTAACACAGTGCATCACAGTCCATGAAGAGAGTTGCCAAGGGCCAGCATAGCCCCATTGGAGACACATGACAAGGTAACACAGTGCATCACAGTCCATGAAGAGAGTTGCCAAGGGCCAGCATAGCCCCATTGGAGACACATGGCAAGGTAACACAGTGCATCACAGTCCATGAAGAGAGTTGCCAAGGGCCAGCATAGCCCCATTGGAGACACATGGCAAGGTAACACAGTGCATCACAGTCCATGAAGAGAGTTGCCAAGGGCCAGCATAGCCCCATTGGAGACACATGACAAGGTAACACAGTGCATCACAGTCCATGAAGAGAGTTGCCAAGGGCCAGCATAGCCCCATTGGAGACACATGACAAGGTAACACAGTGCATCACAGTCCATGAAGAGAGTTGCCAAGGGCCAGCATAGCCCCATTGGAGGCACATGACAAGGTAACACAGTGCATCACAGTCCATGAAGAGAGTTGCCAAGGGCCAGCATAGCCCCATTGGAGACACATGACAAGGTAACACAGTGCATCACAGTCCATGAAGAGAGTTGCCAAGGGCCAGCATAGCCCCATTGGAGACACATGGCAAGGTAACACAGTGCATCACAGTCCATGAAGAGAGTTGCCAAGGGCCAGCATAGCCCCATTGGAGACACATGACAAGGTAACACAGTGCATCACAGTCCATGAAGAGAGTTGCCAAGGGCCAGCATAGCCCCATTGGAGACACATGACAAGGTAACACAGTGCATCACAGTCCATGAAGAGAGTTGCCAAGGGCCAGCATAGCCCCATTGGAGACACATGGCAAGGTAACACAGTGCATCACAGTCCATGAAGAGAGTTGCCAAGGGCCAGCATAGCCCCATTGGAGACACATGGCAAGGTAACACAGTGCATCACAGTCCATGAAGAGAGTTGCCAAGGGCCAGCATAGCCCCATTGGAGACACATGACAAGGTAACACAGTGCATCACAGTCCATGAAGAGAGTTGCCAAGGGCCAGCATAGCCCCATTGGAGACACATGACAAGGTAACACAGTGCATCACAGTCCATGAAGAGAGTTGCCAAGGGCCAGCATAGCCCCATTGGAGACACATGACAAGGTAACACAGTGCATCACAGTCCATGAAGAGAGTTGCCAAGGGCCAGCATAGCCCCATTGGAGACACATGACAAGGTAACACAGTGCATCACAGTCCATGAAGAGAGTTGCCAAGGGCCAGCATAGCCCCATTGGAGACACATGACAAGGTAACACAGTGCATCACAGTCCATGAAGAGAGTTGCCAAGGGCCAGCATAGCCCCATTGGAGACACATGGCAAGGTAACACAGTGCATCACAGTCCATGAAGAGAGTTGGCAAGGGCCAGCATAGCCCCATTGGAGACATATGACAAGGTAAAAGAGTGCAACAGGCACAACAATAAACAGAAAAAAAGGCCAAATGGCAACACTAACAATAAAAATTCAACATGTGGACGGAGGATTCTTATCTGCCACCATGGAGCATATCCAGATCCTCCACTTACTGGTCATCCTCTTCATTGTCCTGTGCATGTCCAGCTCCAGATTCAGGCCTTGAACGTAATTGCATAATTTCACGCAGAGTCAAGTCCTGAACCCGGAGCTGGGCCTGCATGGTGTCGTTCATCCCTCTCAGGACAGCTGCATTCCTCAACACGGCCTGCTCTACTCTTGCTATCCCTTCTAGCATGAGCCATGCTGAGTCACAGCCTAAAATAAAATAAAATTAAAGATTAAGGATAATTACACAACAGACTAAAAATTTTAATACATACATTGTCATCATAAAGACAAATAATTATTTACATTAATTAGTTTACATTTATTCTTTACACATGAATTAGGTTATTCAGACAGACAGAAATCATTAAAGGGACATGTTACTCAAACATGTTGTCCCCTTTAATTGGTTTTAGATGATCCACTTATACAGCTTGAGTGTATCAAATCTTGTTAAAGGATTTACATTGTACTTACATCAGAAATTTAAAAATTTAATTTAGACTGTGGTAGGCACACCTATCCTTAAACATTTTTGCATTGAGGACAAGCTGTGTAAACATAGCAACCAGAAGAAATTACATTCCCACTGGGTTAGACAAGAGATAATGTATCCACATTTGTACATAAAATTTTGGATCCAAGTAGTGGTGATTGGTATATGTAGTGATATCCAATTAAAGGGACACTGAACCTAAATATTTAATGGACTCATTCAGATAGAGCATGACATGACAAATCTTTATAAATTACACATATTCATTATATGTTTTAATTCTCAAGCTATATTTTGAAAGCAAGAATGTTGCTTTTTATGGAAGCAAATATTTGTTTATCAACTTTGTTTGTGCATGCTGGTTGATGGATACATTCATCCAACAATAAAGAAATGATGGCCAGATTTATTTTATTGTTTAAACTAATTATAGTAATTACTTTTTTTACAAAAATATATCAAGAGAATGACGAATAATTAATAAGAGTATGAAATTATAAATTTGATTAACATTGCATGCTGGATTTGATTCACAATTTAACTTCACTGTACCTTTAAGTATCTTATAAAGTGTATTTAGAATGATACTTACAGCTGTGCCTGGGAAGGACAATCTGACACCCAGGACAATGAAGGTTGAGACAGGGGGGAGGGATGGGATTGGCTTGGGGAGGGATGTGAATGGCTTGGGGAGGGGTGAGCTGCCGCTCCGGGGTAGGCCGTACAGCTGGGGAGTGGGGAGTTTGGGTCTGGGCAGCTGTACGGGCCAGAATACGGGGAGAGCGGCGAAGGGGGGTGTATGGGCGTTTTTTGGGAGGGACAGGATATGAAATATGGGAAGGGCTGGCAGTGGTCTGGGCATGGTCATGAGTTTGGTCATGGGAAGGGCTCTGGGTCTGTGCAGGGGTGTGGCCATGGTCATGGGTGTGTGCATGGGGAGGGGTCTGTGACTGGGCAGGGGCGGAAACCAGATGACCAGAAGTGGTGGATCCATCTGAAAATGTAAAGAAAATATATTAACATCTCATACATCCTGACATCAAATCAACGCATTTCAAATTGATTATGTTTTCAATATACTTCGAAGTGTGTTTGAATTTTTAAACAATTCTGAAATGAGGATATGGTATGTATATAGGCACTCAGATGAATATCAATGACTGTCTGTACAATTTGAACCTTATTATTGTTTTTTGGCATGGAATATGCATGTGACATAATGATGGCATGAATTAGAAATATTTCAAAATAAATATACAAGCAGAATTTCATGCTGCCTGATATAGAAAGGGGGCAGTAGTGTATTTGAACAGACAAATAATATTCCTTTTTAAAGGGAAAAAGCTGTAGACTTTTAAGGTCTTCAATAAAATGATTTCCAAAAAAAAAACATGTTGGAAACATGATAGATATATTTCACATACCATCAGACTCCAAGGCAGCCTCTTCCTCCTCCGTCCCACATGTGACAGCAATCTCTGTAAAACATAACATGTTGTGTACACGTTAAGATCAGATATTATAACATATGTTACTGTTGCTCAAATACGCACATCAATGTTGCATTAAAGATATACACACACAAAGTTATGATTTACATCATTTTGATGGAGCATACAAATGACAATAGATTTGTTATTGTCAATGAATATTAATTTTAATGTATTGTTTGTATTAATGTTAAATTCATAAAAGCATAGTACATAGAACATTTAAGATTTCTCATGTGTGTATAACTTGATGACTGTTGTCAAAAAATCTAATGGAAACAAACATATGTTATACATCTTATGAATAACAAATGTGTAGACTAATAAAGTAGAAATTATTAATCGTTCAATATGAAAAATAAATTAATATATAATCAGAAGATAAATATTTTGAATTTTTATAATGTTATGCTTCATCAGAATCATGATCATAATATTGATTAGCAATACACCTTCAATTACATATAAATGAGTCAATGGACTTACCAGGAGACCGCAAAGGCGTCTCTATGTCACTGCTGGATTCCTGTGGGCTCACCACACCAACTCTCTCTATGAATGATATAGATATATATTATTAAACACATTTTGGATATCACTAAATCACATCTGTCTAGAATTTTAACATTAATCAACTTTAAAATGTGAAGAATAGAGCAGTCATTACACAAGAAAATGCTTGATTGAATCAAGGGGATTCTGTAAAAATATCTGTATTGAACATATGTTTAATGTCAGACTACATTAGACATCAAAGTCATCTCAGATGCTGCTATTGCATATCTAAATATACCCAATGATCAATGTTCTTAACCCTTTAAGGACACGCCTTTCACTTTGCTCAATTGTTTTATGACGGAATAATTCCGTCATATGTCCTTAAGAAGTTACAAGAATACACACAAACCACATATTGAGTAGCATCTGTTGACAAATCTAAACAAACACATGTGTCACATCGAGCCATTTTTGCAATGTACAGTAATCTTGTTTAGGACACAACACATATTTATCACAATACAAAACAAAATTGATTATTACAAATATGTAATCATGGTGCTGTTAGAGTATGCAGATATCTATAAAGTAACTCCAACAGAGAATGTGATTTATATATCAATAGTTTTTAATAAAAAGAATGTAAAGATGAATGAATCTATTTTGTCTTAAAGGGACACTGACATGATTAATTTAAATAATTGATTTCTATGTTCAAACTGTAAAAAATGATTTAACATTGACTCCTATTATAATTAGAATGTTGCTCGATATTAATCTTAAAGGCAGATAAGGAATATTGGATTCAATAAATATTGTTTGTTGAAGGTATCCACCAATCATCAATAAAAACCCAGGTTGGTCAACCAAAATTTAGATGCACATCAACGTACTTTCTTTATTTTACAATACATTTAGCAATAGAATATGTCACATATGATGATAGTATTATATTTTTGTGTTTATTAATATTGCATACTGTATCTGAATGACAATATTAATAATTGTAGCTCAGTATCCCTTTAATGTAAAATTAAATTGATTCCACAATGTTGTTGTTAATGAATTATCTACTCCATATGTTGATGTCATGAATGGTATTGAGCATGCAATTAAAATGTAATATGTTATTTAAGGATATCCGAATAATTATTTAATTTTCATCTATTAAATAGACATTACATCTAAATATTGAACAATGTGTATTTAGTATGTAATGTTCAGTCCATGTTTCTAAGACAAATGTCAATTAAAAAGAGACATACCATACTGTGACAAGCCCTGGCTTGAGGATCCAGCAGCCACATCCATATCTGTAATATATTAAATGAGGATTGCATATCATTAATACTAATCATGCCATGTTTAAAAAATTTACATTAATAACAAATCAATTGAAAAATATTAATCCTTTGGTAGTCCCATGAGTTAATAGTTTCCTCAATTAAATTAATTAAAAATATATCCTGGACTCTTATTTTCAATCAGTTGTGTTGTTTACTGTATCTTTAAGAATATCTGCTTGTTATTACATAATCATCAATTGATGGCCATATGTTATAATTGTTTTGTATTATTGGTTTTTTATTAGCTATAATATTGAAAATAAGAATACTGTATTCTTCACTAATCTAAGAATTCCCATTTAATTTTTAACAACATGTATAAAGCAATGCCACTTTCCGCAAACCCATGTTAACGTGGATGAGAAATGCCATTTTCGCGATCATTGCGCAATGATTCCAAGCGGAATTACACATCCGTCATTTCACCAATATGTATAAAGCAATGCCACTTTCCGCAAACCCATGTTAACGTGGATGAGAAATGCCATTTTCGCGATCATTGCGCAATGATTCCAAGCGGAATTACGCATCCGTCATTTCACCAATATGTATAAAGCAATGCCACTTTCCGCAAACCCATGTTAACGTGGATGAGAAATTACATTTCCGCTCTGTGACGCATATTCTGTAGAGCGCAAGAAACATCATTCCTATTTCATGTGTCAATAATCTAAAATCAGATATCTAAACATCATATGTAGTGTATGTTGTGAGATCTGTATAGGTTTAGTATCTGACTATATGCACATTTTATAAAAGTCTAATAAAATATTAACATATTATATGAAGTTGGATAATTACCTGGTTCAGATTCTCTATCATCTCCTCCCAGGCCACCGGACGGAGAAGCATCTGCCCTGTCCCCCGCGTCAGGACTTTCAGATCCCGCAGCTGGGAGGGAAGAAGAGGAGGCCGAGGATGGCGAGGATCTAAATCTTTTGGGGACCCGGAGATTGAGGAGCTCGCATAAAGTCACCTCATAAGGGAGTAGGTACAGTTTCCGCGCGGGCCTCTCTTTTGCCACCTCTTTTACGGGCTTGTACCCAGTCCCTTATGAGGTTTACTTTTTTCGATAAACGCAACCTCATATCTCCGAATCTCCTCATGATCTGATCCTGGGTCCTCTGGACGTCACACACCAATCTAACCGCATTGGTGATAGACTCCCAGAGGGCCTTCTTAACGTGCGCATCTGTCAACCTCCTCTTGTTCCCAAACAGCTGGGGATAAAAGTCCTTGACGGCGTGGACCAGTGCAGCGCTCTCCTCCTTGGTGAACCTGGGAACTGACATGCCTGCTGGGTTGTCTTCTCAAATATATATATATATATAAAAATATATCTAGTACGCCTGCAGGCATTAGAGAACTGACAAAGATGGCAACGTGTAATGGACTTTTATATGGTGAAGTAAACATGAGATGCACCATGGGACAAGTTATCTGTACATCTGATTGGATAAAAGTTTGAAATATTGTTAGAATGTGTGTGAGACCATCCTGACTCAAGTTGTGTTTGTGTGATGAACTCTGATTGGCCGTTCCTTAATGTTTCATATCTTAGTAACTTCCTTACACATACCTCATGGTGGTGCTGTAACTTCATTTTTCATGTATACTTATTTGTAACTCATGGGCCTGTCATGCGGATATGTGTGACGCAGATTTAATATCCGTGATACGTTAAATATTAATGATTAAATACTCTTTAAAATCTAATACTGTCACATTATTAATGTTGTCGACATTTCTCGGTTTAATAACGGTCTGTTTCTTTAATACAAATACACATTTCATATTGTATGTCTTTATTGTTCTTTAAATACATTTATTGTGAAGTATTGACATTGCTCTATTAAATGCATTTCATAATGCACATTGATTGTGTGCTATTGCGTGACATTAGACTCTAATGTTTAAAGATGCTAATCTGGTGTTTCAAGATGCGTTTCCCACGCAATATTTATTAATGTTAAAATTCAGGTTAGAATGTCAGTAACTTGGATAATCTGTTTATAAATATTAAACTACAGCTTTGTTATTCGCAAATAAACCTCGAGCTTGAATTTGTCTGAAGTGCTCATATATGTTATTGTGCAATGGCGTCTTTAGTTTTAAAGAGACATTACAAACAATTGTATCAAATGATCTGTAGAGATAGAAGATTGTTTAGACTTTAAAATGTAAATCAATTTCTCTTAGTATTTAGATATCCTCAACATAAGAAATTTAAATGCACATGGTTGAGCCAATCACATAAGGCATCTCTGTGCATCCACCAATCTTCATCTACTGAGCCGATCTCGATATGCTTTTCAAGCAAAGTATGTGAAGATATCAAGATAAGTAAATACACTCTTTAAATCTCTTAAAGGGACACTGTCCCAACAAATTTAGCATTGGTGATTGAGCATGAAATGTTAATCAACTTTATTCTTTAATCAGATTATCAAATTTTAACAGTTATCTTGTTATGTTTCTTTGCAAATCAATAATGATATTTTATATTACGGACAATTGTTTAATAAAAACCTGGGTTGTCCTTGACGATTGTTGCATCAATTATTCCAAACAATCAAGTTCTGTCCAGAGTACTGAAGCAAATAAATTAGCTATTTACTGCCTTAATTTTAAAGTAATGATAGCAACATCACAATGAGCATTCATAATATGAGACAAGTTTTAAAGTTGATTCCAATAGAATACTCATTCAGAATGTATAAATCATTAATTTTTTAACTGTCTACCTTTAAGTATATTTTGAGTTCATGTCCCTTTAAATAAACATTTCACAATAATGCTTAAAATATCATAAACCTAGGCACCTTCCTTTTGCTAAATGAGTCTAACATATGAGTAAAGCAAATTAAGATTAAATTCTAGATTGTTTTACACACTGACTGAAATATATTTATTAAATGATGTCTTTTTTAGCCTTCAGTGTAGAGGGACATTAAGCTATATGTTATGTATGCATTTTGTATAATATTCTTATATTTGAACAACTTAATATGTTTTGTTATTCAATCATTATATTGTAATTATATATATTCTTGGATTAAATACATCTCTACATAGGCTATTTTGATGCTGATTGTTGTTTGCATATAGATGCCTTATATCATTGACTAAGATATGTGCATTTTTTTTTAGAAAACAAGTATATTTAAAGACTGAATGTAATTATATAGTACTTTCTAAATATGTTTAAATTCTTGTATGATATTTTTTAGAATCTATACAAAATATACTTTGTGATTGTCCCTTTAAGGACCCAAACATTTGGTATTTTTATTTAACATTGACAAAATAAACAAAAGGGGAATTTACATTCTATATAGATATTTGATGTCGAACCCAAGAGGTAAGATTGTAATAAATACATAATATTACTAAGTATAGTTAAATGACTCCACTAGAAAATTACATAGATTAACCTGGCATCCAATTACTAATTTTTAAAAATTATCAAGTTAAATGACCTACCATTCATAAATGTAATAATTTAAATAATTTCTATTAATTTTTTTAGATACCTAAGGAAGATACATGATCTTATACAATTATTTTTACATTCAACAACACTGTCACTTTCATGTATTTGAACCACTTCACCTTATTATATGTTAAACAAAAAATTATTTTACTACATATCCTAAATAATTGTAATATATACATTTTCAATATAAAAGCATTGAAGAATCTGACTCCCCAATTAATGTTATAAAATATATATTTATATTCTCGGAAGCATTTTATTTTCTAATATTAAAGCATTATTTTATCTTATGCATGTGCTTGTCAAATAGCCAACTACCAGTCATGGGAGTCCAAGTTTGATTTATTTACAGATTATATTGATATTTAGTAGAATCTGTTCAAAATAATGTATTTAATAATAAAATGTTTAGTATTAACATGTCAAAATATAATTAATCAAAAAAAATTAAATATTCCTGGAAGTCATCAGATGCCAATCTGAAAAGAAAAATAATAAGAATGGAACAAAGTTAATACACACGTTGTCAAATATTCATAAAATACATTTAAAATCATATGGTGTCTATGCTCTAACTTTGATCAACATTTTTTAAAGATAATCATTAAATTGATTTAAAATTCATGAAATACATACACCATTATATTGTTGATTAAAAATTCAATTTAAATATCCAAATTTCAAATTATACATAATAATGTATATCACATTTCAACAATATATGTATGCTGAACATAAATCTAATATTTCATGTCCATTCAAATACCTCTATATCAACTATAATATGTATTCCTTTTTCTGATTGTGATCCCTAAATATCTAATGATGAAATAAGTATGACTAATGTATGTAAGCTAACAATAATCAACATTCTTCATGTGATTCTTAACTAGCATGCACCAACCTGGATAATGCATGGTCTTTGAAAGTCAATTCAGGGGGTAAACAGTTGATCTTCAATAGGTGTCTTATTCATCAGTTCATTAAATAGAGGACTGGGAAATACCATCTACAAAATAGAAAATCATCTAAGTGTCTCCAATAGGATGTCTCCACAGCCTTATTCTATCAAATAGTTTGCACTTACCATGTGAACATGTCTTTGTATGGTTTTCAAGGTCAGCAGAATTGAAAGATAATGCCAGACATGATCCCATTGGTATACTTCAATTTCAATCTTGGCTTTTTCCCCACTGTCAGTCTGGGCAATCTTGACTGTCAGGCTTCAAATTGTTCCCTTTCAGTCTTTAGATTAAGTCATCTCCCTAATGTAATAAATTTAATTAAAAAAAAATCATACAAGTGTGTGAATCAGTTCAGTACCCCTCTCCCACCCCCCATTTCATAATAAATATCTGTCACTAGCTTACTAAGCCTGTGTATGAACCTGTGTTATTTTCTAGCAAGTGTGAAGATGAGTCATATTGAGCATAAAAAACCTCTGTGTGACATTGAACCATAGTCATTCTAGAGTATCCCTTTCTGATTATGTACATTTTAAGTAATGTGTAAACCAAAATCTATTTATTACAATGTATGCCATATGATGTTTTTGTGTACAAATCATGCCAGCAACAGTCCAAACATTTCTACTTACCATCTGATGTCCTTTTTAAAACCAGGTGGCAAAGGACTCGCTATAGGACCCAATGCCCAGAGCATCACCTATATTATGAAAATTAAAATTTATTCTAACATTTGATCAATACTAACATGTTTGCACAATTCTCTACTTGTCATTTCCCTAGAGTTCACATCTATTGAAAATACTACACAGTCTAACTTCTATTCTTTACCGTCTAAAGTGGCGGTTGATGACGTCTGCTCTGACATCAAGTCCCTCGTCCTGGAATTCCCCCTCTAGAACAGGATCATCCTCCTCATCTCTGAGGAGGTCTCTGTCCACACGGGACGGCCTGCAGCATCCCAGCCCGCTGTGCAATATTATGCAGGACGCTACAGGCTACAACGATCTTAGCCACCTTCTTTGGGTTGTACTGGAGTGCTCCTCCAGAACGGTCCAGGCACCTGAATCTCATCTTCAGGAGCCCGAACATCCTTTCAACCACCGCCCTGGTTCTCTTATGAGCCCTATTGTAGCGCTCCTCAGACACATCAGTCGGGCTACGCAAGGGGGTAATGAGCCAAGGCCGGCTCATATACCCAGAATCACCTATAAATTTTGAACAGAACATAATTCAAACAGAATACTTAAACTAGTATATTGTTGTATAATTTTTTTATAGTTAAAAACCATAATCCATATTAAAACTTGTCAGAAACATACCAATAAAAAAATTTCTATATTATTTTGTATCTTCCCATTTCAGCTAAGACATGCTACATATGCGTATTGTTCTGAAAACAAACCTTGTGTAAAATGCTAAATACATGGTTACATTGCATTCTCTATCTGAACACTTAAGGTAAGACATGCTACATTCTGCATTTAAATAAAACTAGACATTAGCAGAAAGAGACAATGACAGGGTTAAATTGCATGAGATAATAGCTTCCCATTTCAGCTAAGACATGCTACATATGCGTATTGTTCTGAAAACAAACCTTGTGTAAAATGCTAAATACATGGTTACATTGCATTCTCTATCTGAACACTTAAGGTAAGACATGCTACATATCTGCATTTAAATAAAACTAGACATTAGCAGAAAGAGACAATGACAGGGTTAAATTGCATGAGATAATAGCTTCCCATTTCAGCTAAGACATGCTACATATGCGTATTGTTCTGAAAACAAACCTTGTGTAAAATGCTAAATACATGGTTACATTGCATTCTCTATCTGAACACTTAAGGTAAGACATGCTACATATCTGCATTTAAATAAAACTAGACATTAGCAGAAAGAGACAATGACAGGGTTAAATTGCATGAGATAATAGCTTCCCATTTCAGCTAAGACATGCTACATATGCGTATTGTTCTGAAAACAAACCTTGTGTAAAATGCTAAATACATGGTTACATTGCATTCTCTATCTGAACACTTAAGGTAAGACATGCTACATATCTGCATTTAAATAAAAATAGACATTAGCGTCAGTAAATAACAAATGGTTAAATTTAATCCTATAGCTGAACATGACGCTAACAGTTAAAAAATACAGGGCCAATTGGTCAACATTATTAACCATGTTGAGCACAAATACTCACCAACGAGATAACCAGGGGGCATTTGTCTTTCCTCAAACTGGCTCCACAGGGACGACAGAGAGAGGATGCGGGCATCATGACAAGCCCCTCCAAAATTCGCATACACATGCATAATCCTCATCCGTGCGTCACAAACATACTGCACGTTGAGGCTATGAAAATGTTTGCGATTTCTGAAGGGCAAGTCATCAATTGGAGCACGCAGCGCAATGTGGGTACAATCTATGGCTCCCAAGACATTGGGCAATTGAGCAATATCAAAGAATTCCCGCTTCAGGCGCCTCCAATCACCATCATTCTGTGGGAATCCTATGTATTGCTTACTGATACGTACCATGGCGTTCAGAAAGTTATCAAACACCCCAGAGAATGTACCTTGAGCCAGGCCATGCATGTACAGTTCTCCGGATTGAAAACTCCCGGAGGCCAGGACGTATAGACAGCTTAGCATCTTACTCATGGGGGGAACAGCAGTCCTTATTTGTATACGTGGCTCCAAATGAGGTTTAAGAAGCTCGTAAAGGCCAATGAGCTGTTCGCGATCGAGCCGATACTTATCAAAAACCTCAAAGTCACTCATGTTTTCCAAGTTGGGTCTCACCCTGTAGACACGAGGACCTCGAACCAGACGACCCCTTCGTCTCGGTCTGAGCCGCCGAGGCTGCCTGATTCGACCAACAGCTAGTTCGCCAATAGCAGCACCAGCAGTGTCTACCATGTCATCGTCATCCATCTTTCAAAACAGCGTAACAAGGTATGCACTTGATCTGATGTGGATCACAAGTGATGCATTGGCCATGTTGTTTGTGGGATTTATAGTACAATTAGTCCAATGGTATTGAGTTTGTAATGATTGCTGATTGTATTCACTTGTTTGTATGTGAGCGGCGCGAATGCTTTCACAGTGGGCGTTTATTTGTTGTTTGCTGAAATGTTAGTTTCAACAATGATTCTCAATGTGAAAGTGTCAAATATCACACATACAGTGCATGTTTGTAATGTTTGATCATATGCGTAATCAATATTTCTTAAACGCGATCTTATAGTAACAAGCACACGTCCAGGCTAACATGAATGAAAGTGCATAGTTGTGTATAATGTGCATCGAATGTGATCGATCAATGTTGCTGCAACATTGTTTGTAAACGATAAAGTAACATCTGTAGTATTGTATATATAAGTGATTTCAGAGCTGTCAATATTGTATGCGTCCCTTTAAAATCGCAAGAAGAATTCCGAACTTCCCGTCTGCCATCTGTAGTATTGTATATATAAGTGATTGCAGAGCTGTCAATATTGTATGCGTCCCTTTAAAATCGCAAGAAGAATTCCGAACTTCCCGTCTGCCATCTGTAGTATTGTATATATAAGTGATTGCCGAGCTGTCAATATTGTATGCGTCCCTTTAAAATCACAATAATAATTCCGAACTTCCCGTCTGCCATCTGTAGTATTGTATATATAAGTGATTGCCGAGCTGTCAATATTGGTATGCGTCCCTTTAAAATCGCAATAATAATTCCGAACTTCCCCGTCTGCCATCTGTAGTATTGTATATATAAGTGATTGCCGAGCTGTCAATATTGTATGCGTCCCTTTAAAATCGCAATAATAATTCCGAACTTCCCGTCTGCCATCTGTAGTATTGTATATATAAGTGATTGCCGAGCAGTCAATATTGTATGCGTCCCTTTAAAATCGCACTAATACTGAATAACTTCCGGCTGTCATCTGTAGTATTGTATATATAAGTGATTGCCGAGCTGTCAATATTGTATGCGTCCCTTTCAAATCGCACTAATACTGAATAACTTCCGGCTGTCATCTGTAGTATTGTATATATAAGTGATTGCCGAGCTGTCAATATTGTACTCGTCCATTTAAAATGGCACTAATACTGAATAACTTCCGGCTGTCATCTGTAGTATTGTATATATAAGTGATTTGCGATCTGACAATATTTCTTAATTGTCCCATTGAAATCTCCCTAATAATGCTGTTCCAAACAGTTGTTTACGTATATGTTGTATTGTAGTATTGAGTGTTAAAGTTCCTAAAGGGGGCGGTACAGTGGTGAATCTTGTGATGTGTATGGTTGAATCTTGTAATGACGTCATGATATTATTAACCTGCCTATGTAGTTGTGAAATCCTCATTGTGTTGTTGTATTTGACTACATTGTTATTGTGTGCTGAATAAAATCTAAATGTGTGCTTTGTGGTTGCGTGATGGGTGATGCGTGTTATGTACATGTACGTATATATTGTGATTGTGTCCCACATATGCTGACTTCTATATAGCGGTGTGGCATTGTTGTTCCTTCCCATAAAGTGACATCTGTAATCTGGTGTAATGATGTTCTTGTTGTACGTAATTCATAATGGTTTCTGGTGATGGAATCATGATGTTAAAAGTACAGTAAAATCCATATGTTGTGTTTTTGTGATTCCTCTAGAAAATGTAATGTGTTTTTCCCCCATCATTTGAATGCACATGTATGAGTGAATGTTAAAAGTAATGTATGTGCATCCATGAGTGATCATGTGTTAAGCCTATGTAGATATGCTGTTGCTGCAAGCATATGAGTTGAATAACTGAAATGCAATAATAAAGGTAAATGAGAGGTGTTTCCCATTGTGTAGTGTTTGTGAATCCAGAAATGTGTCTAGAATTTTATTTTAATTTTAAATGTAATTTTATTGAAATAATAATGTGTTACTAGTGATGTGGATTTGTAGTTGATGTAATCTAAAAGTGTGAAACAAATTTATGGTGTTGTGAATATTTAATAATTAAAAAACCATAAGTCCACCATAGGGAAATAGTCATTTCTTGATCTATTTATCATCGCTAGGTCTAACGCATAAAATCATGTCTTTTCTAGCGCTGGTATTTGGAGTTTTTCAGTCTACGCTATTTGCGTGCGTTAGGGGAAATGAGGGTTTCGGCGTGCACGAGCACGTCTTCCCAATAGAAGTCAATGGAGGCTCTAAAGATTTCTAATTTTTTTTTCTAAGACTGGTTTTCCTCGTAAAGTGAGTGACGTCATGAGCTTGTGTGAAAAAGTAACTAAATCGTGTTGTTTTTGTAATAAATAAAAATTTTGTGTATGTCATGTGGTGTATATTGTTTGTATGCATCGATGAGTGTATGTTTGTGATAATGTTATTAGTTAGATGTAGGTATATGAGGGTCTTTTCCCGTGTGTCAATGTAAGTCAATGGGAAAATGGATTTTTGTGGATTTATTTCAAACACCCGAGATCTCGCAACTTTAATCCTTTGTATTTTAACGAAAACAAAATAAATATGAAAAATAAAGATAGTGTAGTGTTTGTATGAGTGTAAGTGTACTTTGTGTAATATTTGTTTTGTGATT
Source organism: Bombina bombina (assembly GCF_027579735.1). Lineage (NCBI taxonomy): Eukaryota > Metazoa > Chordata > Amphibia > Anura > Bombinatoridae > Bombina > Bombina bombina. Next base: position 178,177,352 of record NC_069508.1, read on the forward strand.
CGTGGATGTTTTTTTTGTCGGTATATGTTTACTACTGGGTCTGAGGTGGCGGTAGAAAGGTGAGCGTTAGGTGTATTTTGAGTCGCGGTAAATAAACTCTAAATACCGGAGTGCGTAAGAAACCAGCGTTAGGAGCCTCTAACGCTGGTTTTCACGGTTAACGCCGAACTCTAAATCTAGGCCTCTGTCCAGGTCAAGAGTCATTTCATTTCTTTCGGGCTTGTTCTCAGAATTTAAGCCCCCCTTAGTGGTGATACTTCCCTTTAGGGAACGTGCAGAATTACAGTCATAGCTTGTGAATTATTTCTGCAAGTCAGGTCGGGCTCTCCGGTTCTTGATTTTCTCTTCTTAGCCTTCCCATTTTTAAGCACCGGTGTCCAGGTGCGACTCAAAGCTTTCCTTTGTGGCTTGGGAGACTGTGGTGGTGACTGTGATGATTTCTCGATATGGAGCTTGTTTAGGATCGATTGTCCCTCATCAATTGTAGCACAAGAGTATGTTGTTTTGTCTACTGTAAATGACAACTTGAAGGGGAATCCCCATCTGTATTTAATTTGGGCGTTAGCCAGGGCTGCTACTATCAGCTTGAATTCTCTTCTCTTCTTCAGAGTGATAGGGGAGAGATCCGCAAATATTTGAATTTTATGGTCCTCATAATGTGATCTCTGGAACTCCCCCGCACTGCTTGCATAATTCTGTCCTTAATATGGTAATAGTGAAGTTTTGTTATCACATCTCTGTGGGCCCCCTGGTGTTGGAGGCATAACTAAGGCTCGGTGAACTCTGTCCATAAGAAGGAAAGATGCATCTTCCCTCTGGTAATATTTGTTGGAAGATTTGTGTAATAACGTCTTGAAGGTTATTATACTTTTCAGGTAAGTTGCGTATGCGAATGTTCGATCTCCGAGATCGGTTTTCCAGATCTTCCAGGTGGTCCTCTAGTTTTTGTATTTGCGCTTGTTGTGCGCTCACTTGTTGCTTGTAACTCTGGGGATCTCCTCTACTAAGTCATCGACTTTATCTTCAATTGCTGAAGTTCTCTCACCAATGTCAGCAATTTCTTGTGTTAATTCCTGAAAAGGGCCGCTCTCATTTCTTCATGAAACATTTGTTTTATCTGCTTTAAGAGGGCCTCATTAGAGGGGGTTGATTTCTGGGAGACAATGGGGGGATCCTCCGTGTCTTCTTCTTGTTCCATCCGTTGAGAGAGGTCTAGCATAGCCTGTTTCTTTTTCTGTTGTGACTTGGAAAGGCACTCTTTAACCGATTGCGTGCGGCTTTTCATCTTCTAGATGTATCTTCCCAAAGCAGGGAGTGTTGGTTGGTGCTGAGGTTTCCGTGCTTTTGAGAACCTATCACTCTGATAGCTACGTAGCAGCCCTGGGAGCCTTAATCTTTCAGAGAGCCACTCTGCCCCGTGACTTTACACAGACATGCCCGAAGTAATCTTCATCTAGATCATTTAATCATTAATTATGTCCATTAGTGCTTGAGAGTAGAGGGAGCTTGGCATATAAAAGACAATCTTTCCCTGATAGGGTGAGATGAGTTAGGGCCTGCAGTAATCAACCTCTCTTGTTTTCCCTGTCGCCTCAGTTGCCGCGGGCTAGAGGGTGAGAGAGCATCGGGTGGAATCAGCCCTTATAAGTATTAAATCACACCTATCTAGAGTCCATTTATGTGATGTAGATTATCCAGGACAAAAGTATAGAAAGTCTCTATTTTCTGGGTTCAGTTATTTTTCAGTTAGCACTCACCTCCCTGGGGAGTCTGTCCTCACAGGACCATCACGGGCAGGGGATTTTGGATATGACCCACCAGCAGGCTAACTGGCAGGAAAGGGGTGAGGAGGGAGTGCTATTTTTTCACAAGTAAATAACAGTGTAGTTTCACTGGTGAAGGCAGGCAAAGACAGTTCCAGACTGCTCCAGGTTGCAGGCTAGCTTCCGATAACTCTTTTTTCCCCCCCTCTACTAGGAGAGATATTGCGTTAAAGCTAGGGCCCAAGTTAAATGTTCAGCTCTAAAATTAGTGCAGCCTGTGAGCAAGTAATAATGGATGTGGTATGCTGCAGACTTGTGAGGCGTTTTCAGGTCTCTCTCTTTGCTTGTTTGCAGCTGAATGTAATGTCTTACATACCCCCCAACTAGTCTCTTATAATGTCCCAGATGTCCAGAAAGTATTTGTGTGTTAAGATGTCAGAGAATGCTTAAATGCGTACCTTGAAAATGGCGGTTCGCGCCAAATCCCGTTTTTTTTCCTGCTTTCCTTTTACACATTGATTGCAGCAGGTTCCTGTTTGATTAATTTGGGGGTAATTGCTCACTGTGTATCTATGTCGTGGCCGATGTATTATGGCCTCAGTGATGTTTGAAGGCCTCCGGTGCAACTTTCCGGTCCGGAGTAGGCCGCAGCCCCAACTTTCCTAGTTTACTTTCTGGAACTCAGGTCCGGATCGGATTCCGACTTCCACAACTTTGCGGTTTGCAAGCTGAATTCGAGTGTCCCAGGCTGAGGGTGCTACTCTGTGCTTAGTAATAGCCTTTCAAATCTATATAGATCGCTTTTTGCCAGTTTAAAAAACTTTTTCTCTCAGGAGCTCTTCAAAAACACTGCTGCATCGATGGCTGGCTAGCTCCGCCCCCCAAGGCCAGCTTTCTTTTGCAGCGATGGTACACAAAAAATTCTTATCAACCTCGCATACCTCAAATATTTAACTCCCCAGCATTTATTCTAAAGCAATGTTAACATACATGAAACTTTTAGTAATACAGAAAACACATTTTCATTTGGGTTTTGACGTCCGCAAACCCTACTATTCTCAAACAGATAATAGTAGTCCATCTGGTCAGGGCATATATCAACCAGAAGATTGCGGAGGGCAATTAATTTAGGGAGCTCAAAGGACCCAAAATCTCGGCCACCTTAATTCAGGATCAAGGCTGAGAGTATAGAAAACTCAGAGTCTCTGTGCACAAAGTATAAATTCATATTTTTTTTTTATAACCAAGCAGTAGTGAGTTTTCCCTAATTTGCATATACTTTAACAAGGGGAGAGTCTTGTCTACTTTAGACAGCGGGGATACCATTATTATATCTCTGTTCCTTAAAGTGAATGTAAATTTTGATGACAAAGTGCCCAGTCTACAAAATTAGACCAAAAGCAGGGGGCACTTTAACTCCTCAAAATCCACACCTCACCTTAATCCCTAATCAAGTCCCTGCAGTTAACCGACGGACAACTTCCTCAATGTCCCTAGCCTAGCGGGAGGAGATTAGCACTATAGTCAATCAAGTCCCTGCAGTTACCGGACGGACACTACCTCAACGTCCCCTGCTTAGCGGGAGAGATTAGCACTATAGTCTCAAGTCACAATATGTCTTGGATCACTATTTCTGCCTCTGTAAAATCCCTACCACCTGAAACTTTATTTTATAGTGGGCTGGCACCCTAATGGTGTTTAAACTGCCAGACAGAGGTCCCACTGAATTTATTAGTGGATCCAGTATATAAAAAAAAAAAACAGGGTGGTAAAAGACCCACAACATATATTACACAGTACATGAACACAAAAGAAAAGAAGACACTCACAGACTGGTCCAAGGGTAGATTGTGTCCGTTGTTTGTGGTCTGTTCCTCGGCGACGTACTCCCTTATCGCCCCCGGGACTCCTGTCCAACAAGGACAAAACCTCCCACAGGTAAGCTATAGACCTGAATCAGATGGGTGCGCGCAGATGTTGGTTCCCAGCCAGGGAGGCGACGGAACGGTCGACCTGAAGTATGTCCCCACAGAGTCGCCAAGTTACTGTCGTGAGTGAGCTCGTCTCAGGTGCAGTAATAAAGAGGTCCAGACCAGATATTTATCAACAAGGGCTCACCTCATGAGAGGTAATCTTTATTACACTGTTGCAACAGTGTCCCAGAACATAAAACAGCAACGCAATACTAACACATTTTCATATACAGCATTTTAATACTATGTACAGTAACTTACAAAGCAGAGAGCTAATTGGCTGATAATGATTGGCCAATAAATCTCACATGATTAGTGGTTTACTAGGAAAGGAAGAAAAAAAACAGGTCCTTCTATGTTAAAATTTGGAAGATATGTTTTTCATGGAATGTGACCAGAGGCTAGCTGGCTAATTGGATTGAGAAGTTGATACTGTACAGAGAAGCTTTGGATTTTACCTGAGTTTCAGATATTTAGAAAAACTTTGTATTGGGATAAGCCATAACTTTAATATGTACTGATATATACTTTTTAGGCTAAAATGCAAGTTGTTAAAGATACCATCACTTATTAGGTCAGGATGTGAATTGCTGGAAAATACAGAAGTAATATATTCTGCAGTTTTCAGAGAAGAGTTCAGTAAAAGAAAAAGGAAAAGTTTGGTTTAAACATATAAAAAATAATGAAAATAGTGATGTGCAGTTCATGAACGAATCGTTCATTTGAACTGGTTTCTTTTTACTGAACTGAATGATTCAGTTCACCAGACTGAACTGATTCGTTTGTAACAGTTCAGTTTCCACAGGCAGCTTGTAATATGATCCTAGAGTGAGGTCTCTGTTATAACTCTGGTTCTCTGCTATGAGACCTCACTCTAGGATCATATTACATGCTGTTGAATCAGTGTACTGCATCAGTGTACTGTGTACTGTTATACTCAGTGATTCATTAGCAAATGTTTTATAACTCCGGTTTGAATCACTCAGTTGATAATGAATCACTGAGTTAAACAGTACACAGCACACTGATTCAGTACACTGATTCAACAGCACCAGCACTCATAAATATCATCCTAGGCTAGAGTGAGCATTGCAAATTAACCCTAAGGACCCCCTGTTAAATAAATAATGCTTTAATAAAATAGTGTCAACTTATTTTAAAGAACATAAATAAGTGTAATAACAAGAAAAAATGCACTTCAATATTTACTTAACTTAAACAATACTTTATTCTATCTTGATACACCAATGCAATTTTAAACAATTTACTTCTAATTATATATATATTAGAAGGAACTTTGTTTAAAATTGCATTGGTGTATCAAGATAGAATAAAGTATTGTTTAAGTTAAGTTAAATATGTATGTGTATATGTAAGAATACATAGAGAACAAAACTATATTATATATATATATTGTTTTGTTCTCTAAGTATCCTTAAGAGTGTCAAGCTGAACTGAAGCAACTAGCAGCAGAGAGCAGCAGGCAGAGAGCAGTACAGACACAGTAGACTCAGGGACTCATTTCTAAATGATTCAGAATCGCTGCGCCTGTACTGAATCTGCGATTCTTCTGCTCTGCCCCTCAAGCGCATCATGTGATCAAGTAGGTGAACTGATGAATCGGTTCATGAACCGGTTCAGTTAATCGAAATGTCCGAAATGAACCGATTCATCAGGATGAACCCGAACTTCACATCACTAAATGAAAAATAGAATAAGCAGCTCATAACACACAGATAATATTTCTATTATTTAACACCAAATACAAGCCCGCTTTACATCGCCGGCTTTCAAAAATTAGTCATTCTTTTGCCTAAGTAAAGAAGAGGTGTAAAGAAATAAATGAAGTTTATGAGGTAGTTGCCAGCAGAAACTAAGATAGCTGAGGGTGAGGATTAGGACGATTTTGTTTTATGAGGTTAATAATATAGTAACAATAACACAAACGTGTACAATTTTATAATTAGCACAAAATATTGTGGATATTTAAATAAAGAAATAAGCTTTGTACGCCGTCCATTCATCTTAAAGTTAAAAGCACCGGGTTGCTTCTGGGAAATTACTCTTGAAACAGTGCGCAAGTTTTCTAGTGCGCATGTCTGTGGGTCTGACGTCAGAGAAACTGAAACCCTTTTAGTAAATTGGATGATCCTTAAAGGGACAGTCTAGTATAAATTAAAACTCTCATTATTCAGATAGGACTTGTAATTTTAATCAACTTATCCAATTTACTTTTACATCAAATTTGCTTTTTTCTCTTGGTATTCTTAGGTTAAACTAAAACATAGGTAGGCTTCATATGCTAATTTCTAAGCCTTTGATGGCTGCCTTCTTATCACAGGCTTTTTAAATCTCTTTTCAACACAAAAGGACAGAAAGTACACGTGGGCCATATAGATAACACTGTGTTCAGGCACAGGGAGTTATTTAAGATCTAGCACAACACAATGCTAAATTTAAGACAATAGATAATAAACAGTCACAGTCATGTGATCAGGGGGCTGGAAGAAGGTTCTTAGATACAAAGTAATCACAGAGGTAAAAAGTATATTAATATAACTGTGTTGGTTATGCAAAACTGGGGAATGGGTATAAAGGTATTATCTATCTTTTAAAAACAATAACAATTCTATGGTAGACTGTCCCTTTAAACAGCTTTAAATTAGACTATAAAGACAGACCTCGTAACAATTTCTCAAAGATAAAACAAATTACAATAAAACGTGAGTAAATCGTATTTAGTTATTTATATATACTATAATTAATATGTAAAAAAAAACAATAACATGGCATGAAAATGTATAAACATAATAATATGCACAGCTTCTGACCGTACGTTTCTAAGAGCAGAAAAAGCAATTTTTTTAAATTGATTTCTAGTATTTCAACGATTAGCAAACTATACACAATAAATAACATAACTACTAACACACTTCACCCAACTACACACTGATAATATATCTATTTTTTTAAACACCATATACAAGCCCGCTTTACATCGCCGGCTTTCAAAATTGTCATTCTTTTGCCTAAGTAAAGAAGAGGTGTAAAGAAATAAATGAAGTTTATGAGAGTAGTTGCCAGTAGAAACGAAGAAGCTGAGGGTGAGGAAATTAGACGATTTTGTTTTATGAGGTTAATAATATAGTAACAATAACACAACCGTGTACAATTTTATAATTAGCAACAAATATTGTGAATATTTAAATAAACAATAAGCTTTGTACGCGTCCATCTCATCTCAAGTTAAAAGCACCAGGTGCTTCTGGGAAATTACTCTCTTAAAACAGTGCGCGAGTTTTCTAGTGCGCATGTTCTGCGGGTCTGACGTCAGAGAAACTGAACCCTTTTAGTAAATTGGATGATCCTTAAACAGCTTTTAAATTAGACTAAATAGACAGACTCGTAACAATTTCTCAAGATAAAAACAAATAACAATAAAACGTGAGTAAAATCGTATTTAGTTATTTATATATATACTATAATTAATATGTAAAAAAGCAATAACCTGGCATGAAATGTATAAACATAATAATATGCACAGCTTCTGACCATACGTTTCTAAGAGCAGAAAAAGCAATTTTTGAATTGATTTCTAGGTTCTTCAACGATTAGCAAAACAATGCACCAATAAATAACCATAACTACTAACAAACTTCACCAACTACACACTGATAATATATCTATGTTTTAACACCATATACAGCCCAGCTTTACATCGCCGGCATTCAAAAATTAGTCATTCTTTTGCCTAAGAAAAGAAGAGGTGTACAAGAAATAAATGAAGTTTATGAGGGTAGTTGCCAGTAGAAACCAAAGATGCTGTAGGGTGCAGGAATTAGGACGATTTTGTTTTATGAGGTTAATAATATAGTAACAATAACACAAACGTGTACAATTTTTATAATTAGCAGCAATACTATTGTGGATATTTAAATAAAGAAATAAGCTTGTACGCGTCCATTCATCTCCAAAGTAAAAGCACAGGGTGCTTCTGGAAATTGCTCTTGAAACCGTTGCGCAAGTTTTCTAGGTGGCCATGTCTGTGGGTCCTGTGGTCTGACGGTCAGAGAAACTGAACCCTTTTAGTAAATTGGATGATCCTTAAAGGGACAGTCTAGTATAAATTAAACTCATTATTCAGACTAGGACTTGTAATTTTAATCAACTTTTTCCAATTTACTTTTATCATCAAATTTGCTTTTTTCTCTTGGTATTCTTAGTTTAAACTAAAACATAGGTAGGCTCATATGCTAATTTCTAAGCCTTTGAGGGGTGCCTCATATCTCATGCTTTTTAAAATCTCTTTTTCAACACAAAGACAGAAAGTACACGTGGGCCATATAGATAACCACTGTCTTCAGGCACAGGGAGGTTATTTAAGATCTAGCACAATACAATGCTAAATTTAAGACAATAGATAATAAACAGTCACAGTCATGTGATCAGGGGGGCTGGAGAAAAGGTTCTTTAGATCACAAGGTAATCACAGAAGGTAAAAAGGTTTATTAATATAACTGTGTTGGTTATGCAAAACTGGGCGAAAGGGTAATAAAGGGATTATCTATCTTTTTAAAACAATTAACAATTCTATGGTAGACTGTCCCTATAAACAGCTTTAAATTAGACTAAAAGACAGCTCGTAACAATTTCTCAAGATAAAAACCAATTAACCATAAAACGTGAGTAAAATCGTATTTAGTTATTTATTATATACTATAATTAAACCTCTTAAGGACATATGACGGAATTTTTCCGTCATAAAAACAATTGAGCAAACTGAAAGCTGTGTCCTTAAAGGGTTAATATGTAAAAAAAACAATAACTTGGAATGAACTGTATAAACATAATAATATGCACAGCGTCTGACAATACATTTCTAAGAGCAGAAAAAGCAATTTTTTAAATTGATGTCTAGTACTTCAACAAATAGTAAACAATACACAATAAATAACATAACTACTAACACACTTCACCAACTACACACAGATAACATATCTATTTTTTTAACACCATATACAAGCCCGCTTTACATCGCCGGCTTCAAAAATTAGTCATTCTTTTGCTTAAGAAAGGAAGAGGTGTAAAGAATAAATGAAGTTTATGAGGTAGTTGCCAGTAGAAAGAAGAAGCTTGAGGGTGAGGAATTAGGACGATTTTTGTTTTATGAGGTTAATAATATAGTAAACAATAACACAAACGTGTACAATTTTATAATTAGCACAACATATTGTGGATATTTTAAATAAAGAAATAAGCTTTGCTACGCGTCCACCTCATCTTAAAGTTAAAAGCACCGGGTGCTTCTGGAAATTGCTCTTGATAACAAGTGCGCGAGTTTTCTAGTGCGCATGTCTGCGGGTCTGACGTCAGAGAAACTGAACCCTTTTAGTAAATTGGATGATCCTTAAACAGCTTTAAATTAGACTAAATAGACAGACTCGTAACAATTTCTCAAGATAAAAACAAATTACAATAAAACGTGAGTAAAATCGTATTTAGTTATTTATATATACTATAATTAATACGTAAAAAAGCAATAACATGGCATGAAAATGTATAAACATAATAATATGCACAGCTTCTGACCATAAGTTTCTAAGAGCAGAAAAGGCAATTTTTAAAATTAATTTCTAGTTCTTCAACGAATAGCAAACAATACAAAATAAATAACATAACTACTAACACACTTCAACTACACACAGATAATATATCTATTATTTAACACCATATACAAGCCCGCTTTACATCGCCGGCTTTCAAAAATTAGTCATTCTTTTGCCTAAGAAGGAAGAGGTGTAAAGAAATAAATGAAGTTTATGAGGTAGTTGCCAGTAGAAACGAAGAAGCTGAGGGTGAGGAATTAGGACGATTTTGTTTTATGAGGTTAATAAGACTTAAGTAACTAACATTATACGCATTGTCTTTTAACAATCCTTAGGAGTCAATGATGAGTATTCAACTCTAAGAACATTCCAGATATATTAACTCTATATTCACAATGTTAGGAGTACAAAGTATGCAACACACTTGATGTGGCTTATCCTTAACCCCTTAATGACCACAGCACGTTTTCCATTTTTTGTCCGTTTGGGGACCAAGGCTATTTTTACATTTTTGCGGTGTTTGTGTTTAGCTGTAATTTTTCCTCCTTGCCTCATTTTACTGTACCCACACATATTATATATACAGTTTTTCTCCGCCATTAAATGGACTTTCTAAAAGATACCAATTATTTTCATCATATCTTATAATTTACTAAAAAAAAAAGATAAATAATGAGGAAAAAATGGAAAAAAAAAAACTCACTCTTTTTCTAACTTTGACCCCCCAAAATCTGTTACACATCTACAACCACACCAAAAAACACCCATGCTAAATAGTTTATAAATTTTGTCCCTGAGTTTAGAAATACCCAATGTTTACACGTTCTTTGCTTTTTTTGTAAGTTATAGGGCAATAATACAAGTAGCACTTTTCTATTTCCAAACCACTTTTTTTCAAAATTAGCCTAGTTACATTGGAACCCCTGATATCTGTCAGGAATACCCTGAATATCCCTTGACATGTATATATTTATATTTAGAAGATCATCCCAAAGTATTGATCTAGGCCCATTTTGGTATATTTCATGCCACCATCTTCACCGCCAAATGCGATCAAATAATGTTCACTTTACACAAATTTTTTCACAAACTTTAGGTTTCTCACTGAAATTCATTTACACAACAGCTTGTGCAATTATGGCATAAATGGTTGTAAATGCTTCTCTGGGATCCCCTTTGTTCATAAATAGCAGACATATATAGCTTTGACGTTGCTTTTTAATAATTAGAAGGTGCTAAATGCCACTGCGCACCACAAGTGTTTTATGCCCAGCAGTGAAGGGATTAATTAGGGAGCATGCAAGGAGCTTTAGGGTTAATTTTAGATTTTAGTGTAGTGTAGTAGACAACCCCAAGTATTGATCTAGGCCCCATTTTGGTAAATTTCATGCCACCATTTCACCACCAAATTAAAAAAACGCTAAATTTTTTACAAATTTAGGTTTCTCACTGAAATTATTTACAAAACAGCTTGTGCCAATTATGGCACCAAATTGTTGTAAATGCTTTCTCTGGGATCCCCTTTGTTCAGAAATAGCAGACATATATGACTTTGGCGTTGCCTTTTTGGTAATTAGAAGGCCGCTAGCCAATAACACGTGTATTATGGCTAGCAGTGAAGGGGTTAATTAGGTAGTTTGTAGGGAGCTTGCAGGGTTAATTTTAACTTTAGTGTAGAGATCAGCCCTCCCACCTAAACACATCCCACCCCTGATCCCCTCCCAAACAGCTCCCCTTCCCTCCCCCCCACCCCACAATTGTCCCCTGCCCATCTTAAGTACCTGGCAGAAAGTCTGCTAGTTACTAAATAAAAAAAAATTATTTTATTTTCTTATTTTCTTTTATAGCATATTTACATATGCTGCTGTGTCGGATCCCCCCTTAGCCCCAACCCTCCACTGATCCCCCCCCAAAACAGCTCTCTAACCCTCCCCCTCTGCATTATTGGGGGCCCATCTTGGGTACTGGCAGACAGCTTGCAGAAAAACAATGTTTTTATTTTAATTCTGTTTTTTCTTTACTGTAGTGTAGCTTCCCTCCCCCACAGGACTAACCCCCCACCACACTTGATTGAATTTATTTTTATTAAACTATTATTGCCCCTTTTTGTAGCATTTTATTAAACTTTTTTCTGCTGTAGTGTAGCGTTTCCCACCCGCTCACCTCCCGTGCCACGCGCCCGACCCCGCCCTCCCGTGCACGCGCGGCGCGCCCCTGTGCGCGCCCCCGGACATCCCCCGCCCACGACTCCCGCCACCCCTCCACATCACCAAGTGCCAATGACTGGCAGCCTCCCCGCCCTCCCCGGTCCGGCTCCCATCAACGAGGGAAAGCCACCGATCTCCGGTGCAGAGAGGGCCACAGAGTGGCTCTCTCTGCAACGGATGGCTTAAAAAGGTTATTGCAGGATGCCTCCATAACGAGGCATCACTGCAATAACCGGGAAAGCAGCTGAAAGCGAGCAGGATCGCTTCAGCTGCTTTCCACACCGAGGCCGTGCACGTCCTTGGTCGGTTAAGGGGGTTAAAACTGGGGTGACCAAGGTATTGCTGCAAGGGAAATCAAGTAAATGTGATATAGGGTGTATAAGTTTTTGGTATTAACTGTTAATTACAACAGTTTTAGGAGTGAGGACAAGGTTCAAATGGCTGATATATAGAAACGTTTGTTATTTATAACAGCTCATGAACTGGATTATCCGTTAATAATATTGTCCTACGAGTAAAAGTACTGTACTTCAGGCTGAATTAGTCATTATACACCTCTTCAATTAAAAGTTCAACGTTCTTTGTGATAGGGTTTACTTACTCAAATTCCACTTCCTAGGGGTTGTATATTATTTTTATCAAATATTGCTGAGATAGGAATACTACCTAGGAGACTTCAAGAGTTAAGGCTGTGACACACTGCAAGCCGGAGCGGTGCGTAGGTGTGGATGCAGCTGTGCCGCGCTCAAGGCTGTGGACACACTGCAAGCGATGCGGCGGAGGCAACGCAGCTGCTTTGCTCCGCGTCGCAACTTCTGAAGTTCAATATTTCATCTCTGAGCGCTTAGCTACGCGACCAGACGCAGCACGAGTGCTCAGAGATGAAAAGGCAGGACACATGAGCGCGCACAGCTGCATCTACACGCTCGCGCGCCGCTCTGCTTGCAGTGTGTCACAGCCTTTATAACAATTTTTGACGATGTGAATATAGCAATCCGTTTCATTACTATATCTATCCCTGTATTATACAGGGATAGAATTGATCTGTACATTGTTACTAATCCTAGCTATAAACACATCCCGTCGTGACATTGATATAGCTAATATAAACACATATTGCCCACGGGGAAGCTACCAATGATAATTGTTTATACATTGGAATACATTAACTTATGTAATGTCATATAGATTGACAGTATAATACTATAGTACCTGTCAGTTCTATCTACCATTTGGTTTTTAACTATTTGAGTGTGTTTTTTGTATGATATCCAATTTTAATACAATGATAATAAAAGTTATATTTTAATTTAAATGTACAGTTCAGCCTTCTAGTCTGGGCTTTAGAGTGTACAAGTGCATGCTTTTGTAGTTGAAACACCTTTGTTTCACTAATTGTTAGTTATAATAACCCACTTAATAATTTGCATGATATGATATTAATATTATAATTAAGTGGGGTCAGCCTAAATAGTGCCATTGTTAATTGTCTCTATTTCATACATATGATTGCTGTCTTTGTTCTTTGAATTAAACAACTCATTAAATGAACTGAATATGCAAAGAAATCAGACCACTTTATCTTATAAATTTCAATACACACTTTCTGGCATGTGATTAAAACAGTCAAATGTGTCCCAACACTTTATAATTATCATTATTATCGGTTATTTGTAGAGCGCCAACAGATTCCGCAGCGCTAGCCTTCTGAAGGGATTGGTAGTAACTTCCCCTCTGAGTGAGTTGCTGGGAGGTCGCTGCCGGCAACGGATCAAGACGCTGTCTGTAAAGCCGCCTTTTTGATCTAGAGTTGCAGGAGCGGGGAGCTGACAAGCCCAGTGGCCCGGTATTCGGATTAAGCGGAAGAATCAGCCTCCATGATTGCCCTGGTAGCCAGGAGACTGAGCACCTGTATGAAATTCAGCAACCACCGGTAAAGATTCCTGGGAAACCACAGAGGGGACACCTGGAAAAAGTTTCTGCAGTGGTGTGTCATCCGATTTCTCTATCTTTCCTGGTGCTACCTGACTGACAGATTGTAAGTAGAAACACAGGTCCCTATAAATTGAGGACTGTTGCTGAGAGGGAGAAGTAAGCTGAAATAAAGAGTGGAAGTAAAGGGAAAATAAAAGCCCTCAATATATATAGAGACGCTTTGCTGTACAAACCACTAACAAAAAAAATCCTTACTATAATTCAAAGCTAAGGGAAGGGGAAAGGCAACGTTAAGAAAAGAGAAAAAAACTCTAGAGAGGAATCATCTTTAAAATAGTTTCCTGTGCGGTACACTGATTCCTCTTACTAGCTCAGGCCTACAGTATTATTCTGGGCCACTCGGAAACCTAAGCCGGTAGCTATACATTTTCACCCCTCTTGTCTATATTTGGCCGGAGTCCTGGATAAACAAGAGACATATTTCACCTTTGGAGCCCCCCAGGAGGGGTATATGTGTCTAGAATTATTTTCAACTACGGCTCTCCTCTTTCTTGGTTCACAGCTTAGAGGAGAAAAGGAACGAAAAAGGAAAGGAGGAGAGAAAAGAAGGAAAAGACGGCCAAGGAAGGGAGGGGGGCAAAGAAGAAAAAGGGGGAGCTTATTTTGTTCCTATAAATTTAAAGGACTATTTTGCTGCCACATTTTTCTGAGACTATAAGTGTTGAACTTTTTAAGATCATGTTTTTCTTCTTAAACAACTCTCAGAAATGTAAATACTAATCATTGTAATTGCATGGCCTAACAATTTGTGGACACATTCCTCTAAAGCATTGATATAGAAAGTCTGATATGGTCCTAGGGAGGACATGTAACTGGGTTGCAGAAAGTTGTTAACAGTTTTGTCTATGTAAATTTTGCTACTGACTCACACACTACAACACCATTATTAGCTTTTTTACAATACTCAGCTGTAATAAATCAGCAAATAATCCAGAAACCATTCCCCTTGGTCCTAGATCTAAGTGGGGGCTGTTTGATTCGCCCCTCAGTAGCACCTTTTTATTATATCTCTGAGAGTATACTGTTAGAATTATAAACAGATAAAAGCAAAGGAGCTGACTGAGGGCTCTGGCCCTATGATTGGGTTCTTTAAATTTTGCACACTAGCATAACTGAGTTACCACTGTTTTGCTGACCATGTTTAGGTTAGGAAAATTCATGTTTCACTTTCTTCCCTTCTTATATTATTAAGGTCACTTTCACAATTGTAATTTACATGAAAAGGCGGAGATAAATTCGCCTTTATTGCAACTAAAACTATACTTGTCACCTGTATTATTGGAACCTTTTTCTTTTTTTCTTTTTTGGTTCCCCCTCTGTCACTTTTTTTTTTTCTCTCTCACATACAACTTGCACTGAAAGCACACTGGACAAATATATCTCTAATATCAAAACAAACTCCTCCAAGCATGCCTCCTAAACAGAAAGATAAGAAAGTATGCACTTCAGACGTGCAACACAGATACTGCTAGTGAGTAATACTGAATTAAATTTGATACCCAACCATTAGTAACCCAGATGTCGGGACCTTTTTTTGCGCAATTTGAGTTGTTAAAAACTCAAATGACAAACATAATGTCAGAACTTAAGCAATTTTCCAATCGACTCATAGAGGTAGAAATAGGGGTATCGGCAAGTGAGGATATAATATATAAGCAAGAACAAGATATAGAGGAGAATACTAAAAACGTTTGAAAATGCTGCAAGCAAAAATATATCGAACTAGAAGATCGCTCGCGGCGAAATAATCTTAAAACTAATTGGCTCTCCCCCGACAACGGGGATTATTTAGATTTAATTCATTTCGCTAGTACTATGCTCCCCCTGGCTGTTGGAATTGCACAAAAGATTTACCAATGCCAGTAGAAAGGGCACCCAGACTGGCCAAATTAGGGACTCCATTGAGATAAGAATTATAACACGACCGGTGATGGTCAAATATCTTAACTATCAGGACAAGATGAATATCTTAAAATTTTACACGAAAAATGGATAATTTATAATTGGCTCAAAGTAAAGTACTAATACTTTCCAAGATCTACTCTAGGTGAGACGGCTTTCAAAAGAAAAGAGCTAGCCCCCATATTGCACCCAAATTGATTAACGCTGGCCTTAAGGCCAGATTAGTTTATCCAGGCAAAAATTGTAATTGAGGAACAAGATGGTAAACTGTATTCTGAATAATACGCTAGAAGCTAAGGAATTTTGTAAAAATAAAAAGTAGTTTGACAGTATTCTAGGTATTGAATTACCAAATCACAATACATACATGAGTAGCATGACCTCTTTCCCTTTTTTCACAAAGTTTTTATTAAATTTGTTGAGGCTAAAATACTGAACTTTTTGTGTAAAGTTCCATATCAGTAGCTGTTCCACAGTTCAGAGGGCCTGCGGGCTGCTGTGTGTTTTTTGTGTTTTTAGTATTATTCTTATTTTCTGTTTTAACATCCTCCCCTTTTTTCCCTTTTTTTTTTTTTTCTCTCTCTTCCCACTTCTCCCCCCCCCCCCTCCCTCCTTCTTCTCCTCTATTACCTATATCCTCCAGTCCTCCAATGGTGATTAGATATGCTTTAGTAGTTTTTCACTTGAATATATAATATAATGGTAGATAAAACTTAAATACCTCTCTTGGAACATTGGTGGAGTAACAACTCATAGCCAAAAGGAAAATACATTATTAGGCAACTTGCTAGACATAACACCAGGACGTCGTCTGGTTGCAGGAGAACATCTAAAGAAAGTAGAGATGGAGAAATTTAGGTTTAAAATGGATAGGAGTGGTTATTGCTTCAGATTGCCACAGGAGGGACGAGGGGGGTAGCTTTCCTTATCAATAAAAAATTTACAATACAATATCCAGAACATTCAAATCGATCCACAGGACAGGTGGATAATTTTACATATAGAGATTGCTGGAGTTTTATATGTACTAGCAATATTTATGGGCCACTAATAATGTAGATTAGGTCTTCTGGGACAAAGTTACTATTAAAACTATTGCGGACTTAGACCAGAAGATCATAGTGGCAGGCGACTTTAACCTAACGACCCTATGCCTGCTTTGGATAGATTCTCTCCTAAACAGTCTACCCCTTTGCCCCAAAAAAATCGTTTATATTTCAGTCAGATCCTGTAAAAATCTTACGCTCCATGACATTTGGCGTATCCAAATCCCGTACTAAATCATATACGTGTAGAGTCTAAATCTCAAGATCCTTCCTCTCGGATAGATTTTTTTCTAATTTCCAGCTCTCTCCTTAAAATTAGAACTAAGGCTCAGATAAATGAGATTGTGATCACAGACCACGCTATAATTCTCTCTGGAAATTGAACCTTCGCTCCCCTTGGCAGGAGTAAAAATAATTTCTACTTTCCGAACAAACTAATAATAATAATGCCCATTTCAGCACTGGCCTCCGACATAAATGGCAAGAATACAGTTCTGATAACTGTCTTTATTTAGACAAACCCCGAAATTTCTCTGGGAAGCCGCAAAGGCTTTTTTTAGAGGGCAGATTAAAGCCTATATGATTATACGCTAAAAAGAAGTATAAAGCACGCGAATTGCACACTAGCAAACACTGTTACGAACACTTATAGAAAATTAGTGAATACTCCGCCTAAAAAAACTATGGGATAAATATAATTTAGCTAGACAAGACAGGGATATCTTTTTTTAAAATCAAAATGTCCTATGAGAAATGCGAACTGAATGCCACCTTTTCACCGGTCACTATGGTAAATCTACCCAAATATCTTGCCAGGCCTTGACAAAGTTAGAAAGAAGAATAATACGATCTAGCAGATTGTAGTTGGAGATAAGAACTATACTTCATTAGAAGATTTCCAAGAGTGTTTTTTTTTAATTTCTATCACAAAAATCTATGCAGGGAAAACTATAGATGCAGAGGATAACGTGAGGTTCTGGAATAATATCAATTGTCCAGTAATCTCCTCTGAGGAGAATGAAATAGTAAACCTCCCTATAACAATAATCGAAGTCATTAAAGCTATAGAAGAATCCAAACTTGGTAAGGCTCCCAGGTCCAGACCAGCTACCCTGTTTGAGTTCTTACAGGACTGCTCAAGCTTGAGATAGCCCCTATCTTGACCATGTTGTTCAATGAGTATTTCATTAAAAAAAAGGCCATGTCTAGATTCTTCTCAGCGTCAGTCATCACTTTGCTACTTAAAAAAAATAAAAGAGCACCAACACAGATCCGGGATCATATAGACCGATTTCTCTACCTAAACGTAGATTATAAATTACTTACTAATATCATTGCGAACAGACTTAAAACGTTTTACAGGGAATTATTCACACAGACCATTCAGGTTTTATGACAGGTAGATCAAGCCTACAAAAAATATCCGTAAGCAACATATATGACTTCTTGAACTACTTCTGGAACAAACTGCATAGGGACAAAGCAACTGTAAACAGGACTTTGCTTTGGTGATGAATTGACGCTGAGAAGGCCTTTGACTCTATTATATGGCAACATCTCTTATAATTCTTTGTCTAACTTTGGCTTTTCCGGGAATATAATACACTTTGTCAAATCTATATATTATTTTTCCTATATCGTCCATTTTGATTAACGGTAGTCAAACGCCGTATTTCAAATTAGAAAAAGGGGACACGACAGGGATGTCCTCTCTCTCCCCTCCTGTTTAACATTTCCAATAGAACCCCTGGCAATTTATCTTAGACAGGAACTGTCTGGAATAAAGTTTGGATTGCAATCCTGTGTTCATTTCACTATATGACCGATGACCTGTTACTGTATTTTAAAATACTAAAAGAAGCATACCTAAAGCACTAAAAATTTTAGAACAGTTTAGTCTAATTCCGGTTACAAAGTGAATGCTCTCAAATCAGAGATATTATGGATTCACAAACACCAGGAGAGCTTTACGCTAGCATAACTTCAGAGAAGTAGAAAGTTTTAGATATTTAGGGATACAATTGCATTAAGACACTAAGCTATGGTATAAACTCCACTATACTGTATTTTTTTCTAATATTACGTCCTAAATTTCATCGCTGGAGTCTCTTTCCACTCTCAGCAACCGCTAAGATTATGCTCATTAAATCTATACTCTTTCCCCCAAATTACTATATATTATGAATAATTTGCCGTTATTTATTCCGGACAAGGACAATTAAGTCTATTCAATCGAGCCTGTGCGAATCTTATCTGGAATAAAGGTAGACATATGCTCTCTATAGAAAGCTTTGCCAAGCTAAGGAGTTTGAGGTTCTAGCGCTTCCGGATATTAAGTCATACATATAGCTATTCTCGCACGGTTTGGAGTAGATTGGTTACTTTCTTCTGATTATCTGACAAACAGTAAATCAGAGGAAAATCTTATAAAGCCCTTCTCCATTATAGCGGCTCTACACTTGTCCTCATAAGCGACTTCCTGAGAAATTAAAATATTGACTAGTATATATAATGTTGTTAAAGCCTGGCAACAATTCTGTTTTCGATTTAAGATTAACTTTACATTTATCCACCCTTTCTCCCCAATTAGAGGTAACCCGGAATTCCAGCGGGACTTCAAATGCAATATTCAGTGGGTGGGCCAGCATGGGTTTAACCCTGATAGCACAGCTACTAGATGATGGCCTTGGGTGTGCGCACCTTCGAGAGTATAGCCACGCAGTATAATCTCTCGAACAAATCCTTTTATGCCTATCTCAGATACGGCACTTTATACAGGAAAAGTTACAATTGGGGCCCTGGCATGGGAAATATGATAGAGTTGGCGACTATATTAATCTATACAGGCAGGGGTATCACTCAATCTCGCTACTCTAAAAATCTTGCTTGCAAAACAGGGCCAGTTAATTTTGGATCTATGTCTAGTATACTGGACCCAAATACTTTGATGGGATGGATGTTGAAACAATTAGTAGAAGTATTAAGTGGTGAACAAGGCTCTCCTTCCATCCTCCTGGAAAGAATCTCACTTAAAAACTTCTTAATAATGCGTTATATTTCACCAAAAAGGCTTATACGCTGGTCTTCAGAAAGCAGAAGGCCCAGTGCTATAAATGCCATTTTCATGCAGCAGATCTACCTCACTGTTTTTGGTTTTGTCCGAAAATAAATCAACTATGGTGTAAGGTAAATCACTGGTTAAATAAAAATACAAAGGAGAATCTAGTGCCTTGACCCAAAGTTCATAGTATTCTTAGTATCGGACTGTAGCATCTCATAATTTAGCGAACACTATTATCCTTATAGTTCGGAACTTAATTCTGAAGAACTGGAAAAATAATAAACCTCCTCTTTTTAGTATATTTTAAACTGCGGTTAAAACACAGATTATGTTTGAGCAATACAATATATGTAGTACATGTGATAAACAAATACAAAGTCTTCTTTAACAAAATGGCTGAAAATCATAAAGTCATATCCTCTCTCACACAATATATACTCACTAAATCTTCCATAAGTCTACATATTTCGAAGGCTTAATTTTACGTGATCTCTTTCCAGTAGCATGGTATTAATAAGGGGAAGGGTGGAGGGAGATGGTGAGAGTGGAGGAGACATTTTTACTTTCCCCTTCTTTACTGTTCCCTTTTTTTTTTTTTTTTATTATTCTTATTAGGATTTTGATAGAGAAATGATGTAGTAATATTTCTTTTCTTTCTTTTTCTTTTCTTTCCTTTTTTCTTTCTCTTCTTCTTTTCGACCTCAAAGTAAGAGGCTTATAAATATGTTTAGTAATAGGGGTTAGTCCAGTATTGAAAAAGTTAAAATAAGAGAGATTGGGTATCCAATCAAGTGAGAAAGATCCGAGGTCTGAGCGGGTCAGCATAGGCCGTAATTAACTGTACTAGTATGGAATCACTGATTGACAACTTAATACCTGCTGTGAAGATATTCTGTATCATTATATTTAATTTTGAATTATATGCATGTATCTGTTAATATGTTGTAAACCTGAACTCTCTGTAATAAAAATTATTTAAAAAAAAAAAAACGTATAGTTCTGAGTTCTTGCACATGCTCAGTAGGAGCTGGTGACTCAAAAAAAAAGTGTAAATATAAAAGACTGTGCACATTATTTTTAATGGAAGTAACATTGGAAAGTTGTTTAAAATTACATGCTGTATCTGAATCATGAAATTTTATAAAACCTGAGTGGTCTCCTTTAAATGTAAGTGTGGGGAGTGATATTTAAATTTATATTGTTAGCTTGACGATTATTTTTATATACTATGCAGCTTGTATAACAAGTCATTGAAAATACATTAATATAAAAACTATTTTACAGTGTACTGTCCCCATAAGGGCTGATCATTTATCATGTATATTACATATTCAACCTTATTGTCTTATTTACCATAAAAACTCCACCTCCCCACTGCATCGCAACCTGCATATACTTAAATATTTATTGCAAAAGAAACAGACCCACAATACATACATCTAATGACACACAGTCCATAATACAGCAAAGAAGCAGAACTCCAATGGCAAACAAGACAAGTTTTTTTTACCTTATTTTATCTTTTCCACAAACATACTTAACCCATTTATCATATACAAGAAAAACTCTCATATTTACTAGAGCGTGACAAAAATCACACACACCATCGCACTTTCCTTAGTTACTTCACTTGCATATATTTTATATGCCTCAAACAGATGGAAACACATTAAATCTCTTATCAGCCCATACATAAACAAATATCACTTAAAACTAAAAAAAAATGCTATTATTGGCGCACAAAATTAAGAACATACATATGACTTTAAAACCAAGTTACAGCAATTACAAGCAAATCATTACGTCATCAAATTTCTTAGCTAAGAATCCCTGATACACACACACAGCTCCAGCGTGCATCAAACATCAAGGCCAGCTTTCTTTTGCAGCGATGGTACACAAAAATTCTTATCAACTCGCATACCTCAAATATTTAACTCCCAGCATTTATTCTAAAGCAATGTTAACATACATGAAACTTTTAGTAATACAGAAAACACATTTTCATTTGGGTTTTGACGTCCGCAACCCTACTATTCTCAAACAGATAATAGTAGTCCATCTGGTCAGGGCATATATCAACCAGAAGATTGCGGGAGGGCAATTAATTTAGGGAGCTCAAAGGACCCAAATCTCGGCCACCTTAATTCAGGATCAAGGCTGAGAGTATAGGAAACTCAGAGCTCTGTGCACAAAGTATAAATTCTATTTTTTTTATAACCAAGCAGTACTGAGTTTTCCCTAATTTGCATATACTTTAACAAGGGGAGAGTCTTTGTCTACTTTAGACAGCGGGGATACCATTATTATATCCCTGTTCCTTAAAGTGAATGTAAATTTTGATGACAAAGTGCCCAGTCTACAAAAATTAGACCAAATACAGGGGCACTTTAACTCCTCAAAATCCACACCTCACCTTAATCCCTAATCAAGTCCCTGCAGTTACCGGACGGACACTTCCTCAACGTCCCTGCCTAGCGGGAGAGATTAGCACTATAGTCAATCAAGTCCCTGCAGTTACCGGACGGACACTACCTCAACGTCCCTGCCTAGCGGGAGAGATTAGCACTATAGTCAATCAAGTCCCTGCAGTTACCAGACGGACACTACCTCAACGTCCCTGCCTAGCGGGAGAGATTAGCACTATAGTCAATCAAGTCCCTGCAGTTACCAGACGGACACTACCTCAACGTCCCTGCTTAGCGGGAGAGATTAGCATTATAGTCTCAAGTCACAATATGTCTTGGATCACTATTTCTGCCTCTGTAAAATCCCTACCACCTGAAACTTTATTTTATAGTGGGCTGGCACCCTAATGGTGTTTAACTGCCAGACAGATGTCCCACTGAATTTATTAGTGATCCAGTATATAAAAAAAAAACAGGGTAAAAGACCCACAACATATATTACACGTACATGAACACAAAAGACAAGAAGACACTCACAGACTGGTCCAAGGGGTAGATTGTGTCCGTTGTTTGTGGTCTGTTCCTCGGGACGTACTCCCTTATCGCCCCCCGGGACTCCCTGGCCAACAAGACAAAACCTCCCACAGGTAAGCTATAGACCTGAATCAGATGGGTGCGCGCAGATGTTGGTTCCCAGCCAGGGAGGCACGGAAAGGTCGACCTGAAGTATGTCCCACCAGAGTCGCCAAGTTACTGTCGTGAGTGAGCTTGTCTCAGGTGCAGTAATAAAGAGGTCCAGACCAGATATTTATCAAACAAGGGCTCACCTCAGGAGAGGTAATCTTTATTACACTGCTGCAACAGTGTCCCAGAACATAAAACAGCAACGCAAGACTAACACATTTTCATATACATGCATTTTTATACTATTACAGTAACTTACAAAGCAGAGAGCTAATTGGCTGATAATGATTGGCCAATAAATCTCACATGATTAGTGGTTACTAGGAAAGGAAGAAAAAAAACAGGTCCTTTATGTTAAAATTTGGGAGATATGTTTTCTTGGAATGTGACCAGAGGCTAGCTGGCTAATTGGATTGAGAAGTTGATACTGTACAGAGAAGCCTTGGATTTTACCTTGAGTTTCAGATATTTAGAAAACTTTGTATGGGATAACCCATAACTTTAATATGTACTGATATATACTTTTTAGGCTAAAAGCAAGTTGTTAAAGATACATCACTTATTAGGTCAGGAGTGAATTGCTGGAAAATACAGAAGTAATATATCTGCAGTTTCAGAGAAGAGTTCAGTAAAAGAAAAGGAAAAGTTTGGTTAAACATATAAAATAATGACAATAGAATAAGCAGCTCATAACACACAGATAATATATCTATTATTTAACACCATATACAAGCCTACTTTACATTACCGACTTTCAAAAATTAGTCATTCTTTTGCCTAAGTAAAGAAGAGGTGTAAAAAAGTAAATGAAGTTTATGACCTAGTTGCCAGCAGAAACTAAGAAGCTGAGGGTGAGGATTTAGGACGATTTTGTTTTATGAGGTTAATAATATAGTAACAATAACACAAACGTGTACAATTTTATAATTAGCACAAAATATTGTGGATATTTAAATAAAGAAATAAGCTTTGTACGCGTCCATTCATCTTAAAGTTAAAAGCACCGGGTGCTTCTGGGAAATTACTCTTGAAACAGTGCGCAAGTTTTCTAGTGCGCATGTCTGTGGGTCTGACGTCAGAGAAACTGAACCCTTTTAGTAAATTGGATGATCCTTAAAGGGACAGTCTAGTATAAATTAAACTCTCATTATTCAGATAGGACTTGTAATTGTAATCAACTTTCCAATTTACTTTTATCATCAAATTTGCTTTTTTCTCTTGGTATTCTTAGGTTAAACTAAACATAGGTAGGCTCATATGCTAATTTCTAAGCCTTTGAGGGCTGCCTCTTATCACATGCTTTTTAAATCTCTTTTCAACACAAAGACAGAAAGTACACGTGGGCCATATAGATAACACTGTGTTCAGGCACAGGGAGTTATTTAAGATCTAGCACAAAACAATGCTAAATTTAAGACAATAGATAATAAACAGTCACAGTCATGTGATCAGGGGGCTGGAAGAAGGTTCCTAGATACAAAGTAATCACAGAGGTAAAAAGTATATTAATATAACTGTGTTGGTTATGCAAAACTGGGGAATGGGTAATAAATGTATTATCTATCTTTTAAAACAATAACAATTCTATGGTAGACTGTCCCTTTAAACAGCTTTAAATTAGACTATAAAGACAGACTCGTAACAATTTCTCAAGATAAAAACAAATTACAATAAAACGTGAGTAAAATCGTATTTAGTTATTTATATATACTATAATTAATATGTAAAAAAAGCAATAACATGGCATGAAAATGTATAAACATAATAATATGCACAGCTTCTGACCGTACGTTTCTAAGAGCAGAAAAAGCAATTTTTTAAATTGATTTCTAGTACTTCAACGATTAGCAAACTATACAAAATAAATAACATAACTACTAACACACTTCACCAACTACACACTGATAATATATCTATGTTTTAACACCATATACAAGCCCGCTTTACATCGCCAGCTTTCAAAAATTAGTCATTCTTTTGCCTAAGTAAAGAAGAGGTGTAAAGAAATAAATGAAGTTTATGAGGTAGTTGCCAGTAGAAACGAAGAAGCTGAGGGTGAGGAATTAGGACGATTTTGTTTTATGAGGTTAATAATATAGTAACAATAACACAAACGTGTACAATTTTATAATTAGCACAAAATATTGTGGATATTTAAATAAAGAAATAAGCTTTGTACGCGTCCATTCATCTCAAAGTTAAAAGCACAGGGTGCTTCTGGGGAATTGCTCTTGAAACAGTGCGCAAGTTTTCTAGTGCGCATGTCTGTGGGTCTGACGTCAGAGAAACTGAACCCTTTTAGTAAATTGGATGATCCTTAAAGGGACAGTCTAGTATAAATTAAACTCTCATTATTCAGATAGGACTTGTAATTTTAATCAACTTTCCAATTTACTTTTATCATCAAATTTGCTTTTTTCTCTTGGTATTCTTAGTTTAAACTAAACATAGGTAGGCTCATATGCTAATTTCTAAGCCTTTGAGGGCTGCCTCTTATCACATGCTTTTTAAATCTCTTTTCAACACAAAGACAGAAAGTACACGTGGGCCATATAGATACACTGTGTTCAGGCACAGGGAGTTATTTAAGATCTAGCACAAAACAATGCTAAATTTAAGACAATAGATAATAAACAGTCACAGTCATGTGATCAGGGGGCTGGAAGAAGGTTCCTAGATACAAGGTAATCACAAAGGTAAAAAGTATATTAATATAACTGTGTTGGTTATGCAAAACTGGGGAATGGGTAATAAAGGGATTATCTATCTTTTAAAACAACAATTCTATGGTAGACTGTCCCTTTAAACAGCTTTAAATTAGACTATAAAGACAGACTCGTAACAATTTCTCAAGATAAAAACAAATTACAATAAAACGTGAGTAAAATCGTATTTAGTTATTTATATATACTATAATTAATATGTAAAAAAACAATAACATGGCATGAAAATGTATAAACATAATAATCTGCACAGCTTCTGACCATACGTTTCTAAGAGCAGAAAAAGCAATTTTTTAAATTGATGTCTAGTACTTCAACGAATAGCAAACAATGCACAATAAATAACATAACTACTACCTCACTTCACCAACTACACACAGATAATATATCTATTTTTTAACACCATATACAAGCACGCTTTACATCGCCGGCTTTCAAAAATTAGTCATTCTTTTGCTTAAGAAAGGAAGAGGTGAAAAGAATAAATGAAGTTTATGAGGTAGTTGCCAGTAGAAATGAAGAAGCTGAGGGTGAGGAATTAGGACGATTTTGTTTTATGAGGTTAATAATATAGTAACAATAACACAAACGTGTACAATTTTATAATTAGCACAAAAATATTGTGGATATTTAAATAAAGAAATAAGCTTTGTACGCGTCCACTCATCTTAAAGTTAAAAGCACCGGGTGCTTCTGGGAAATTGCTCTTGAAACAGTGCGCGAGTTTTCTAGTGCGCATGTCTGCGGGTCTGACGTCAGAGAAACTGAACCCTTTTAGTAAATTGGATGATCCTTAAACAGCTTTAAATTAGACTATAAAGACAGACTCGTAAAAATTTCTCAAGATAAAAACAAATTACAATAAAACGTGAGTAAAATCGTATTTAGTTATTTATATATAAATTAATATGTAAAAAAGCAATAACATGGCATGAAAATGTATAAACATAATAATATGCACAGCTTCTGACCTTACGTTTCTAAGAGCATATAAAGCAATTTTTTAAATTGATTTCTAGTTCTTCAACGATTAGCAAACAATGCACAATAAATAACATAACTACTAACACACTTCACCAACTACACACAGGTAACATATCTATTATTTAACACCATATACAAGCCCGCTTTACATCGCCGGCATTCAAAAATTAGTCATTCTTTTGCCTAAGAAGGAAAAGGTGTAAAGAAACAAATGAAGTTTATGATGTAGTTGCCAGTAGAAACGAAAAAGCTGAGGGTGAGAAATTAGGACGATTTTGTTTTATGAGGTTAATAATATAGTAACAATAACACAAACGTGTACAATTTTATAATTAGCACAAAATATTGTGGATATTTAAATAAAGAAATAAGCTTTGTACGCGTCCACTCATCTTAAAGTTAAAAGCACCGGGTGCTTCTGGGAAATTGCTCTTGAAACAGTGCGCGAGTTTTCTAGTGCGCATGTCTGCGGGTCTGACGTCAGAGAAACTGAACCCTTTTAGTAAATTGGATGATCCTTAAACAGCTTTAAATTAGACTATAAAGACAGACTCGTAAAAATTTCTCAAGATAAAAACAAATTACAATAAAACGTGAGTAAAATCGTATTTAGTTATTTATATATAAATTAATATGTAAAAAAAGCAATAACATGGCATGAAAATGTATAAACATAATAATATGCACAGCTTCTGACCTTACGTTTCTAAGAGCAGATAAAGCAATTTTTTAAATTGATTTCTAGTTCTTCAACGATTAGCAAACAATGCACAATAAATAACATAACTACTAACTCACTTCACCAACTACACACAGGTAACATATATATTATTTAACACCATATACAAGCCCGCTTTACATCGCCGGCATTCAAAAATTAGTCATTCTTTTGCCTAAGAAGGAAAAGGTGTAAAGAAATAAATGAAGTTTATGATGTAGTTGCCAGTAGAAACGAAGAAGCTGAGGGTGAGAAATTAGGACGATTTTGTTTTATGAGGTTAATAATATAGTAACAATAACACAAACGTGTACAATTTTATAATTAGCACAAAATATTGTGGATATTTAAATAAAGAAATAAGCTTTGTACGCGTCCATTCATCTCAAAGTTAAAAGCACCGGGTGCTTCTGGGAAATTGCTCTTGAAACAGTGCGCGAGTTTTCTAGTGCGCATGTCTGCGGGTCTGACGTCAGAGAAACTGAACCCTTTTAGTAAATTGGATGATCCTTAAACAGCTTTAAATTAGACTATAAAGACAGACTCGTAACAATTTCTCAAGATAAAAACAAATTACAATAAAACGTGAGTAAAATCGTATTTAGTTATTTATATATACTATAATTAATATGTAAAAAAGCAATAACATGGCATGAAAATGTATAAACATAATATGCACAGCTTCTGACCATACATTTCTAAGAGCAGAAAAAGCAATTTTTTAAATTGATGTCTAGTACTTCAACGAATAGCAAACAATGCACAATAAATATCATAACTACTAACTCACTTCACCAACTACACACTGATAATATATCTATGTTTTAACACCATATACAAGCCCGCTTTACATCGCCGGCTTTCAAAAATTAGTCATTCTTTTGCCTAAGTAAAGAAGAGGTGTAAAGAAATTAATGAAGCTTAAGAGCTAGTTGCCAGTAGAAACGAAGAAGCTGAGGGTGAGGAATTAGGACGATTTTGTTTTATGAGGTTAATAATATAGTAACAATAACACAAACGTGTACAATTTTATAATTAGCACAAAATATTGTGGATATTTAAATAAAGAAATAAGCTTTGTACGCGTCCACTCATCTTAAAGTTAAAAGCACCGGGTGCTTCTGGGAAATTGCTCTTGAAACAGTGCGCGAGTTTTCTAGTGCGCATGTCTGCGGGTCTGACGTCAGAGAAACTGAACCCTTTTAGTAAATTGGATGATCCTTAAACAGCTTTAAATTAGACTATAAAGACAGACTCGTAACAATTTCTCAAGATAAAAACAAATTACAATAAAACGTGAGTAAAATCGTATTTAGTTATTTATATATACTATAATTAATACGTAAAAAAGCAATAACATGGCATGAAAATGTATAAACATAATAATATGCACAGCTTCTGACCATAAGTTTCTAAGAGCAGAAAAGGCAATTTTTAAAATTAATTTCTAGTTCTTCAACGAATAGCAAACAATACAAAATAAATAACATAACTACTAACACACTTCAACTACACACAGATAATATATCTATTATTTAACACCATATACAAGCCCGCTTTACATCGCCGGCTTTCAAAAATTAGTCATTCTTTTGCCTAAGAAGGAAGAGGTGTAAAGAAATAAATGAAGTTTATGAGGTAGTTGCCAGTAGAAACGAAGAAGCTGAGGGTGAGGAATTAGGACGATTTTGTTTTATGAGGTTAATAAGACTTAAGTAACTAACATTATACGCATTGTCTTTTAACAATCCTTAGGAGTCAATATGAGTATTCAACTCTAAGAACATTCCAGATATATTAACTCCTATATTCACAATGTTAGGAGTACAAAGTATGCAACACACTTGATGTGCATTATCCTTAACCCCTTAATGACCACAGCACTTTTCCATTTTCTGTCCGTTTGGGACCAAGGCTATTTTTACATTTCTGCGGTGTTTGTGTTTAGCTGTAATTTTCCTCTTGCTCATTTACTGTACCCACACATATTATATACAGTTTTTCTCGCCATTAAATGGACTTTCTAAGGATACCATTATTTTCATCATATCTTATAATTTACTAAAAAAAATTTTTATAAAATATGAGGAAAAAATTGAAAAAAACACACTTTTTCTAACTTTGACCCCAAAAATCTGTTACATATCTACAACCACCAAAAAACACCCATGCTAAATAGTTTATAAATTTTGTCCTGAGTTTAGAAATACCCAATGTTTACATGTTCTTTTCTTTTTTTGCAAGCTATAGGGCCATAAATACAAGTAGCACTTTGCTATTTCCAAACAACTTTTTTTCAAAATTAGCCCTAGTTACATTGGAACACTGATATCTGTCAGGAATACCTGAATATCCCTTGACATGTATATATTTATATTTAGAAGACATCCCAAAGTATTGATCTAGGCCCATTTTGGTATATTTCATGCCACCATTTCACCGCCAAATGCGATCAAATAATGTTCACTTTACACAAATTTTTTCACAAACTTTAGGTTTCTCACTGAAATCATTTACTAACAGCTTGTGCAATTATGGCATAAATGGTTGTAAATTCTTCTCTGGGATCCCCTTTGTTCATAAATAGCAGACATATATAGCTTTGACGTTGCTTTTTAATAATTAGAAGGCTGCTAAATGCCACTGCGCACCACACGTGTTTTATGCCCAGCAGTGAAGGGATTAATTAGGGAGCATGCAAGGAGCTTCTAGGGTTAATTTTAGATTTAGTGTAGTGTAGTAGACAACCCCAAGTATTGATCTAGGCCCATTTTAGTAAATTTCATGCCACCATTTCACCACCAAATGCGATCAAATTAAAAAAAACGCTAAATTTTTTACAAATTTAGGTTTCTCACTGAAATTATTTACAAACAGCTTGTGCAATTATGGCACAAATTGTTGTAAATGCTTCTCTGGGATCCCCTTTGTTCAGAAATAGCAGACATATATGACTTTGGCGTTGCTTTTTGGTAATTAGAAGGCCGCTAGCCATCACACGTGTATTATGGCTAGCAGTGAAGGGGTTAATTAGGTAGTTTGTAGGGAGCTTGCAGGGTTAATTTTAACTTTAGTGTAGAGATCAGCCTCCCACCTAACACATCCCACCCCCTGATCCCTCCCAAACAGCTCCCTTCCCTCCCCCACCCCACAATTGTCCCCGCCATCTTAAGTACTGGCAGAAAGTCTGCTAGTACTAAAATAAAAGTTTTTTTATTTTATTTTTTATTTTCTTTTATAGCATATTTACATATGCTGCTGTGTAGGATCCCCCCTTAGCCCCCAACCTCCCTGATCCCCCCCCAAAACAGCTCTCTAACCCTCCCCCTCTGCATTATTGGGGGCCATCTTGGGTACTGGCAGACAGCTTGCAGAAAAAAATGTTTTTTTTTTATTCTGTTTTTTTTTCTGTAGTGTAGCTTCCCTCCCCCCACAGACTAACCCCCACACCTTGATTGATTTATTTTTATTAAACTATTATTCCCCTTTTTGTAGCATTTTATTAAACTTTTTTGCTGTAGTGTAGCGTTTCCCCACCCGCTCCCTCCCCGTGCACGCGCCCGCCCCCGGACATCCCCGCCCACGATCCCGCCCCCCTCCACATCACCAGTGCCAATGATGGCCGCCACCCGCCTCCCGGTCCGGCTCCCACCCACCAACGAGGAAAGCCACCGATCTCCGGTGCAGAGAGGGCCACAGAGTGGCTCTCTCTGCACCGGATGGCTTAAAAAGGTTATTGCAGGATGCCTCCATATCGAGGCATCACTGCAATAACCGGAAAGCAGCTGGAAGCGAGCAGGATCGCTTCCAGCTGCTTTCCACACCGAGGACGTGCACGTCCTTGGTCGTTAAGGGGTTAAACTGGGTGACCAGGTATTGCTGCAAGGGAAATCACGTAAATGTGATATAGGGTGTATAAGTTTTTGGTATTAACTGTTAATTACAACAGTTTTAGGAGTGAGGACAAGGTTCAAATGGCTGATATATAGAAACGTTTGTTATTTATAACAGCTCATGAACTGGATTATCCGTTAATAATATTGTCCTACGAGTAAAAGTACTGTCCTTCAGGCTGAATTAGTCATTATACACCTCTTCAATTAAAAGTTCAACGTTCTTTGTGCATAGGGTTTATTACTCAAATTCCACTCCTAGGGTTGTATATTATTTTATAAATATTGCTGAGATAGGAATACTACCTAGGAGATTCAAGAGTTAAGGCTGTGACACACTGCAAGCGGAGCGGGTGCGTAGCGTGTGGATGCAGCTGTGCGCGCTCAAGGCTGTGGACACACTGCAAGCGATGCGGCGCGAGGCAAAGCAGCTGCTTTGCTCCGCGTCGCATCACTTCTGAAGTTCAAATATTTCATCTCTGAGCGCTTAGCTACGCGACCTGACGCAGCAGAGTGCTCAGAGATGAAAAGGCTGTGACACACTGAGCGCGCACAGCTGCATCTACACGCTGCGCGCCGCTCTGCTTGCAGTGTGTCACAGCCTTTATAACAATTTTCTGACGATGTGTATATAGCAATCCGTTTCATTACTATATCTATCCCTGTATTATACAGGGATAGAATTGATCTGTACATTGTTACTAATCTAGCTATAAACACATCCCCGTGTGACATTGATATAGCTAATATAAACACATATTGCCCACGGGGAAGCTACCAATGATAATTGTTTATACATTGAAATACATTAACTTATGTAATGTCATATAGATTGACAGTATAATACTATAGTACCTGTCAGTTCTATCTACCATTTGGTTTTTAACTATTTGAGTGTGTTTTTTGTATGATATCCAATTTTAATACAATGATAATAAAAGTTATATTTTAATTTAAACTGTACAGTTCAGCCTTCTAGTCTGGGCTTTAGAGTGCTACAAGTGCATGCTTTTGTAGTGAAACACCTTTGTTTCACTAATTGTTAGTTATAATAATTTATGCACAAGCACCAACCCACTTTAATAATTTGCATGATATGATATTAATATTATAATTAAGTGGGGTCAGCCTAAATAGTGCCATTGTTAATTGTCTCTATTTCATACATATGATTGCTGTCTTTGTTCTTTGAATTAACAACTCATTAAAATGAACTGAATATGCAAAGAAATCAGACCACTTTATCTTATAAATTTCAATACACATTTCTGGCATGTGATTAAAACAGTCAAATGTGTCCCAACATTTATAATTATCATTATTATCGGTTATTTGTAGAGCGCCAACAGATTCCGCAGCGCTAGCCTTCTGAAGGGATTGGTAGTAACTTCCCCTCTGAGTGAGTTAAAGCCCTGGAGGTTGCTGGCAGTTTTGGGGGACAGGGGGAGATTCTGATCCTCATTAAATGCTTTGTCTGAAGATGGAGGAAATAACTTGTGGTGCCTGCTGGAGCTTTTGCTCTGGGCCCCAGAAGAGTAAAGATAATGACGGATGATGATGAAGTTCTTCCCTCCCAACTAAAGGGAATAAGTGTCCCATTAAACCTACTGTATATAATAAGCACCACAAGAAGCCTCACAATACAGATCTGTGATACATTTGTCACAACTTTATAACTGGTTTGGTATTTTATTATCATTCACTTATTATGTTTATGTTGTAAGATCAGTAAATAAATCAGTAATAAAGCATGAAATGTAATAACGTATTGATCTGCACAACTAGATACTCTATGTAGTGAGTTCTAGATTTAACAAATTAACTAGTTTCATACGCAGCAATTGATACAACTCTTAAATACTCTAATAAATATATTTAATTGACCTATACAGCGGCTATAACCCCTTTTTTTCTTCATGTTCATCAACCATTTAATTATAGCAGATACATTGATGAGGTAACTATACTATATCTAATACTCTATTGTTGCTCTGTACAACCAGCCCGCTTTACATCGCCGGCTTCCAAATATTAATTCAGAATTATAATAGATTTAATAACAATACTACTAGAACAAAGAAAAAGGACGTTACTGATATAGTTGTCCGCAGAAGCTAAACACTTAAGGGTGAAACCTGAGATGTTATTATTTTCTAGATTTAGTAACATCGTGACCACTTAATTAAAAAGAAAAATAGCACAAAATATTATTAAACTTTAAATAAAGAAACAAGCTTATATGTTCAGCTCAGAGCGAAAGCTCCGGGTGCTGCTGGGAAACTAATATAAAACATAGCGCAGCGAGTTTTATAGTGCGCATGTCTGTGGGTCTGACTCTGACGTCAGAGAAACTGAAGCCTTTTAGAGTAATAACATGTGCAGCTCTAATTGTATTTATGCATTTTAAGATCAACTTAAAATTTAAAAGGACAGTGTATTTTGAATTCTGACACTCAAGTCAAAATTAAACTTTCATGATTCAGATGGAGCATTTCATTTTAAACTATTTTTCCAATTCACAACCATTAACATAGACTGAACTTGAAGGGAAATCAGACCACATTATCTTAGATCCTTCAATACACACAAATGCTTTCTTATACCTTTATACCCCAAAAAACGTGTCTCATTAAACCTACTGTATATAATAAGCACCAGAAAAAGCCTCACAATAAAGATCTGTGATACATTTGTCACAACTTTATAACTGGACTGGTATATTAATATAATTAACTTTTATGTTCTAAGATCAGCAAATAAATCAGTAATAAAGCATGAAATGTAATAACGTATTGATCTGCACAACTACATACTCTATGTTTACAAAAGTGAGTTCTGGATTTAACAAATTAACTAGTTTCATACTCAACAATTAATAAAATTCTTAAATACATTAGTAAATATATTGAATTGACCTATACAGTGGGTATATTCCCTTTTCTCCTTCATGTTCATCAATCATTTAATTACAGTAGATGTATTGATGAGAAGTTATTCCTGTTACTATAGTAATAGTACATCTAATGCTCTATTGTTATTCTGTGCAACCAGCCTGCTTTACATCGCCGTCTTCCAAAAATTAGTTTAGATTTGCAATGTTAAAAGCTACAATTAAAGGACGTTACTGGTCTAGTTGTCTGCAGAAGCTAAACACCTGAGGGCGACAACATAAGATGTTATTATTTTCTGTGTTTGGTAAAAAAAAAAATAGCACAAAATATTATTGAACTCTAAATAATGAAAGAAGCTTTATATGCTCAGCTCAAAGCGAAAGCTCTGGGTGCTGCTGGGAAACTACTATGAAACATAGTGCAGCGAGTTGTCTAGTGCGCATGTCTGTGGGTCTGACTCTGACGTCAGAGAAACTGAAGCCTTTTAGGGTAACAACATGTGGAGCTCTAATTGTGGCTATGCATTTTCAGATCAACTTAAAGGGACACTGAACCCACATTTTTTTCTTTTGTGATTCAGATAGAGCATGCAATTTTAAGCAACTTTCTAATTTACGCCTATTATCAATTTGTCTTCGCTCTCTTTCTATCTTTATTTGAAAAAGAAGGCATCTAAGCTATTTTTTGGTTCAGACCTGTGGACAGCACTTTTTAATTGGTGGATGAATTTATCCACCAATCAGCAAGAACAACCCAGGTTGTTCACCAAAAATTGGCCGGCTTCTAAACTTACATTCTTGCATTTCAAATAAAAATACAAAGAAAATGAAGAAAATTTGATAATAGGAGTAAATTAGAAAGTTGCTTAAAATTGTATGCTCTAAATTTACTTACTACAGACCATCCCTATTCATCTCCCATCGGTCTTTCTTCAACAACTGCAATCTATTCTTAATGGGTTTATCTGGGGAGGGCGAAAACCGAGAGTAGCCAGACAGACCCTATATAGATCCAGGAATAGAGGAGGGTTGGGAACTCCCCACATACTTCGATACTATCAGGCTAATGTGATGCAACGAGTATTGAACTGGCATACAGACTCACAGGATAAGGCGTGGATCTCACTGGAAACGCATATCTTGAAAACACCTCAAGTTGGTCCAATTTGTTGGTTACCAGATACATCTCGGCCTTCCAAAACTAGGTCTTCTCCTCTATACAGACATATTTTCTTTTCTGGGGATACCATAGTTAAACAGGTGAGAGGCATCTCCTCAGTACATTCCCCCATGACCCCGATTTTCCAAAACACAGAATTGCTGTTGGGTATGCACCTTACCTAGGGCGACATTCATTACAAAGAGTTAGGTTTTTCATCACCGCTGACTGACTTCCTTTCCCAGGGGAAGCTTAAACCTAGACAAGACTTGACAGATGTACTAGAGGGTACATTCTCTAACTGGTTGAAGTACTCTCAACTACAACATATTTTACGTGTCTCCCTCCATAGTCCCCAGCTTACACGCCCCCTTACCCCATTTGAGAAATTCTGTAGGACTGGCACCCCCTCGAGAGGAACCTTAGCCCTGTCAAGACGAATTATAGATGACTGTTTACACAAAACGTTACCAGCATACACTCAGTCTTGGCAGGACGAGTTGCACATAGACATTACAACAGAAACATGGTACAAACTATTTGATTTTACCCACAAGTCTTCGACGTCTCCTCAGATCCTCAAAATGAATTATAAGATTCTCTTGCGGTGGTATATGACACCTGTCAGATTGAGATTAATATACCCCGAAGTCTCTCCCCAGTGCTGGAGGGAATGTGGGGGCGTTGGGACTCTGTCGCATGTGTGGTGGTCATGCCCCCACCTGCGAACCTTTTGGGACTCTTTAGAAAAAAACCTACACCCGCTTTCTGATACTACACTTGAACTAACTCCTATGATTATATTGTTTAATGGCAAGACCAAAATTCCCTGCAAGATTAGACTCTCTCTGTTCCAGATTTGCATAAATGGAGCTAAGTCCTTAATAGCCAGGAAATGGAAATCTTGTATTACCCCAACCATTACAGAATGGGCAGCTAGAACACAGGAACTCATTTTACTGGAAGAATATTCTTACCTTAAACAAAATAGACATGACATGTTTTTAAACATAAAACTCTACTGGGAAACATTGCAAATTCCACTGTAATAACAACCTTAGCCTAGGCCCTTAGAATAGACACTGACGTACTGTCAACGCTAAAAATTTTAACCTGTGTCCTCCTTCCTACGTGCCCTTTTGGGCTTCAGGATGCTTACAACCTTATGATACTTAATAGTTAAAACTATTAGAGAGACTTCCTCATTTCTTATCCTTCTTAGGTCTACTTTTCCCTTTCTTCTTCTCTTTTTTCTTTTCTTCTTTTTCTTCTATATTACTTTTCTGGTTTGTTACTTTTACTTATCAAAAAAGGTTATTTAATTGCCGGACAAGTAGATGATAATGTTAGTCTTTTTGGCTGTCTGCTTTTGTTATCATATACCTACTGTCCCAAAGACGCACAGTTGACGCCGTATTTCTTGTTTGTATTTCTGTTATTGCAACTAGACGGAACTATGTAATGTGTTTTCTTTATATGATCTGTATATTTCTTTGATATGTATTCTAAACTTGTCTAATAAAAACTTATTAAAAAAAAAATATAAAAAAAAAATTGTATGCTCTATCTGAATCACAAAAGAAAAAAACTGGGGTTCAGTGTCCCTTTAAAAATGAAAGGGACAGTGTATTTTGGATGCTCCTGAAAGGGACAGTATACTGTAAAATAGTTTTTCCCTTAATGTGTTTACAATTGCTTTTTTTACCAACTGCAGAGTAAAAAATGTATGAAAATTAGCTTTTTAAGGCTTATTTCTGTATATTAAAACTCTGATTTTGTGTTTTGAAGCCACAGCCTAATAAAATAGGTTGAGCTTGTAGGTATAATCAGATCTCATTACTGTATCACATTGTGCACATATACCTGCTTCTTTATCTTATATCTGTCCTTAAAACAATCACCAATACTTTGAGAGAACAATGGAAAATCAACATTTTATTACCTTATCTCTGCTTTATCACACTGGGAGTGTAATTTCTTCTGCTGGCTGTGTTTACAAAGCTTATCTATAGCTGGTACGCGCGGCCACAAACTTTCAGAATAGGTGGGGATACCACATGCTAAATTATCAATTTCAAATGCCAATATAAGGGTAAAGGAGCTACTTGTAAACAATTTAATACACTCCAGCAGGTAAAGTGAATCATTGGGAACAAATTAAAGGGGAGAAATTTTTTGAGTAAACTGTCCCTTTAAAGGGGCACTCAAGGCAAAATTAAACTTTCATAATTCAGATGGAGCATTTAATTTTAAACTATTTCCCAATTTACTTCCATAAACAAAATGGGCACAGTCTTTATAGTTACACTTTTTGAGTCTCCAGCTACTACTCAATGGTTTGTTATGTCAGCAGCAGAGTATACAATGTATACCACAAATCTTTTTTAGGTTTACTATAAAATAATATATATTAGATTGGCTTTGTTATTTGAATTCACAACCATTAAAGGGCCATAATACCCAAATGTTTAAACACTTGAAAGTGATGCAGCATAGCTGTAAAAAGCTGATTAGAAAATATCACCTGAACATCTCTATGTAAAAAAGAAAGATATTTTACCTCAAAAGTTCCTCAGTAGCCACCTCCCATTGTAAAGGATTTCTAAGCAGCATTTTAGTGTGTTTGTCCTGGGACATCTGAAGGAACTAGCATCGTGCACTCTCATATTATTTCACCAATCAGGTAAAGGAAGCTTACTATGAAATCTCATGAGAGTTAAGTCAAATCTCATGAGATCACAGTAAGAGTTCATGACCTCAGCACTGCTGATGCTGATTGGCTGCTGTTCATTTCTTCATTTTTTAAATTTTTTTTACCTGCAGCTGGGAGCAGCTGAGTATAACTTTTTACACAGAACTTACTCTGCTGAGCTGAGGAGATTGTGAGGTAAAATATCTTCCTTTTTTACATAGAGATGCTCAGGTGATATTTTCCTGTCAGCTTTTTACAGTTATACTGCATCAGTTTCAAGTGATTTAGCATATGAGTATTATGTCCCTTTAACATAGACTGAACTTGCAGGGAAATCAGACCACATTATCTTAGATTCTTCAATACGCACAAATGCTTCCTTATACCTGTATACCAAAAAAACAAAATGCAAGAATTTTCTGAAATATTCGGCATTTGTTTAAAAAACAGCCAAATGTGGTTCAACATTTATTATTTAATGCAACCTAAACATTTGCCCATCAGAGCCTTTGTATAGTGTGAAGAAGAGGATCACAGTGAGACAGAAAAAGCTACAACTGTAGGTCATTGTCCTGGTCAAATAATCCTTATCTAAAGAAATAAAGATACTGTTTAAATAAAACCATAGGAAGAATAAATACAAAATCAGTGTAGTCTTGAAAAATGTAAAATAAAAAAAAAATAATACATATAATTTGTTGCATATAATACGATAAGTTCACACTCTGATTCGGAGCTTTTACAATACAATAAAACAAAATATCTAAAGAAATAACTGATAAAAGTAACATGGCAGAAGTTTGGTGAATGTGACCTTGTGCTGTATAAAATAAAAAAAGACAGTAGTTTAAAGGGAAAGTGCACATATTACTTCTTGCACCCTGAGCACTTAGTACAAGAGGAGTGAGGGCAGATCTCAACCTTTGTGCAACAGATCTATTGGAAGTAGAGACAGTGCTCTTATGGGTGGGGGATGTAAAAAGCTTCACTCCTCTTTTTTATTTATTATTAAAGTGATGTTAACCTTTAAATAATCAAATGCCATGAATGTAATCTTTGCTATTAAAAAAAGTATACGTGCACCTCTTTTGTTTTTAATCCATCTGTGAAAGGGTTAAATAAGTGCATATATTAATGCTTCTTTTGCAATTTTATGCCGGCACACAGAGATTAACTCTTTTTTTTATTTTTTATGACAAATCCAGTGTACATCCAATCAACATGTGTGTTATTTGACAATCTTGAAGTCCAACCCCTTTAAAGCACTTAGAAAGCCTATGTACATTACAGCCCAGCCAAAAGAAGAAATGAAGGAGGTGGAGGAATAGGCAATACCAATTATTATAAAACAAAATTGGCGCGTGATTGGCTGTGTGTGGGCAGGGAGCAGGATTGCACGCAAGCGCAAAAATGGAATTCAGCCTGCCAGAACCGAGCTGCGGCGGACAGGGGCGCATATGTGCGCCCTTGTCTGCCACAGCTTCATAAATCAACCCCTTTGTCTAAAGATGGAGGAAACAACTTGTGGTACCTGATGGACATGAGAGAACTACAAATCATCTGTTTATAGACATATTTTCTGCTCTCCCTAATTTCACGTGACAGCAACTATTAAGCTGAATAACCAGCCCACTTCAAATCACCAGCCTCCAAAAATTTTGTTGTAGGTATTTTTTTTATTTTTTTTTATAAATACATTTTTATTGAGGTTTCAAAACAAACAATAATACAATTGTAAGACATATTTAGATACTTCTATCCAGATTACAAAGTATTAAAGAACCAGCCAAGATGATGTCTTATTAGAGTCTATCCCCGCCCCTGTGGGAGGGAGGTAGGATGGGATGTTATGTGGAACCTCGATTTTTTTTTTTTTTTTAATCAAAAATTTTTATTGAGACAAATGCACAGGTAAAACAATAGTGCTGTATCAAGATCACGAGTACAAGTCATTAATAGATCAGTTTAACAAATAAACTAGTAAACAAGTATGATCCACTGAAAAATGAGATATAAGAATATGCACAATATATAAAACCAAGGGTCTCTTTTTTTTTAGGGGTTTAGCGTAAGGTATATTGCAAGTAGCTTTTTCAATAATAGGTGGTGAGGCAATAGTAAGGGGAGTTATTTAAAGAGAAAATGGGCATGGGCGAGTCAGACTTAGGGGGGGGGGGGAGAGGGAGGGGGGGGGGGATAGGAGAAGAAAAGAAAAGAGAAGAAAAAAATAAATATATATATATATATATTAAGGTAAGGGAGGGGAGGTGAATGAAGTCTTTTAAGAGATATGTTGGGGTCTGATGTCCCACTGTGGGAATTTTGTAATCCAGAGGGACCAGATCCCAAAAAAGGAGTCAACCTGATCTAGAACCTTGTAAGAGTACTGTTCCATTTGTCCCACAAAGTGTACAATGGAAATCACCTGAGAGAGAGAGGGAGGCCCAACCTGTTTCCAAGCTCTGGCGAGTGCCAATTTAGTAGCCATAAAAACATAGATTGTAAGCGCTTCCCCCGGGGGGGATAGGTTAGGCATATGCATGTGAAGGAGGGCTACTTCTGGAGTATACGGAGGAGTGAGATTGAGTGAAAGAAGGAGTGCATAGATTTTCCTCCACAGGGGTTGGATTATAGGACATGCCCACCAGATATGGAGTGCTGTGGAACCTCGATTTTTGATGTTTTTAAAGTCCATTATTATACATGATGACACAGTATTCCATGTCCAAGATAATGTTTTAGGTATAAAACTTTCCATAAGGTCATCATTTCAAACAGAGAGTAGGACCTCTATAGGATCTTAGGAGCTCCGAGATTATGGCTCCTTTAATTATATAACAGTAACAAAGTGCAAAAACAATAACCATGTGTTAAACAAGTTTAAGTGCGTAAAGTGTTGAAAATGGGGGCGCTGTGTCACCTCCAGGGAACCAAGCTGCCCACGTACTCTGAGTCAACCTTGTCACAGTGACCTTCAGGCTGAAGCTCCTGATCCTCATCAAATGCTTCATCTAAAGCAGGAGGAAAAAAAAAACTTTAAATACCTGCTAGAGCTTTCGCTATGAGCACCAGAAAAGTATAGATAATAATGGATGACATTCTTTACCCCTAAATAAATTGAATAAGTGTTGCATTAAATCTACAGTATATAGTAAGCACCACAAGAAGCCTCACAATACAGAAATATAATATATTTGTTACCAATTTGTGCGTATTTCTTACCACCTAGTAAATATGAAAAGTTTCTTGAAATGTAATGACATACTTGCCCGCAGACCTTACAAAGCTGAGGGTGAGATTTGAAGATGATTTTGTTTATTGAAGTTAATAATAAAATGTCAGCTTAACCCTTTCCCGCCGTTATGCTGCTGTATTCAGTCACAACGGCGCTGGGCTTTAAAGCCGTTATGACGAAATACCTCATAGCCAACGGCTGTCCTGAAGCCTACTGCGCTTGCAGGATTTGATCGCGGTCTGGAGGGCGTTCCTAGCGTCATAGGGATGCCCCCAAACCCGATCCCATAATTGAAATCTAGCGATTGTTTGCACAATTGCGTGATTTCAATTTGTCTACAGTTGTTCCGATGTAGACACTTTAACCCAGTCACAAAAGGGCTAAAAACACAAACCTGTATATTTTTATAACAGCACAAAACATTATAGATATGTAAACAAGCAAACAGGCTTTGTACGTGTTTAGCTCTCGCAAAG
Organism: Bombina bombina; assembly: GCF_027579735.1. Classification (NCBI taxonomy): domain Eukaryota; kingdom Metazoa; phylum Chordata; class Amphibia; order Anura; family Bombinatoridae; genus Bombina; species Bombina bombina. The sequence continues at coordinate 178,218,767 of NC_069508.1, forward strand.
CAAAAGCTCCGGGTGCTGATGGGAAATTACTCATAGTGTGGCAAGTTGTTCTTATGAGCATGTCTGCGGGTCTGACTCTGACGTCACTCGCAGAGAAACTGAAGCTTTTTACGGGGAAAAAACAACCAACCCTAAGGGCAAAATTTATCAATCCCCGAAAAAATGCACCTAAAAAGTTGCGATTATTTCCCGAATAGTTTGCAATGTGTGAAGTAAAAAAATGTTGCCAGTATTTATCAAAATTCTAGAGACATTTTTGGGGCAAAACTTCTTTGCAATATCAAGCGCCGGCAAACGGTTTATTGTTTCAATCAAGTGATCGTTGAAAAGAATGTTATTTCTTATATATTACATTTATTTTTATTTTGCCCCTTCTTTGGCTCTCTTTCATTGAGGAAGGTTGCCCGTTTTTTGGAGCTCATCTTCGTTCTTTTTATTACACTTATTTCAATTGCAATTAAATTATTTTACTTTTTTATAAATGTGTGTATACCTTTTTGTTATTTAATTATTGTTAAAGCATCCTCCTTTCTCCTTTCCCCTCTCTTTATCTTCTCTTCTTCTTTTCCTTCTCCTGTCTTCCCCTTTTCTTCCCTCCTTTCTCTTCCCTTACTCCTCTCCTCCTCTTCTCCTTTCTCTTCCTCCTCCTTCCTTCTTTTCCCCCTTTTTGTTCTTTTCCCCCTCTCTTCCTCTTTCCTTTCTTCACTCAAAGGGGGAAGGTATAGGTACAAAGTTATTTTTTGGGGGTCCTGCAGTGCAGAAATCCGCACAGACTACCGCAGTGTTTTCTCTATTAACTCAGGATCTATATTGCAAGATAAGCAAGTATAGAGAGAAAATATAACTTTCTACACAGTTTAAGCATTGACTGAATAAGCCCACAAAACAATACTTTTTACTGAGCTTCTCCTAGCAAACGTTTAAGAACAGATGGTTTTTGTATTCCAAAGCATTCCTTCTGTATTATAAGGCAGTTCTTAAGTTGTAAGCCTGCATATTTATACAGGAGCATGTGAATCCCACAGGAAAAATACTCAGAAAACCATATATAAGTTGTTAGAAGCCTGCTCATTTATACAGAAGCATGTGAGTCCCACAAGAAAAATGCTCAGAATTCCATATAAATATCTCAACAGCAGTTAATAATGAGCTAGGAACAGTCTTACCACTTTTGTGGGCCAAGCGTTTAGCCCTATGCTGTCCCAGGCTTGCTGTTCCCACCCAGAGCCGCCAATGCTTCTGGGAGTGAATAGGCAGGAAGGTGACTTGAGCTCTACACCCCAGAACTGGCTGGGGTTTGAAGATGGTAGCCGCCAGCTGACGTCTCTTGTAGGCAGCCTAAATACATACAGAGAGAAATGCACTCACAGGAACAAACATCCAGCTCAATACCATTGTTTGCCTGTTCTATGGCGATTTACCACCTGGGTGCAACTTCTTTTAGCCCAGCAATGCTTTTCACAGAGTAAAACTTTCCTGTAGTATATCAGTCTGATCCCACCTATTACAGTCAGTCCAGCACCAAAATACCAGGCAATTCTTCTCTGAACAAGGAACACAGCAACCCCAGACGATCATTTCTGCCCTCATTGGGCCTTGTCAGTGAGGTGTAGCCATATTCTTCTTAGTGATGTCCGGTTCATGAACGAATCGTTCATTTGAACCAGATCTTTTCACTGAACTGCATGAATCAGTTCACCAGACTGAACTGATTAGTTTGAAACAGTTCAGTTCCTGAGTCATCAGCAGCAGTGGTAATACGATCCTACAGTGAGTTCTGCTCTGCTAACTCCTCCTTTGCAATGAATCACACAGCAGAATCTCACTCTAGGATCATATTACCAGTGCTGCTGATGACTCAGGAACTGAACTGTTTCAAACGAATCAGTGTACTGTTAACTAACTCCTTTGCAATGAATCAGTTAACAGTACACAATTCGGTACACTGATACAAATACACTTTATTTTATTCCAACTGAACTGATCAACGTATGCTGCTGTACATACTATTGCTATTTACCCTCCCTCTCCCTTCCCAGTGCTTGCCATTTATAACATAACAGTGTGGGGCTGTTTAAACAATAATTAAAATATAATAGAATGGTTTTACCCTCCCTCTCCCCAGTGCTTGTTATTCATAACAGTGCCTGAAGCACTTAGTCTGAAGTTTATTTTTGTTTTTTAAACCATACAGCGTGGGGCTGTGTAAACAATAATAAACATATAAAAGACTGGTAATGTTACCGGCCTGCCTGAATAACATTACCAGTCTTTTATATGTTTATTATTGTTTACACAACCCCACACTGTATGGTTTAAAAACAAAATTAAACTTCAGACTAAGTGCTTCAATGCTGCGTGTTCAGTGGAGTCCAGGACTCAGGAGGAGTCAGATTGTTACATAGTGACTCAGGAGTCAAGCATTTAAACGATTCAGGAGGAATCGGATTTGCAAGTCAGCAGGCAGAGCATCAGTAAGACATGAATCTGCAGCTCTGTGTCACATGTCCAGTAGGTGAACTGATGAATCGGTTCATGAACCGGTTCACTTTAACAAACCGTCCTAAATGAATCAAACTTCCCATCTCTAATTCTTCTAAGCACACTGAGCAAGGAGTCCACGTCTGGTTGCCCCTTTTACCCTTAGGGAGACTAAATACATACAGAGAGAAATGCACTCACAGGAACGAACATCCAGCTCAATACCATTGTTAGCCTGTTCTATGGCGATTTACCACCCGGGTGCAACTTCTTTTAGCCCAGCAATGCTTTTCACAGAGTAAAACTTTCCTGTAGTATATCAGTCTGATCCCGCCTATTACGGTCAGTCCAGCACCGAAATACCAGGCAATTCTTCTTCAGTATTTTCAGCCTACCTGTGAGGGATTCACAGGCAGAAGTGACGGATTTTGCAGTTGGCCTAGACCACGGACCAGGTCTAAATGGGATCCGGACAACACTAGCTGTGTGAAAATGGCTGTGCTAGTTCTCCTCCGTGAGAAGACCTCAGGCGCTTTAAAGGCCAGATGATGCCAAGAGGGTGCAGTGTTCGGCGGTGAGGAGACTACGTGCTCCGGCTTTGCTCAGAACACCTACACTACACGCACAACGTGTAGCTCCGCCCCTTCCAGATCGTCTCCTCGGATTTGACAAAGGGATCCTTTATTCCTTTAGCATAGAGTAACGATTCGGGGTGTTACCCCCGTTTTCAAACAAACCGAGAGCCACAGCAATCTTATGTAACACAGCCAGAGGTGATGCAAGAGTTACCCGGGCCTTAAGCAAAAATCACATATGAGGTTTTTTTTTTTTTTTTGTTTTTTTTTTTTGAAAATTTTTTTTTATTAACAGAAATCAAACAATTACAGTTGTAAAACAATAATGCAGTTCAGGTCTCAGTTAATTCACAGGCAATAAATTAACAATAATGTTCTAGTCCTTCAAAACTAGGCTAACTTACAGAGGTGGTATTCTTAAACAGGTTGGTGATTAAGGCATTCTAAGTTCTTTTCTTTTTTACAGCGTTCAAATATTCTTCCCATAGAAACACAATAGAATAATATTCCTCCAGTTTGTTCACTAAACCATAGTGGTATTTCTCTAGGGATAATGTTAATGTGATGAAGTTTATCCATTCCTCTCTAGATGGAACATCAATACTTTTCCATCGTCTTGGAATTAACTGTTTAGCACAATTCAGCATCATATTCAGTATTACCGCTCTAAGCCTGCATCTAATCTTGGTTGGCTTATGAAATAAACACGTCTGTGGGTCTAGGGATATGTCATGGTGTGTGGCTTTGCGAATCTCAGAGGTCACCATTCTCCAAAATTCCTGTATTTTTGGACATTGCCACCACACGTGAAGCAGTGTATCTGTCTGGCCGCAATTTCTCCAGCATAAGGCTTGGGTGTTAGGGTAGATCAGGGATAACCTATGTGGTGTCAAATACCATCTACTTAGTAACTTCATGTTTGTCTCCCTGAATTTCATAGATGTGGTGGAAGAGTTCATGTGTTTAATTATGGTAAGCCAATCCTTTTCTGTAAGAGGGGAGTTAAAATCTTTCTCCCACTTCTCTGTATATGATGGTAGCTTGCGTGAGTGATAACTTAATAGTTGTTGGTAGGTCATAGAGAGGTGGCCCTTAGTCGCCACTTGTGAGAAGCATATATTTTCAAACGGTGTACGTGTTCTAAGAATTTGCTGTTTATCAGGGTGTGTGTTGATATAGTGTTGAAGTTGGAAAAACTTATACCATTGTTGGAAGTGATCAATATTCAATTCTAGTAGCTCTTCTTTTGTACATAGGGACTGCCCCCTTGAAACCTTACTAAATGGAATTAGAGTGTGGATCGTGCTGTCGGTTGTACCAATACTTTTGTACTTTATTTGAAAGACAGGATTAGTGATAGTTGGGGATAAGGGGGATGGAACGGATGATATAGAAGGGAAATGTTTGAGAACATAGTGCCATGATTTAAGGGTTTCTCTTGTGAGTGAAGATATTGACGTAGTACATGTTTGTTCGGTAGGGGGTATCCAGCAGGCGCTACCAAGATTGGGGAAAGAGGCTAGTGAGTGTTCTAGTGCAATCCATTCCTTATTTATCCCATTTTTGCACCAATCAATGATACGTACCAGCTGTGTTGCTAATCTATAGAGTGCTATGTTTGGGGCCCCTAATCCCCCTCTATATTTAGGCATATACAACGTGTGCATAGGAACCCTTATCATATGTTCAGACCAGATAAAGGAGTTGAGAGCCTTTTGTAATGAGCGTATATATGAGTCAGGGAGTTGTATGGGGAGGGCTTGGAAAGTGTATAGTATCTTGGGGAGTACCATCATTTTTATTGAGTTTATACGACCTATCCAAGATATACTTTTATGTTTCCACTCATGTAGTTCCTTTTTAAGTTTTTGCAGTAGTGGGAGATAGTTTAATGAAAATACTAATGATTTATTTTCAGGGATTTGAACACCTAAATATTTAATTGATTTAGTGTTATGATGATACCCAAAGTCTGTTTGTATCTTATCTACCAAATTAGAGGGGTTGTAAAAGCTGATGAATTCTGACTTAGTTTCATTAACTTTGAAGTAAGAATACCTGCTATAGTTTGAAAGCTCTGACGATATCGCCTTAAGGGAGGTGGCAGGGGATGTTAATGTGAGCATGACATCATCGGCATATAATGCCATTTTATAGTGATTGCCCTGGACCTCAATTCCTTTTATCTCTGAGTTCTGCCTAATTTTGGATGCCAAGATCTCCATTGCCAGAACAAACAGCAAGGGCGAGAGAGGGCAGCCCTGTCTCGTACCATTGGCAATAGTTATTGGGGGAGTTAGGGAATCATTTAGTCTAATTCTAGCCGATGGGGAATTATACAATGCAAATATTTTTTCAACTATTGTTTGTCCAAATCCAAATTTATATAAAGTTGCCTTTAAGAACTTCCAATTTAGTCTATCAAAAGCCTTTTCGGCATCTATTGATAGAAATATAGTAGGTATCTCATTAACTGTGACATAGTCGAGAAGGTTAAGTAGCTTTATTGTATTGTCCCTAGCTTCCCGGGAGGGAGTGAAGCCTGCTTGGTTGACATGTATTAGTGTAGGGAGAAATTTATTAATACGGGAGGCAATAATCTTAGCGTAAAGCTTTATATCTGTATTAATTAAGGAGATAGGGCGGAAGTTTGATGGGGTTGTAGGGGGCTTATCAGGTTTAGGTAGTACTGTTATATGAGCCTCAACCATGTTTTTAGAAAATGGATTCCCCTCCCCCACCTCATTAAAAAGTTGGAGAAGAAAAGGGGACAAAATATCTTTAAAGAATTGATAGTAATTCACTGAAAAGCCATCTGGGCCTGGGCTTTTACCCTTATTCATTTCCTTAAGTCCTCTAATAATTTCTTGATGGGTAATGGGTGAATCTAACTCAGCTCTCTGTTCGGGAGTCAGGGAAGGCAGGACACAGTTCTGTAGGTAATGTTCTAACTCTGAGTCTTCAATGGGCTTAGCGGTGGTAGGAGCTATATTATATAATTTAAGGTAGTATTCCCGGAATTGTGCACCTATCTCCGGGGTAGTTTGCACCTTTTGTTTTTGAGGGGTGATCAAATGGTGGATATATGATTTTAGTTTTCTCTTTTTAAGAGCTCTGGCCAATAATTTCCCTGCCCTATCACCTTCATAGAAAATTTTTTGTTTAACTTTATGAGTGATAGCTTGTTGTTCTTGGGCTAGGAGAGATTTCAATTGATTTCTAGTGCGCATTAAATCTTGTAATACTTGTGGGTCGGTAGGTGTTTTCTTGTGTTGTAGGTCTAATTTAGATAGTGATTCAGCCAATTCGGTGTATCTTAAGCGGGCTCTTTTCTTATTTTGTGCCCTAATTTTTATGAACTCCCCTCTCATATAGCACTTATGTGTTTCCCACAGAGTGGAGATTTCAATATCAGGAGTGTTATTGATAGTAAAAAATTCTTGCAGGGAGCGTGTCAAGGCCTCTGTGTGCTCAGTCTTGTGTAATATTGCATCGTCCAACTTCCATATGAATTCAGAATTCCTGGAGTTGGGCCAGTTTAGAGAGAGTAATACAGCAGAGTGATCAGACCATGTGGTGGCTTTGATCTGGGAGTTTGAAAGGTGAGGGAGACCTACTTGGTTTACAAAAAAATAATCTAATCTGCTGTACATTTTTGTGGGGGCTGAGAAGAATGTGTAATCGATCTTGTCCTCATGGAAATATCTCCAGGAGTCATAAAGATTGTGTTCCCTTATATTTTTCCACAAAAATTGTGCGGTTTTCTTAGAAACGCAGACGTTGATATTTGAACTATCTTTTAGTGGTTGGAGAGGGAAGTTAAAGTCTCCCCCCAGGATGACAATACCTTTGGCCATGTCTACTAGTTTCTGAAACATTTTACGAAAAAATGGGATGTGTTGAACATTTGGGGCATAGATGTTAATTAATGAGACTGGGGTTCCATATAGAAGTCCAAAGACTCCCAGAAACCGTCCTTCAGTATCTTTGGTGGTTTGTATGTGATGGAAGGCTGTGTTCCTATGGAATAAAATGCTAACCCCCCTTTTTTTTTGTAGATCAGAACTGTGGTAGTGTTGGGTAAAGTGGGAGCCTAGATATTTAGGTTCTTTGTGCCTTTTGAAATGTGTCTCCTGTAGAAACAAAATATCTGCTTTCCTCCTAGATAAGTCAAGCAATGCCATTGAACGCTTGTTAGGTGAATTAAATCCCCTAACATTTTGTGAGATTATTTGTAGTGTGTGTGTCATAGTAACATATGTCTAACATCATACCTGTCATCTGAAATCATACCAGAATTGAAATCTTGTAAATACCAATAACCTGCTTTCCTTTGAATGTACATGAAATATGAAAAAATGGGACCTGCATTGAAAACGTAATTAAAAAAAAATACAAATATAAATAAAAACACGTCTTAACAGTAAACATCTAATAATTAGCATCAATTTTCTAATAACACAAACTCAGGGGTATCCTAGAGAAACCGCGAGTATTCTTATCATAATTACTATAATTAAGTAACACCAGAGAACTTAAATTGTGCCACCTAGGTGGCCAACAGGAATGTCTTTGAGTTAGTCCTGAAACAAAGTGTCTCTATAAAATTATAGAAATCTTCGCCTTAAGGCGATAAACAGAGTCATGGAATTATAGCACACATAAAATAACTTTACTCACGAATCCGAACAGTCATATTCACAGAGATTCTGGTTCTGAGTCCTCTTCATCCTTGGAAGAGGCAGGGGACCCCGACTCCCTTCGCTGTGAGGGTGAAGCAGTAGATTTCTGTGTTTGTGAGAGTCTACCTTTTTTTTTTGGTTGAATAGTGTTCCATGTTTCTTTTTTCTTCTGCGCTTGAGATTTTGCACTCTCCGACGGGCATTCCTGCTGAGTGGATGGTATAGGGGGAGGATCTAAGTCCAATAATTTACAAAACTGTGGTATTTCTTGTGGACTTGCACAGTGGACCCATCTGTTATTATGAATAACCATGAGTTGAAATGGGAATCCCCATCTATACGGGATCCTCTTGTTTCTAAGGATGGTTGTGATTGGAGAAAGTTCTTTTCTACGTTGTAGAGTACGGACTGCCAGATCTGCGTAGAATTGTAAGACAACACCGCGAAACCTGACGGGTTGTTTTTTCCTCGACGCTGCCATAAGGTTTTCCTTTTCTTGGAAATTTTTGAATTTAATGATGATGTCTCTAGGGGGCGCTGTATCAGGTGGTTTGGGCCTTAACGCCCTATGTGCCCTCACCCATTGTATGGTAGCTGCATTAGGGTCATCTAACAAATGTTGAAATAAAGCTGGTAGATACACTGGGAGGTCCTTGGGGAGAACTGATTCTGGGGCACCTCTTATTCTTATGTTTTTCCGTCTATTCCTATTTTCCATGTCCTCCATTTTATCCTGCAGCGCCACTATCTGTTCTGCTTGCTGTTCAATTGTTTCTTGTATGGTTGTCACCTCTGTTTTAATCATATCTTGGTTATCTTCTAGAGCTTCCACCCTAAAGCCTACAGTATGTAAATCTTGCTTTAGTTCCATCAGCTCTTCTCTGATACATGTTCTTACTATTTTAGCAATGTCC